>NC_090436.1:176522969-176833148 GCF_031143425.1 Pleurodeles waltl | reverse complement strand
GAAGAAGATTTTTTCGTCCTGCAGTCTGGCTTTAAAAGCCACCAATGCAACCTGTATCCTGGGGAGGTATATTCATGCTCTGATGGATGACATCTCCTCTTCGTTTACAGAGCTTCCCCAGGGTCTTTTGGATCTTGTCTCTGATGCTCAGGCTGCTGCGACCCAAATTATCCAGACGGGACTGGATACCACCGACTCGGTAGCCAGAGCAATGGGCACAACTGTGGTGGAAAGGAGACAGGCCTGGCTCCGTAACTCGGGCTTTTCGGCAGATGTACAGTCCACATTGTTGGATCTCCTGTTTGATGGGGACAAACTGTTTGGGGCTAAGGCTGATTCGGCCTTGGAACGGTTTAAGGAGAGCAGGGCCACGGCTAAGTCGCTGGGACTCCAAGCTCCTTCTTCCACGGCCTCTTCCAGATTCTTCAGGAGGTTTCGTGGATTTGGGCGTGGCTCTTCCTCCTCTTCCTTTCGGGGAAGATATCAGCAACCTGCCTCTTCCCATCCCTATAGATCTTTTAGGGGGAGGGGCAGGGTCCGCACCAGGGGAGCTTCTCAGCAGCACTCTGCCTCTTCCTCATCCTCTGGCGGGGTGCAGCAGGGGAAGCAGCCTTAGGCTTCCACCATTTCCCACTCACTCCTCTCCTGTAGGGGGAAGATTACAGCATTTTCTCACCAAATGGGAGACTG
Source organism: Pleurodeles waltl (assembly GCF_031143425.1). Taxonomy (NCBI): domain Eukaryota; kingdom Metazoa; phylum Chordata; class Amphibia; order Caudata; family Salamandridae; genus Pleurodeles; species Pleurodeles waltl. The sequence continues at coordinate 176,832,458 of NC_090436.1, read as the reverse complement.
TTACGTCGGACACTTGGGTTCTCAGTGTTGTGGGAAAAGGCTACACCCTTCCCTTTCGGGAGTTTCCGCCCCTCATCCCGCCCCGCCCTTCGTATTGTTCACAAGAACACCTCCTGTTGCTAGAACAGGAGGTAGAAGTCCTCCTTTTAAAGGGCGCGGTGGAGTTGGTCCCGGAGCAGGAAAGGGGTCAAGGAGTTTACTCAAGGTATTTCCTGATTCCCAAGAAGGATGGTCGTTTGAGACCAATTCTGGACCTGAGGATCTTGAATTGGTTCCTCAAGCAGGAAAAGTTCAAGATGCTGACCCTAGCACAGGTGCTTTTGGCGTTGAACATGGAAGACTGGATGGTGTCTGTCGACTTGCAGGATGCTTACTTTCATATCCCGATACTCAAGTCACACAGGAAGTATCTCCGGTTTGTGGTGGGATCGCAACACTACCAGTTTGCGGTCCTTCCGTTTGGTCTTACTTCAGCACCTCGAGTCTTCACGAAGGTGATGTCGGTGGTTGCGGCAGAGCTCAGAAGGAAGGGGATAGCAGTATTCCCTTACTTGGACGATTGGTTAATCAAAGCCAAGTCCCCGGAGCTTGTGTTGCGTCATCTGCAGTCAACAACCCAGTTGTTGTTCGACCTGGGCTTTTCGGTGAACGAGCCCAAATCTCACCTAGAGCCCTCTCAGCGCCTCCTGTTCATAGGGGCAGTACTGGATACAACATTGGGTCGGGCCTTTCCTCCGCCTCAGCGGATTCAAGATATTCAGGATTTGGTTCCAATGTTTCGAAATGGAGCGGTAGTTCCAGTCCTCAAGGTCCTTCGTCTGCTCGGTCTTTTTGCCTCCTGCATTCTGTTGGTCACGCATGCTCGCTGGCACATGAGGGCTCTTCAGTGGTGCCTCCGAAGGCAGTGGTCTCAACACAGAGGGGATCTAGAGGGTACTGTCAAGATCTCCAGAGATGCTGCTGTGGATTTGAAGTGGTGGATTGCAAGCAACAATCTTTCACAAGGAAAGCCGTTCCAGCAGTCGCCACCAGTGACAACAGTCATAACGGATGCTTCCACTCTAGGGTGGGGAGCTCATCTGGGGGATCTGGAGATCAAAGGTCTTTGGTCTCCAGAGGAACAGATGTTTCACATCAATCTGTTAGAGTTACGGGCTGTACGTCTGGCTCTCAAGGCCTTCCTCCCTTCCCTTCGTGGTCAGTCGGTACAGGTCCTAACGGACAATACTACCACGATGTGGTACATAAACAAGCAGGGAGGAGTGGGGTCGTACCTTCTCTGCAGAGAAGCTCTTCGACTATGGTCCTGGGCAAAGGACCATCGGATTTGCTTGATAGCAAACCATCTGGCCGGAGTTTTGAACGTGCGTGCGGACAGTCTCAGTCGCCACTTCTCGGCAGACCACGAGTGGCGTCTCCATCCAGATCAAGTCCGTTTAATCTTCCAGAAGTGGGGGTTTCCTCGGGTAGATCTGTTCGCCACTCGAGAGAACGCGCATTGTCCGTTGTTCTGCAGCCTTCAGTATCCGATGCAGGAAGCGTTGGGGGACGCGTTTCAAATGACCTGGTGCGGCCAGTTGCTTTACGCGTTTCCTCCCATACCCTTGATTCCTCGAGTATTGAGGAAGATTCGCCAAGACCGGGCTCTAGTAATCTTAATAGCTCCGGATTGGCCAAGGAGGGTGTGGTACTCCGACCTTCTCCAACTCTCAACGTGCCCGCCGCTCCGTCTCCCTTTCAGGGCAGACCTCCTCTCACAGTCGCAGGGGCAGGTTCTACACCCCAACCTCCAGAGTCTGCACCTACATGCCTGGAGATTGAACGGGGCAACCTGAGTTCCTTCTCTCTCCCGCCTGAGGTAGTGGATGTTATATTAGCGGCCAGGCGACACTCCACTAAATCTATCTACGCTAATAGGTGGTCTAAATTTGTTGCGTGGTGTGGAGAGAGGCAGATTGATCCCTTACATGCTCATCTATCGGACATTTTGTCTTTTGCTCTATCTCTGGCGCAAAAAGGTTGTGCAGTGGCTACCATTAAAGGTTATTTATCGGCCTTGTCAGCCTTCATATGTCTTCCAGACCAACCATCTTTATTTAAATCCCCTATTGTTATCAGATTCTTGAAAGGTCTTCTAAATCAATATCCTCCAAAGCCATTCGTTATGCCGCAATGGGATTTGTCCTTAGTCCTGACTTTCCTTATGGGGTCCCCTTTTGAACCTATGCATTCTTGCCCCTTGAGGTATTTGGTTTTAAAAACAGTCTTCCTGATAGCTATAACATCAGCAAGGAGAGTGAGTGAGTTGCAGGCCTTATCAGTAAAACCCCCTTATACAACTTTTTATGGGGATAAGGTGGTGTTGAGGACCAAGGCTGCTTTCCTCCCGAAGGTTGTTTCACCCTTCCATTTGGCTCAGGCAATTACTTTGTCCACGTTCTATCCTCCGCCTCATCCTTCCAAAGAGGAAGAAAGACTGCACCGTCTGGACCCAAAGAGAGCGTTGAGCTTCTTTATCGATAGAACAAGGGATTTCAGGCTGGAGGATCAGCTGTTTATTGGATACGTGGGCAAGAGGAGAGGAAAGGCAGTCCACAAGAGAACACTATCCAGGTGGGTTGTTCTTTGCATTAAAATATGTTACTCTTTGGCAAAGAAGGATCCTCCTGAGGGCATTAGAGCTCATTCCACCAGAGCTAAGTCGGCCACTTCGGCCTTAGCCAGAGGTGTTCCTGTGGTCGACATCTGCAAGGCCGCAACTTGGTCGTCCCTTCACACTTTTGCAAAACATTACTGTTTAGATTCTGAGGTTAGAAGGGACGGCCATTTTGCACGGTCAGTGCTGCAGGATTTCTTGGTTTGACCATTTAGGCACCCACCGCCGGGCGTGGTACTGCTTTGGGACTCTATTCATGAGGTGAGGAATCCACAGGTAGTTGTATCCATCAGAAGAACGAGTTACTTACCTTCGGTAACGACTTTTCTGGTGGATACATTAGCTACCTGTGGATTCCTCACGGTCCCACCCGCCTCCCCGTTGCCTTTATGGTCTTGCCAAGTAATCCTTGAGTGCGCTCCTCTTGGTCCTTGAGGGTGCAATAGATGTATATATATAATATATTTGTATATATATATGTGTATATGTGTATATATCTTTATGTATATACTTGGTGTGTGTATATATTTTAAAAGAGAGAGTTTTATATATATATATATATATATATATATATGTACATAAAAAGATTTACAGTTATTCATACAATGTGGTGTATTTTACAATATAATGGATGTTGCCTTGCTCTTTCATTGCACTGCCTGGTTGTTCTCATGCACGTAAAAAATGATTGGTACTGACGTCTGCACGTCGTCGAGGACCTCTTATTGCCTGTATGACGTCAGACGGCGTCGCGTGCGAGACAGTGACGTCCTCGTCGACGTGCAGAGACTAGTAAGAAGATTTCCGTCGAATGCTGGCGCCATGGGAGTATTCATGAGGTGAGGAATCCACAGGTAGCTCATGTATCCACCAGAAAAGTCGTTACCGAAGGTAAGTAACTCGTTCTTCTGGCTCTGTTTTTTCTGTAGCTTTTTCCAACCATGGCATATTCTTGAAAGCAATATACTGTTATGTCTGCTGGACTCTTCTGGTTGTGGAGGTATATAGGGCTTGTAGGTTCATCAAGAACCCAATGTACCCAGAGCCAGTTGTAATGTAAATACCGGGTATTCAGCAATTCATTTGGTAAATATAAAGAGTGAAAAAAGGTATCAAGGAAAGCTATGTATTTCCAAAATGGGCACAAAATATGCAGCTAGAAGCAGTGGGTATTTGCACATCTCTGAATTCGTGGGCACTCATACTAGCATGTGAATTACAGGGCATTTCTAAAAATGACTTCTTTCTTACACGCTGTCTTACAGTTGGAAAGCACAAATGTAGAGAAAGACAATTGGCACTAACACTTGTTCTTCTATTGAGGGTTACCCCAGGGCTCCCGATAAAAAAGTACCTCACTTGTGTGGGTAGGACTAGTGCCCATGACAGGAAATACCCCAAAATGCAACGTGGACACTTCACATTTTTGCAGTGAAAACTCGCACGTTTTTTGCAAAGTGCCTAGATGTGGATTTTGGGCTCTACCTTATGGCAACCTACCAAACCCAGACATTTTTTAAAACTAGACACCTAGAGGAATTTAGGACGGGGAGCTTGTGGGGTTCTCACCAGGTTCTGTCACCCAGAATCATTTGAAGACCTCAAAATTTGGCTAAATAAATAATTTTTCCTCACATTTTGGCGATTAAAACTTCTGGAATCTAAGGAAAGCCATAAACTTCTTTCCACCCAGCATTCCCTCAAGTCTCCCGATTAAAATTGTACCTCACTTGTGAGTAAGGTTGGTGCCCCCAACAGGACCCCACCCCCTAAAAGCAGTGTGGACACATCACATTTTTACACTGAAAATGGAAGCGTTTCTTGCAAAGTGCCTAGTTGTGGATTTTGGGTTGTAGTTCAGCCGCACTTAGGGAAACCTAGCAAACCTGTATGTTTTTGATAAGTAGACACCTAGGGGAATCCAGTATGGGGTGACTTGTGAGGCTCTCACCAGGTTCTGTTACCCTGAATCCTTTGCAAACCTCAAAATTTGGCTGAAAAACACTTTTTCCGCACAATTCGGTGATGGAAACTTCTGGAATTTGAGGTGAGCCTCAAATTTGCTTCCACCCAGCATTTCCCCAAGTCTCCCAATTAAAATGGTACCTCAGTTGTGTGGGTAGGCCTAGTGCCGCAACAGGAAACTCCCCACAACACAACGTGGACACATCACATTTTTACACTGAAAACAGACATGTTTTTTGCAAAGTGCCTAGCTGTGGATTTGGGGCTCTAGCTCAGTGGGCACTAAGGTAAACCTGGCAAACTCAGAAATTTTTAAAAACGAGACACCTACGGGAATCAAGGCTGGGGTGACTTGTGGGTCTCTCACCAGGTGTTGTCATCCAGAATCCTTTGCAAACCTCAACATTTTGCTGAAAAAAACACATTTGCCTCACATTTCGGTGGTGGAAACCTCTGGAAGCTAAGGGGAGTCACAAACATCCTTCTACCCAGCATTTCCCCAAGTCTCCCGATTAAAATGGTACCTCACTTGTGTGGGCAGGCCTAGCGCTTATGACAGGAAACGCCCCAAAACGCAACGTGGACACATCACATGTTTTCACTGAAAACTCATGTGGTTTTTGCAGAGTGCCCAGCTGTGGATTTTGGGCTCTGTCTCAGTAGGCACTTAGGAAACCCTGTTAAACCTAGACATTTTTTTAAACTACACACTTAGGGGAATGGGGCGGCTTGTGGGCCTCTCGGCAGGTTCTGTCACCCAGAATCCTTTGCAAACCACAAAATTTGGCTAACAAATCACTTTTTCCTCACATTTCGGTGATGGAAACTTCTGGAATCTAAGGGGAGCCACAAACTTCCTTCCAACCAGCATTCCCCTAAGCTTCCCAATTTAAAAAGTACCTCACTTGTGTGGGTAGGCCTAGTGCCCATGAGAGGAAATGCCCCAAAATGCAACATGGACACATCACATTTTTTACACTGAAAACTTGCACGTTTTCTGCCTAGCTGTGGATTTTGGGCTCTGGCTCAGCTGGCACTTAGGGAAAACTAGCAAACCCAGAGATTTTTTTAAACTAGACACCTAGGGAAATCCAAGATGGGGTGACTTGTTGGGCTCTCACCAGGTTCTGTCACCCAGAATCCTTGGGAAACCTCACAATTTGGCTAAAGAAATCACATTTTCCTCAAATTTCGGTGATGGAAACTTCTGGAATCTGAGGGGAGCCACAAACTTCCTTCTAACCAGCATTTCCCTAAGTCTCCCGATTAAAACAGTACTTCAATTGTGTGGGTAGGCCTAGCGCCCGTGATAGGAAATGCCCCAAAACGCAATGTGAACACATCCCATTTTTACACCAAAAACACACGTTTTTTGCAAAGTGTCTAGCTGTGGATTTTGGGCTCCCGCTGAGCCTACACTTAGGGATCCTAATAAACCCAGACATTTCTGAAAACTAGACACCTAGTGGAATCCAGGATGTGGTGACTTGTGGTGGTTTTTTTCACCCAAAATTCTTTGCAAACCTCAAAATGTTGCTAAAAAAACACATTTTCCTTACAACTTCTAGATTCTGAGGGGAGCCGCAAAACTTCCTTCCAACCAGCATTTCCCCAAGTCTCCCGATTAAAATAGTACCTCACTTGTATGGGTGGGACAAATGCCTGTGACAGGGAAGGGCCCACAACACAACATGGACACATCAAAATAATCTATTCCAAAACTACCTGTTTTTGCAAGGGGGGGGCAGCTGCATTTTTAGTCCCGGGCTTGGCGGCCATCTAGGGAAACCTACCAAACCCAAACATTTCTAAAAACTAGATACCCGGGAGAGTTCAGGGAGGTGTGGCCTGCGTGGATCCCCCATTGTTTTCATACCTATAATCCCCTGAAGACCTTAAATTTAGCTTAAAAACAGCACATTTTGCTCACATTACTGTGTAGGATCACCGCACTGGCACAAATTTCCTACCATCCAGCGTTCCCCTGTCTTCCAAGTAAAATGATATCTCACTTGTGTGTGTGTTCAAAGCAGAGTCAGCCTACAAACATATAAAGTCAAATTGTGCTTATCATCTCGCTGTGATATCCCCTCAATCTTTATGTTTTTGGCCCTTCCCTGTCGTAGGCACTTGGGTCACCCACACAAGTGAGGTATCATTTTTATTGGAAGACCGAGAGAAATGCTGGGTGGTAGGAAATGTGTGCCGGTGTGCTGATCCTACATAGAAATGAAAGGAAAATGTGATTACTGTTGCTAAATTTGAGTTTTGCAGGGGGGTTATAGGTTAGAAAATATTGGGGGATGTACGTAAGCCACATCTCCCTGGACTCCCCCGGGTGTCTGTTTTTTTAAAAATGTCTGGGTTTAGTAGGTTTTCCTAGAAGCCCACCGAGCCCAGGACCAAAAACGCAGATGACCCTCGTACAAAAGCAGATTGTTTGTGATAAATAATTTTTATGTGTCCATGTTGTGTTTTGGGCCATTCCCTGTTGTGGGTACTTGGCCCACCAACATAAGTGAGGTAGGCATTTGCTCACCTTTTATACATGACACACACAAGATCATTCACACCACTAGCTGAGGGCCCAGCACATTACAACATTCACAAGAGACAATGTATACCCTGGTAGAGAAAGACAAACTATTGAACCAATAACTCACAGCTTGTGAGCCGTAAAGCCGTGTCAAGGCACCAACAGATTTACAGTCCATTCACACACCTTTAATACGTGACACACACAAGACCATTCATGCCAACAGCCGCGGGCCAAGCACATTACATCACTCACTTCAACAGACAGCGCCATTCAAAGGCTCATCACTTTCATACGCCCACATGCCTGACACAGCAATCACACCAGCTGACGGAGAGTGTGGACTGGGATTTGGCTAGCAGCAGTATGTGGTGACCAGAAGCAAGTCACTACTCACACACCGCCAGCCAAGCACCAGCTCACACACACCGCCAGCCAAGCACCACTCCATGCACACCGCCATCACATTTTTTTAATAAAAAAGAAAACACTAATTATAAGTAAATACAAAACTGCAAACACAAAAGCTCCACCTAAATACATGATACTCATGCCATCCGTGAAACTGAACAAAAATCTAAAACAATACAGAACAACCAGTTCACTTTTACGCTCATGTAGTTCACAAAAATTCTTTTGGGACTGGTATATTAGGAAACAAGTGGACACACACAGACCAGGTTTAGAAGGACTGTCGGGCAGTACATATGACTCTCTCTCTTTGCACGCAGACTCTACATCTCCTACTTGGAAAGTCTTTTTTGGGCATGGGAGGAATGTGATCAGAAAAGTGGCGATCTTGCAATCTTGCCACATCCTCACTACTCCAACTCCAGGAACTATTGCCTGTTAAACTACAACAAGGCTGCCTATCACAGACTCCTGAAACTGAACAAATGTCATCTTGGACTCTGGAGAACATTCCTGAAACACAACAAGAGCAGCAAAGGTTGCTAAGTGGAAAAGATGGATAGCCAACTTCTTATACCAAATATAGGCCTTACGAACAACAGTGTATGGTTCCAACCTCTGATCTACTCTATCAACACCACCCATGTGCCTATTATAGTCTAAAATGCACACAGGTTTTTGCGCTTCAGCAACCTGACCCCAAACAGTCACAGATGAAGTACTTTCATTGTGGATGGTAGTCAGCATATAGGCATCTCTCCTATCTGCAAATTTCACAGCAAGAAGTTCATCACTATGCAAAGCACTGCACTGCCCCCTCTCAAGGTTTTTTTTACAAAGAAGCCCTCTTGGGTAACCTTAACAGTTACAGCAGATTGTGCCACAAGCAACACTGTCCACTTTCACCAATTCCCTGAACAATTACATACCAGTGTATAAGTTATCTACATGTAAATGGTGACCTTTGTCTTCTCACTAACTCCAAAAGCTGGCGGACAACCGGGGGAAGGGATCCATACTGGAATCCCTACCAGTGTACACCATGAAATTATAGACACATCCAGTCCTACACTCAGACTACGTATACATCTTTATTCCATACTTAGCCCTCTTGCTAGGAATGTTCGGCCTAAAAACCAAACGGCCCTTGAACAGGTCCAACGACTTGTCCACAGCTATTTCTTTCCCTGGAATATAGATCCCTGAAAACCGATCTACAAAGTGATCATAGCCAGGCGGAATCTTAAAAAGACGGTAACAATCAGGGTGATCTCATGTCAGCGTTAAACCATTATCAACCAAATGCAGCATCCGAAGCAGAAGCAAATACTAATTACGACACATGGTTTCAGGAAATATAGCCCTTGCCATCAAGGGACTAGTAGAACAAAATGAAGACAGTGATGACTTCCTTATCAGGCCCATCAAAAAAGTTAAACCCAAGAACTTCTTCAACTCATCCAAATTTTTCGGGAGTCAACTGGGTAGCTCCAGAGTGGGGCTCAACTCTTGCTCTGTTGTCCCTCAAATACTATTCAGCAAACAAATAAGCCTGCTCAACAAACCCACCCCAAAATACATCGTCCATCAACAACTCAAATAAATGTATAGGCAAAAAGTTCTCAGTATTCACTTTACACCCTGCAACACCAGTAAAGGCTGGTAACGCTGGCTGCACCATGTTTTTGGGCAACCCATAGTTCAGCTCTTCCAGTGGGAAGCCTTGCAACCCCAGGGTGCAGTCCAGATGCCTCTTGCTGCAATCCAGATGCCTCTTGCTGTCAGCACATCTGTGTCCGCCTCTAAAACAGGCAAAACAGGCACTTCATCTGCACTGAGAGTAGTTTCATCATCAGATGATTCCTCTCTGACAGAAAATTCACTGCCAGAATATTGCACTTCCTCCTCTGCCTCAGATGCAGAGTCAGTCTCATAATCATGGTCAAAGGAAGACTCAAAAAGCATACCAACAACCTGCTGAGTGGTAATCCGGCAGCTAGCCATGATCCTTACTAATAAAAGTAACTTGACAAATAAGTAAAAAACAACAAACACTGTGTAAAATACATAATAAACCAAGTGTGGCTTTATCACAAACACGTATATACAAAAAAAAACACCACCACTCACTTGCCAAAATCTGCAATGAGATGTTGGCCACAGGGTCTGGCCTGCAGCTAGGCCCTGTGACTAACACCCCCAAAAGCAGCCAACCCCACACTGCACAAGTCCTTCAGCCGTGAGTGACAGAGGGTTGGCCACCTTTTTTTTTTTTTTAAAGTGGAAGGGGTTGGATGGCCCCTCTTCCCGTACTAATTATGAACCTGGGAAACTCATACTCCAGGGCCTTATTTATTTTAGAGGGGAGGTGGGTCTGTGGCCCCCCCTGCCCAAGCCTTATTAGGCCTTGAAGACCCCATTCCCCAGGGCATTTTTTTATTAAGGGGGAGGGGAACCCCAAGGTCCTCTTCCGAGCTTTATTAGGACCTGGGGACCCTATTTTCTAGGGCCTTTTTTAAGTGAGGGGAGGTGAGACCATGTGGGCCCATGTTAAAAGAGTAAGAGGGCTGTGTGCCCCTCCTCCCTTAGCCATTATCTGCCCCAGAGCCCCATCCCTTGGGGCCAATATTTCTAAAAAGTGGGTGCCCTGGTGCCCACCCAGGGCATCCACCATACTTTCGTTTGGAGCCACGGGGGAAGCCCCAAGGCCACTGTGGCCCCAGCAGCCTGCCTGCATGCAGCAGGAGCTGGCATTGCTCAAGCTCATGGGGAACAGCTCCTAATGGTGCTCCCTCTGAGTGGGAGCAATATTTTGATCTGTTTCCTTGCCTTCATCAGTGCTGCAGGGAAACACATCTGAAGTCTGCTCCCACCAGATGGGAGCATTTTTAAAGCTTTTGCTCACTTGGAACGGACTTGGTGTTTGCTCACACTTGGCAGAAATTCAAAAAAGCTCCTACCAAGTGGGAACAAACACAGATTTCACTGCCTGCGGTGGTGTGGGCAGGAAAGCAATATGTCCCGGGGTGGGCTCCCTGTGGCCTTTTGAGGCTTTTGGAGGGGGAGGGGGTGCGTACGGCAAATGAAACAAAAAATATTAACAACACAAAATAAGCTTTTCCTATAGAACAGCTTACCTAACTATAACTTCCTACGTCTGATACCACACACACACACACACACACCACCAAGTGATGGAAACACAAATCTAAGCATAATAGCAAACACAATATTAATTATAAATCAGTAATAGTACAATGTAGCGGTAATCCTATGATGAGAATGACAGCCTCATGAGGGTAGTGGGTATACTAGGTAACAGAGCAGTTATAAACACAAAACAGTACTGGAACCAGAGCTCCTGGCTAAATGTTCACTATCATGCAAGCAATACGGATACAAAGTTATAATGTTCACAAACATATGTGACGTTTTATCAATATTGACAGTGTAAGTAAAAAAATTAGGATTGTAACCTTTCTGCAAAATAACTTATACTTTTTATGACTTCGGTTTTCATGATGTTCGGCGACCTAAATGTTTGCCAACAATTCATTAAAGCAACCGAAAGCAAACACAACCATATCAACACTGTCATAGACCACTGGAGTTGTTCAATGGTGCATACTTTCTGCTCATACACTAGAGTTATAGTGGAGGTGCGTCTGTGTTGTGAGGCACTCAGGAGGCAACAGCTCATGAGCACACAACTTAACAGCAGTGGAGTCCAGAATAAATTATCTAAACCTCCTTCTCCAAAAGAGACCATAGTGGTTAAAGACAGAATGGAGAATACTTCTGTTTGGTCTAGGGAAATGAAAGATCATCACGTACAATCTGAACACACAGTTAGTGCACAAAGCAGTATACATGTGGTGTCAGAGGCAGATTTGCCAGTGGATTGTGACTCTAATGTCCAGTGGGTAAAATCTATGGGTTCTTGTGATTCTAAGGCACGATGCTACAGGTCTGGCAGTATGGGACATTTATCTTATAGTCTTTGCTAGAAATTCCTGTTGCTGCAACCGTGGCCTCAAGCGTTATTATGCTAGTGTTTGCAAGTCAGATACAGTATGAACAGTTGCAATTGTGACAGAATCTGTGAGAAAAGTTGTTCTGAATGTAAAGGATGATGTGAGTATGGTGAATGCTAGAAACTTGATTAAGCCTGAGTGTGAGGTAGATATAGGTCGGAAGAAATTTCTGGTCTTAGCTGACTAAGATTCACCTTATAGCATGATTGGTGACAACATTTGTGCTGTACACTTTACTTTTGAATTGGAACCTCCAGATATTAATCCAGTCAGTTATGGAGGAACCAAAATTGATGTTGTCTGGATGGTGATGAGGATTCACTTCCAGGACAGGGAGACCATTGGAAAAGTGTAAATTGCAAAAAGAGGTGATGGTCTTTTAGGGTGGCGTCACCAGAGGGACATGGGTATAGTTCTCAATCCCAATGCACGGATCAAGTGATGTTAATTGACAATGGTAGAGATGTGGAGTGTTTTTATAATGAGTTTCTGAGTATATTCAGGAGTGAGTTGATGTTATTCAGGAATTTGCAACACAAAATTGTCCTCAAGAAGGTTGCCAAAACTTTGGTCCATTTAGAGTGCAAATTAAGCGACTAATTGATGTTTTGGCATCCAAAGATGGGGTACAGTTCATAAGAATGTGTGTTGATCTTCGCGATTTGACCCAGTATATTTTGGTAGATTGACAGCCACTCCCAAATGTCTTGGAAACATTAAATATGCTTTCTGGGGCTAACATATTTAGTGTGATGGATTTGTTGTCAGCATACCATCAGGTTTTAATTCAGAAAAACACACCTGACTTTATGTGTACCTCTGGGACCATACTGATTTATGAGAATGCTGTTTGTCTTGGCTTCTACTGCTGCCTGTTTCCAAAGGAGTATGTAAATAGTTTTAGAAGGTGTCCCTAGGGTGCTCTTTTACCAAGATATCACCTTCGCGTATGGCAAGGATGAGGCTGAACATGATTTGACATTAAGAACAGACTTGGAGAGATTGTTGGCGAGTTGACTAACGGTAAAGCAAGAAAAAATCAGATTTAAAGGCATGTCTGTGACCTACATAGGTCATGTAATATCTGTGGAAGATATTAAACCAAAGATTGAGTTGTCAGAAAGCTTTATGAAACCTCGCATGCCAGTGGAAAAAGACCAAGTCAGATCCTTTTTGGGTCTGGCTGAGTTTTATTTGAAATGTATTAAAGGATTTGGAAGTGTGCCTGAAACATTTCATGAGTTCTTAAAGAAAGGTTCTTCTTTTCATTGGACTGTTGAGTGTGAGCTTCCTTTTCATTTTATCAAATGTGAGATTAGCAAAATGGCTACTCTGGGGCATTTTAAAATAAAGAAGTAAACAATCCTGACCCCATGCCTGTTTGAAAGGGTTTGATGCTGTTTTAGGCCAGGTGGTGAATAGGGAAGAGAAAATCGTGGCCTTTGCTTTACATGCTCTCAAAGAAGCTGAGGGGCACTATTCTGTAATTGAAAGAGAGACATTGGTTGTAACTCGGGCAGTTCGGCATTTCAAATTATATTTGTGGGGTCTTCCTTTCTGGATCGGGGCAGGCCATGACCCTTTGCTTCAGGTATTTTCATGCAAGGTAAGTGAGCAGTTGACCCCAAAATTAAAAATATGCAGTGAAGAATTAGAGGATTTTAATTTCCAAGTACAATACTTGCCAGGACTTAACGACAAAGCTGCAGACTGTGTCAATTGATAAGTGCTGTGGGTTAAGGAGAGCAGGTATGAAGAGTATCAAAAAAAGGAGGTATAATGCCAAGCATGCTGTCAAGTACAGAACATGGAGTGTTGGTGATCGGGTGCTACTGAAAAAAACATGTAGGGAAAAGTAAGGTGTACCTCAGTTCTTGGGGCCATTTACCATTGCAGCAGTTAAGCGGAATGTGGCACTGTAGATTCTGCATGTAAGTGGATTGTGTCCCTGCTGGTGAATTGTGGAAGTGGGGATGTAGGAAATCACACACTTGGCACCAGAGGTAACTTTGGCTTCCCTTCAGTTTAAGAGAGTGGTGATCAGGAACCAAAAGGCCTTGACATTTTGAAGACAAGAAGAAAACGTGCATGTTATAAGGACTGTGATGTACTAGTGGCCCTTGTAATTCTTCATGAAGGTCACTATTAATAACTTTACATTCTCTCTCAAGGGATCTCCATTGATAGTCATAAGCTTTGAATAGTCCCGCCCACGTGTGGTGATCCCGGAGCACTTCTTATAATATATCTTCCTAAGTGTAGATGTTCTCCTTTCTACAGGAAGAGGAGGTGGAGATGGTGGAAGCAGAGGAGAGTCTGGCAGCAGACTAGAAGTCCATGGAGAATATGCCCTGGAGTATTCAGAGTCAGCGGTGGATGGTAAATGACTAGGTCTTGATTTTCTGACTTTTTTTACAGGTCTCGACGTCAACAGACTTCACTACGTTGATGTTCTCCTATGTCTCGACATCAACAAACTCCTCGATGTTGAACGTCTTCTGCTCTTCAACGTTGTGGTATCGTTCGACCTCCTATGTCTTGACATCGAACGTCTTCTCCTTCTCGACGTCGACCCAGCCTCTGACGGTGAACATGTAGGGACTCTACCTTGCACCCAACATCAGTGCTCTCTGCGTCAACCTGGAATGACGTTGTTTTTAATGTGGCCTTCTCTTTTTGGATCTCCCACAAGGAAGGTGGCAGGACCCCTAGTAAAGGACTGACCCTCTCCTTGCACCCTGGATTTCCCACCATCTGATTGTGCCTGTTGCCTGCATCTCTCCTCTGTACCATTGAGGCAAATCTTCTCCCTTTCCCTGAGGGTGTGCCTGGAAAACGTCCTGGAATGTGGCCACTAGTCAGGAACGTGGCTTTCAAGAAGGCATATGATGTAGACATCATGAAGGTCTGGCTTGGCCTTCTTTATTCCACAGGCAGGACAAAAAAAGATGGCATTTTATTTGACCAATGGAAAAACATTTCTGTCACGGAAAGACGGAGAAACACTGGTGCATATGAAATCAGTATAGTGAAACATTTGTCACAAATTTCTTAGTGAGATTTTTGAGGAAAAAAAGCCACAAAGGGCGAGCTCAGTGCTACAAAATCATGTCACTAGGAACTGAAAAAAAGTGAACTTGCTGGGCAAGACGGGATACTAGTGGTCTCTGGGGGAGCCCTTAAAGGCGCAGACACTGTTTTCAAATTTACATAACCGCAGCCCATAGGGCTACACGGTCCTCTTTTCGTTCATCTTTCTCTTTTAAAAAAGGAGTTTGTGAAATGGATTTAGGTACTCAAATAACCATCTTCCAATTAATTTGACTTAAAATCATATGTACATATATATTTGTTACTCTTTTTCAAATACAATCTGAAGAAATTGGCCATTACAGCCTTTCTCATGGGCTGCACAATTCGTATGTTTTAAGTGTCGTGCCAGGCCTCTCTGAAGAAAGGCTAACTTCTACAATTAAGACCATATATTATAAAAAGTGCTCTGAGATCCCCACACGTGGGCGGGACTATTCAAAGCTTATGACCTCAGTGGAGATTCCCTGAAACAGAAAGAGCTGGGATTGCAGGTCAGAAACCATTCCTTCTTAATTCTCATTATTTTTTATTGAATGTAAGGTGTTGTACTTTCACTTGGAAATCATTATTAATAAGCTTCCTTTCTTTTTCTTATTTTTGTTTCCCATTACATGCTTTTTAGTTGTGCTTTTCTTTAGCTTTCTTTCTTGTTATAGTTTTAGTTCTTAATTTCATTCATGTTATATTTCTACAAAGGGGGATATGTTAGGGTTATTGGCCTTGTTTAGTCTTTCATCTGTATCTCTTCAGGACACCACATATATGCATAGAATATTTGTAATTGATTAGCAGTGAGGGAGTTCTGGAGTGGGCAGTTGGAGACCAGAGGCTGGACGTGTAATTAGCTTTTGGTGATGCTGTGAGATCTCAATAAAAATTGCTGTGTTAAACATCTAATATGAGTGCTATCTACTTTATATAACAATTGACAATGAAACACAGAGGTCCCTAAATCTGGGAAGCTGCTGGCCAACCCCGGAGCCGAACAGTTGCACCCAGCAGGTCAAAGGAGACATGAAATGTTTTAAAAAATGCTGCAGGGAGTCAGCACTGTCTTACCTGCATTTACTCCAGTATTGGAACTTTCATAGATTCACATGCTTGAATCATTCCCCGTCATCGAGATGGGAGTCCCGGGACAATTTTCACAAGTAATGTTAAAACATATTGAAGAGAAAAAGGCCCTAGGCCTCTTCAATTTCATAGTCTATCAGAGTCATTTTGTGAAAAGGACCAAACCTGATCCTCCACCAATCAGGCGACAGCACCCTTCAGAACCTCCTGAGAGAAGCTCTAGCACCTCAGATTTTCTACCGCACGTCGTGCTAGGGAGTCTCCTCAGAGCTCTGCTCTGTCTCCACACCTTTATTCAGCTCTTTTTCTCTCAGAGAAACTCATTTATTTGGATTTGTCAGCTATTTTTCAACTATGTCTGACAAGGAAAAGAAGAGTCTCTTTAGAGACTGCAAGACTTGTGGGAAGAAAAGACTTCATTCTGAAGACCCTCATCAAGACTGCATTTACTGCCTGTACCCAGATCATTCAGCCAAG
Organism: Pleurodeles waltl; assembly: GCF_031143425.1. Classification (NCBI taxonomy): domain Eukaryota; kingdom Metazoa; phylum Chordata; class Amphibia; order Caudata; family Salamandridae; genus Pleurodeles; species Pleurodeles waltl. Next base: position 176,816,212 of record NC_090436.1, on the reverse strand, counting down.
GACTGTAAGATTTGCCGTACTTTTTCTTCTAAGACCTTAAAAGATAGAGAAGGCAGATTATTAATATGGCTCCAGAAACTAAAACATAGGAAGGATCCAGTTTCTGGTTCTGAGAGTGAGGAATCATCAACATCTAAGAGATCAGCTAAAAGGGCAAGATCACGCTCTAGATCTCCCTCACAAATCTCAAGAAAAGCCCTCAAAAAGACTGCTTCAGGGTCTTATAAGGGTCGCAGCCCATCTTCTTCCCCAACTAAACTCTCAAGTAAAGAGGGTAAAAGACATTCTTCCAGGCACAGGAAATCTTCATCTGTTCCACCATCTGTGCCTTTCAAAAAGCTAGCCTCTGTGACTGGAAAAAAGGTCTCGTCAACGGATTCCCCGTCGACGGCACCGTCGGTGGGCGCATTGCCGACGACAACAGCTACTTCAGGATTTCCATCGTCATCGGCTCCGTCGGCGATATCGTCGACAAGAACAAGTACACCACCGTCGACGAGAACTGCAACAACGGCATCAGCGTCGACGACCGTCTACACCTCATCATCGTCGACGGCGCTGATGTCAGTGTCAGCCCTACCGTCGTCTACGACTTTGTCGACGGTAGACTCGTAGGCAAAGCTTTCTGCTATTAAAATAACTGTGCGTCCAGCGTCGACGGCACCGTCCATGACAAAGTCGATTTACACGTCGTCGACGACACCGTCGACGAGGGAAAAACATCAAAAAAGAGGAGAAAAGTTAACTCCAACCCACACATCACCTAGTAAGGTATCCTCCCTGGTGCCAGTACATCTTTTGGAGGGAGATGAAGATTCAGATGAAGATGGGCCTTTTGGAACAGCCCACAGCCCTTCTGAATTGAATGTAAAATACCAGGAAGAGGAGGAATATGAGGAAGTTTATGATCCCCAGGCTTACTCTGAGCATCAGCAGGATCAGCAGGGAGCGTATATTCCTTCCGACCTGCTTACTGGCCTTAGAGCGATGTTAGTGGATTACAACAGAAGGTTTCCTCCACAAAGAGAACAGCCTCCTCCATCGCCTATTTCTGGTGTTTCTACTCCACATCAACGACCAACGTCTTTGCATCTCACAGATGTGGCCACTCCAGACATGACGATTCCCCAAGACACTGACATCTCAGAAGGAGATCAGAAAGAAGGAGAGCTCATAGACACTCACTCAGAGTGGGACGAGTACATTATTCCTGCTCCATCTTCTCCTTCTCATTCGAAGGTGGAATCCCCACCTGAAGACATTGGAGGTTTTCACAATCTCCTAGAGAGGGCAGCCAAGCGTTTTGCTTTACCGCTACCTACGAAGCAAACAGATTGTTTCCTATATGATTTTAAAGAGCCCTTTCAAAAGTCTGTGTGCTCTATCCCGATGGTGAACTACCTGTGGGAAGAGGGCCTTAAAGTCATGAATAATCCGGCAACAGTCACAGCAGTTTTGCCACGTCTGGATAAGAAATACAAAGCTCCTGATGATGCACCAACATACTTGACAGGACATCCTCCTCCGGATTCAGTAGTGGCTCAGGCAGCTCAAAGAAGATCAAAAAATCCTTCTGCTCCGATTTCCGCACCCCCAGACAAGGAGGGTAGGCGGCTAGATAAGATAGGGAAAAGATTTTCGTCTATGGCCAGCCTAGTGCTTAGAGCTGCCAACTCCTTGGCTATTTTGTCTCGATACGACAGACAGCTTTGGGAGGATATTGCACCTTTTATTAATCAACTGCCAGAAGACGTAAAATCGGAGGCAAATAAGACTGTACAAGAAGGTCAACGCACGTCTGCAGAGCTTATAGACTGTGCAATGGATATAGCGACCACTGCTTTCAGACAGCTTGCAGGTGCTGCTGTATTAAGAAGACAGGGCTGGCTTAAAGCCACCTCATTTCGCCCAGAAGTCCAGAATAAGATCCTAGACTTACCCTTTGATGGCCAAGCGCTATTTGGGAAACATGTGGACGAAGCCCTACAGTCAATCAAAACGGACACGGACACGGCTAGGTCATTAGGGACCCTGCAATATCGAAGATCGTCCTTTCGTCCTAGGGGGCGTGGCCAACCCTCTTACAGAGGGGGATATCAACAACAGAGATATTCTTCCTATCCATCATCTTCACAACAATATCGTCCATACTACTCCCAAAGGCAACCGACTCAACCAGCCTATAGTAGACCGGCAGGCCGTGGACGTTCAACCCGACCTGCCAAATACTCAGCTCGTAGAACCTGATGTTTTCGAGGCGCCGGCTACGCTCAGTCCTCCTCCTGTCACCCTAGGCAGGAGAATTTCCTTATTCCTCAGTCAATGGCAAACCATTACGTCTGACAAGTGGGTCCTACAATTAGTGGAACGGGGCCATACTTTAGAATTTATCCAGATACCTCCCTCCAACCCTCCCCGCAGGACTCCTTCAAGATATCCTCACCAACTAAAAGAAGAAGTCGTCAAGCTGCTTCTCAAGGGAGCTATAGAGAAGGTGCCTCGGGCTCAGCGAGGAATAGGATTTTATTCCAGGTTCTTCATCTTTCAAAAAAAGTGGAAGGATTGGAGGCCGATCCTCGATTTAAGGGAACTAAATGTATCCCTAAAAAAGCAATCGTTTCGAATGATCAGCCTGCAAGACGTCCTTCTGCGTCTCAATCAAAGAGATTTTATGTCATCACTAGACCTCAAAGACGCATACTTCCACATACCCATCCACCCTGCCCACAGAAAGTATTTGAGATTCGCCGTAGCCGGGAGCCATTATCAATATCGCGTCCTTCCCTTCGGACTCAAATCAGCCCCAAGAATATTTACCAAATGCCTAGCACCAGTCGCAGCCTTTCTCAGGAGAAGAAAGCACCAGGTTTTTCCATACTTAGACGACTGGTTAATAAAGGCAAAGACTTACACAGGAGCACACAAGTCAACAAGAAAGTGCATTTCCTTACTGACCAATCTCGGATTCACAATCAACTGGGAGAAGTCCAACCCTCTACCAATACGCAGTATCACTTTTCTGGGAGCAAAACTGAACACGGAATCCGGCATGGCATGTCCCACGTTAGAGAGACAACAAAGATTACTAACCCTAGGGAGTTCCATACACAGAAGACGAAAGGTTACAGTCCGTCTCTTCAAATCACTGTTGGGCATGATGTCTTCATGCATACCTCTGATCCCTCTGTGTCGGCTAAAGATGCGCCCCTTGCAGGAACAGCTAAACCGTCAATGGCTCCAATTATCAGGCACTTTTGAAGACCAGATACAAATAACTCCGATAATGATCAAAACTCTCAAATGGTGGTCTCAAAAGCATCATCTGTCAATCGGTCTCTCGTTTCTTCAACAGCCAGCCCCGTGGACCATAACAACAGATGCCTCACTGGAAGGCTGGGGCGCAGTATTACAGGACCTGAAAATAAGTGGCAAATGGCCAATCCATCTGGCATCAATGCATATCAATTGGCTAGAACTCAGGGCAGTGCACCTCGCCTTACAAGCGTTTCTCCCGAGAATCTCTGGGTCGCGAGTGGTGATAAGAACGGACAACACCACTACTATGCACTATCTCAACAAACAAGGAGGTACAAGATCTCTCACCCTCTCCAGGGAAGCCCAAGCGATCTGGAACTGGGCCTCGCAGCAAGGCATCACACTATCGGCGGTACACTTGCCGGGAATAAACAACAAGGCAGCAGATGCACTCAGCAGGCAGAAATCGGACTGCCACGAGTGGGAGCTAGACCAGACAGTACTGACCCAGATTTTTTCCCAGTGGGGAACACCAACAGTGGATCTGTTTGCGAAGAAGGACAACGCCAAATGCCAGTTCTTCGCAAGTTGGCATCACCAAAAGGGATCTTGGGGGAATGCGTTTTCGATAGTCTGGTCAGACATCTTTGCTTACGCCTTTCCTCCCATTCCGTTGATCCCAAGGGTCCTCACGAAGATGAAAACAGAACCATGCACTCTCATACTGATAGCCCCGTACTGGCCGCGCTAACATTGGTTCACGGAGCTCCTCATTCTGTCAGTCAAACCTCATATTCCACTGGAGCCGTTACCTCATTTACTAACAACGAACAACGGCCAAGTTCGGCACCCCGATCTGCAGTCGATGCGGTTATCAGCATGGCTCCTCACCACAGAGAGTTTGCGCATTTGAACATCCCGCAGGACTGCAGGGATATTTTGTCAAAGGCCAGAGCGGATAGCACTAACAAGACGTATCAGTGTAAATGGAAAAGATTCTGTGCCTGGTGTCATCAGCGTCAAATCGACCCTCTACTCTCACCACCAGAAGAAATATTGCCGTATCTCTTACAGTTAGCTTAATCTGGCCTAGCGCACTCGTCCATTAAAGTTCATGTAGCAGCCATAGCTGCATACAGACGTTCAGATGACGCACCCTCGCTCTTCTCTTCTCGGCTGATTAAGAGATTTCTAAAGGGGCTTTTCAGGGTTTACCCTCCTTTCAGACCGCCACCTCCTTCGTAGAATTTAAATATTGTTTTGGCACAACTGATGAAGCATCCATTTGAACCGATCCACCGTGCTTCCCTCAAATACTTGTCGTGGAAGGTCGCCTTATTGATAGCTCTTACATCAGCTAGGCGGGTCAGTGAGGTGCAAGCGCTGTCCATCCAAGAGCCATTCCTGCAGTTTAAACAAGATAGACTACTAATGCGCACTAACCCGCATTTTATTCCAAAGGTTCCGTCAGACTTTCACATGAACGAACGTTTGGTCTTCAAGTCTTTTTTCCCTCATCCATCCACTCCGGGGGAGAGGGCATTACACTCATTAGACGTGAAAAGATGCGTTCAATTTTATTTGGACAGGACTAAGGGGGGCATTCCGACCCTGGCGGTCCATGACTGCCATGGCGGAGGGCGGCGGAAGCACCGCCAACAGGCTGGCGGTGCTTCCTGGGCTAAAAGGGGAACCAGCGGTTTCCCGCCGGTTTTCCCCTGGCCCAGGGAATCCGCCATGGCGGCGCTGCTTGCAGCACCGCCATGGGGATTCCGACCCCCTTCCCGCCAGCCTGTTTCTGGCGGTGTCCACCGCCAGAACCAGGATGGCGGGAACGGGTGCCGTGGGGCCCCTTTGCAGACAGTGAAAATCGCGACGTGTGCCACTGCACCCGTCGCACCCCTGCAACACCGCCGGCTCCATTCGGAGCCGGCTTCCTCGTTGCAGGGGCTTTCCCGCTGGGCCTGCGGACGGCCTTTTGGCGGTCGCCCGCCGGCCCAGCGGGAAAGTTGGAATGACCGCCGCGGTCTTTTGACCACGGTGCGGTCATTCGGCGGTAACCGCATGGCGGGCAGCGACTGCCGCCCGCCGTGGTCAGAATGACCGCCTAAATCTTTTCGGCGCTCTAATCAGCTATTTGTGGCGTACAGTGCTCCTAGGAAGGGGTACCCGCTATCCAAGCAGAGTATTTCTAGATGGATCGCCTCTTCTATTCGCTTTTGCCATCAGGCAGCGGGCAGACCTTTGCAGTCTTCTGTGCATGCTCACTCGACGAGAAAGGTCTCATCGTCAGCAGCACTGTTTGCCGGAGTGCCACTACAAGACATATGTAGGGCAGCAACATGGAAGAGCTGTCATACCTTCACTAAGCACTACTGCTTGGAGTCCCTCTCGCACGGAGAGGTAGCAGTGGGCCAGGCGGTTCTCAGGAATCTCTTCAGGTGAAGGTGAGCCATTTATCCTACATCCCTCCATCCTAGAACAGGTATGCACATTGTAAAAAAAAAAATGCATTTAAGGATAAGAGAACGCTATCATAATCCCATAAGTAAGCGGGGTTTTCAGACATTGATCATGTTACAGTAGTGTCTTATGATGATGTCTATTACTGTTTTGTTCTTCAAATTTCATCATGTATCTTTACAGGTATATCAATATATATATATATATATATATATATATATTAGAGATAAGTAGATAGTTATATTTATTTATGTATATATGAATATATATTTATATATATATATATATATATAGAGACATATGTCAGTACATTCATATACTTCATCAATTTATGCATGATGATAAGAAGGTTTTGTGGTTTAAGATATTTTGTTTATTAAAGATGTTGTCACTTTACAATGTGCATAGTTATTGCTTTCTACTCTGATTCAAGCATGTGAATCTATGAAAGTTCCAATACTGGAGTAAGAAAATAAGTTACTTACCTGTAACTGTAGTTCTCCAGTATTGGAATCTTTCATAGATTCACATGCGACCCACCCGCCTCCCCGGAGAAGCTCACTTCACCTCTCTCTTTCTATTTATACATATATTCAATATAATATAAGCACTTGTGCTTGGAAAATCTGAGGTGCTGGAGCTTCTCTCAGGAGGTTCTGAAGGGTGCTGTCGCCTGATTGCTGGAGGATCAGGTTTGGTCCTTTTCACAAAATGACTCTGATAGACTATGAAATTGAAGAGGCCTAGGGCCTGTTTCTCTTCAATATGTTTTAACATTACTTGTGAAAATTGTACCGGGACTCCCATCTCGACGACGGGGAATGATTCAAGCATGTGAATCTATGAAAGATTCCAATACTGGAGAACTACAGTTACAGGTAAGTAACTTATTTTCTTATATCAGTCAGTCTCTTTGGCAGCCCATTGGTGAGGGGTTTGTTGGGTGAAAATATGGATGGATTGCACAGTGAAATGATGAATAGAAAGGTGAAAAAATAAATGCATGGATAGATCATTGGATTGGTGAAAGGATGGGAGAGTGGATGGATGTAATAGAAAACATAACCCTGAAAGAGAGGATAGATTGGTTATAGGATGGATGCATGGCAGGATGGAAGGGAGAACGTGTAGATATTTGGAGGTTTGATGGGTGTTGGGATAGAAAGGATGGATGGATGGATGTAAGAGTGAAAGGAAAGTGGGTGAACAGATTTGTGAAATAATGAACAGGTGGAAAAAAAGGATACATGTGTGGACAGGAAGAAATGTGAGTGCATGGATGCATGAATGAGCTGATGGGTTAATTGAGGTGCAAATGGATGCATTGATTGAGTGATGAAAAAGTGAAGAATGGAGTAGTGAACTGATGGATGGGTGGAAGAGTAAAAGCTTTGCTGTTGAGGTGGAAAGTTTAATGGACTGGTGGAAAAGATGAGAGGAAAGAGAGATGAAAAGAACTAGTCTCACTCACTTCATGCTATCAGAGGTATAGTTAAAAGTTAGTGGCATTCAACTTCCTTGACTAAAAGTCCTGTATAGTACACCATGCAGCCTCCGTCTAAGTGAATAACAAGACCTTGTCTCTTACAACAACTCTCAATTCAGCTGGAAACAAAATGTTAACCTGAACACTTAGGTTTCTCAAATCATTCTATAGCGCTTGAAGGGATCTCCTCTTAGAAGCAGCGGTAGAGCTAACGTCTGGAGAAAAAAGAATTTGCAGATACATATTGAACCGCCCTCATTTTAGCCACTCTCCTCAGAACAACATCATAATGTGAAAAGTCTTCTAGCATACTAGAACTTTCCCTCGACCATAGATACCATGGATTTGTCCTGTTATTAGTAGCCATATTGCACTCCTCTGCAGAACTGGTTGTTAGACCTCTGGGCAGGACTCTCCTAGGAAGTGTTCAGTGGAGCACTTTTTGCCAGTGGAGCCCTTTTTTTCCATCATACTTCAGTCAGTCAGACACCCTCAGGACAGCTGCCCTCATCGGTTTCTAGTTTCTCCAGCCTGTCTTCGATTGTAGAAATAGATTCTACAACACAACTGGAAATGGGCAGCTCTTTCGGTTTTCTCGTGCTGTCTGGTCATGGATGTCCTGGCTGCCTCCATCCTTTGTTGCAGGGACATGACAGAGGCCTTTGTCCCTGTCAGCTTATCGCAATACTGGCCAGCCTTCTCTCCAACACTACAAACTAACCTCTAATTTATGCACTTTCTTGTGGAGCATTTCTGTGGCTATCATCAGTACTGTTTTGCTCCTAAATGGGCTCTCTGGCAGCTCGTTGCAGACCATTATGATCCATCAAGCCTAGGAGGTCGTGGCTGGAAAAAGTGGCAACGCATGTTTCATATTTTTCATTCGTGGCACAGTCATTCCCCCAGAGGAGACACCCTTTGTTGCTTGCACATCTCCAGGAGCAGCTAATGTCTCAATGTCTCCATATTTAGCAACTGACACCCCCATCTCCAACACCAAAACAGGCACCCCTTTAGAGTACCCAAATGCATCTCCCACTCCATTGGTGTATAGGGTGAAGCCTTCAATCCTGCTAAGTGTGTAGATAGATAGATATTCCATGCCTATGACAGCCTCTGTGCCAGCATCCCGGGCAATGAAGGCCTACACTCTTGGCCCCAAGTTTGGCCAAGTGTCACCACATCGACCTTTAACTCATCTTGGTGGAGCATCACTTGAATGGGCACCCATAACTGCAGTGAAGTGAGTGCAATACAGGCCTAATGTTCAGGCAGTGATCCACTTGTCCTGCTTTGCCCATCCTTTTACAGTCCATACCCCAGAGTTGTGAGGTCTAATCCCTTTGACACTTGGTGTATGCCCGCTCCAGATGGTTGTTGCAGCCTGCTGGCCATATTGAACCACCATCAGGTACTCTTCATGCCAAAATGGCAGAACTGAAACAGGACTTGACCCCATCGCTCCACTCAGGTCCTAGTGGGAAGGCGTGAAAGCATCAGGACAACGATTACATTCCTCTAGTGTCTCCTGAATTCGAACAGATCGCGCATTTGTACCCAGTGTGCCCCGAATTCCCTGGGCCATCCTCAACCTCACAGCAGATAGCAACTTTCAAAGAGGCCATGCTGCATGTCTTTGGTGTGATTCAGGTTCCCAGTGGTGCGTCTTTGGACCCCACAGCGTACAGGAATTGCCAGTCGGACATCCACTGGTAGGTTAGCCCCATACACCACCATCTCTGTGTGGCCCACTGTTGGGTCCCTGCCTACACCTGTATTGATTTCTATCCTGGCACCAAGCTCACTGCCAATTCCTTCTATACCCATACTATTTATTGCTATGAAATTGACACAGTGCAACCAGCAGTCACACAGCTGAATTCCAAACTGATACCTCTGTCCTGATGCAAATGCCACCAGAAGATTCATGCTAATTATGGTTCTGATTCAGACCCAGCGCTCCCCAAGACACTGATGATGATGATGATGATGATGAGGAAGACAACAGGTTTCTTCCCCTTCACAATACTGAGGAATTTTTTGTTTGTAGACTTATAGACACATTTCCTGAAATAGACCTGGACTCATTACCTGGGTCACAAATGGATGAAAGGGCAGTGGTGGCTTGAAGGACATTTGAATCACCAGAATTGTAGTTGCCCACCATACAAACGAAAACAAGTTGACTTTGATTCTTCAGCCAGGCCCAGCTTCATCTGAGCCATTATTCCGATTTAATGAAGTCCTTACTGATGCCATTCTGGTTACATGGTCTAAGTCAAGTTATTGCCCGCTAGACACTCAACTTGTAGCTAGGCGGCATAGATAGGCCAACTTCCTAACTAAGTGTAAGGAAATGCCTCCTTGGCATGGTTACCCCATGACTTTTTGCCTTTGCTGATGCTAGGTTTTGATTTGAAAGTGTGCAGAGGCCTGCTAACCAGGCCCCAGCACCAGTGTTCTTTCCCTAATCTGTACTTTTGTTTCCACAATTGGCACACCCTGGCATCCAGGTAAGTCCCTTGTAACTGGTACCCCTGGTACCAAGGGCCCTGATGCCAGGGAAGGTCTCTAAAGGATGCAGCATGTCTTATGCCACCCTGGGGACCCCTTACTCAGCACAGATACACTGCTTGTCAGCTTGTGTGTGCTAGTGAGGACAAAACGAGTAAGTCGACATGGCACTCCCCTCAGGGTGCCATGCCAACCTCACACTGCCTATGCAGTATAGATAAGTCACCCCTCTAGCAGGCCTTACACCCCTAAGGCAGGGTGCACTATACCATAGGTGAGGGCACCAGTGCATGAGCACTGTGCCCCTACAGTGTCTAAGCAAAACCTTAGACATTGTAAGTGCAGGGTAGCCATAAGAGTATATGGTCTGGGAGTCTGTCATGCACGAACTCCACAGCACCATAATGGCTACACTGAAAACTGTGAAGTTTGGTATCAAACTTCTCAGCATAATAACTGCACACTGATGCCAGTGTACATTTTATTGTAACATACACCCCAGAGGGCACCTTAGAGGTGCCCCCTGAAACCTTAACCAACTATCCGTGTAGGCTGACTAGTTCTAGCAGCCTGCCACACACCAGACATGTTGCTGGCCACATGGGGAGAGTGCCTTTGTCACTCTGTGGCTAGTAACAAAGCCTGTACTGGGTGGAGGGGCTTCACACCTCCCCCTGCAGGAACTGTAACACCTGGCGGTGAGCCTCAAAGGCTCACCCCCTTTGTTACAGCACCACAGGGCACTCCAGCTAGTGGAGTTGCCCGCCCCCTCCGGCCACGGCCCCACTTTTGGCGGCAAGGCCAGAGGAGATAATGAGAAAAACAAGGAGGAGTCACTGGCCAGTCAGGACAGCCCCTAAGGTGTCCTGAGCTGAGGTGACTCTAACTTTTAGAAATCCTCCATCTTGCAGATGGAGGATTCCCCCAATAGGATTAGGGATGTGCCCCCCTCCCCTCAGGGAGGAGGCACAAAGAGGGTGTACCCACCCTCAGGGCTAGTAGCCATTGGCTACTAACCCCCCCAGACCTAAACACGGCCTTAAATTTAGTATTTAAGGGCTCCCCAGAACCTAGGAACTCAGATTCCTGCAACCCTAGAAGAAGAGGACTGCTAAGCTGAAAAACCGGCCTCATTTTAGCCACTCTCCTCAGAACAACATCATAATGTGAAAAGTCTTCTAGCATACTAGAACTTTCCCTCGACCATAGATACCATGGATTTGTCCTGTTATTAGTAGCCATATTGCACACCTCTGCAGAACTGGTTGTTAGACCTCTGGGCAGGACTCTCCTAGGAAGTGTTCAGTGGAGCACTTTTTGCCAGTGGAGCCCTTTTTTTCCATCATACTTCAGTCAGTCAGACACCCTCAGGACAGCTGCCCTCATCGGTTTCTAGTTTCTCCAGCCTGTCTTCGATTGTAGAAATAGATTCTACAACACAACTGGAAATGGGCAGCTTTTTCGGTTTTCTCGTGCTGTCTGGTCATGGATGTCCTGGCTGCCTCCATCCTTTGTTGCAGGGACATGACAGAGGCCTTTGTCCCTGTCAGCTTATCGCAATACTGGTCAGTCTTCTCTCCAACACTACAAACTAACCTCTAATTTATGCACTTTCTTGTGGAGCATTTCTGTGGCTATCATCAGTGCTGTTTTGCTCCTAAATGGGCTCTCTGGCAGCTCGTTGCAGACCATTATGATCCATCAAGCCTAGGAGGTCGTGGCTGGAAAAAGTGGCAACGCATGTTTCATATTTTTCATTCGTGGCACAGTCATTCCCCCAGAGGAGACACCCTTTGTTGCTTGCACATCTCCAGGAGCAGCTAATGTCTCAATGTCTCCATATTTAGCAACTGACACCCCCATCTCCAACACCAAAACAGGCACCCCTTTAGAGTACCCAAATGCATCTCCCACTCCATTGGTGTATAGGGTGAAGCCTTCAATCCTGCTAAGTGTGTAGATAGATAGATATTCCATGCCTATGACAGCCTCTGTGCCAGCATCCCGGGCAATGAAGGCCTACACTCTTGGCCCCAAGTTTGGCCAAGTGTCACCACATCGACCTTTAACTCATCTTGGTGGAGCATCACTTGAATGGGCACCCATAACTGCAGTGAAGTGAGTGCAATACAGGCCTAATGTTCAGGCAGTGATCCACTTGTCCTGCTTTGCCCATCCTTTTACAGTCCATACCCCAGAGTTGTGAGGTCTAATCCCTTTGACACTTGGTGTATGCCCGCTCCAGATGGTTGTTGCAGCCTGCTGGCCATATTGAACCACCATCAGGTACTCTTCATGCCAAAATGGCAGAACTGAAACAGGACTTGACCCCATCGCTCCACTCAGGTCCTAGTGGGAAGGCGTGAAAGCATCAGGACAACGATTACATTCCTCTAGTGTCTCCTGAATTCGAACAGATCGCGCATTTGTACCCAGTGTGCCCCGAATTCCCTGGGCCATCCTCAACCTCACAGCAGATAGCAACTTTCAAAGAGGCCATGCTGCATGTCTTTGGTGTGATTCAGGTTCCCAGTGGTGCGTCTTTGGACCCCACAGCGTACAGGAATTGCCAGTCGGACATCCACTGGTAGGTTAGCCCCATACACCACCATCTCTGTGTGGCCCACTGTTGGGTCCCTGCCTACACCTGTATTGATTTCTATCCTGGCACCAAGCTCACTGCCAATTCCTTCTATACCCATACTATTTATTGCTATGAAATTGACACAGTGCAACCAGCAGTCACACAGCTGAATTCCAAACTGATACCTCTGTCCTGATGCAAATGCCACCAGAAGATTCATGCTAATTATGGTTCTGATTCAGACCCAGCGCTCCCCAAGACACTGATGATGATGATGATGATGATGAGGAAGACAACAGGTTTCTTCCCCTTCACAATACTGAGGAATTTTTTGTTTGTAGACTTATAGACACATTTCCTGAAATAGACCTGGACTCATTACCTGGGTCACAAATGGATGAAAGGGCAGTGGTGGCTTGAAGGACATTTGAATCACCAGAATTGTAGTTGCCCACCATACAAACGAAAACAAGTTGACTTTGATTCGTCAGCCAGGCCCAGCTTCATCTGAGCCATTATTCCGATTTAATGAAGTCCTTACTGATGCCATTCTGGTTACATGGTCTAAGTCAAGTTATTGCCCGCTAGACACTCAACTTCTAGCTAGGCGGCATAGATAGGCCAACTTCCTAACTAAGTGTAAGGAAATGCCTCCTTGGCATGGTTACCCCATGACTTTTTGCCTTTGCTGATGCTAAGTTTTGATTTGAAAGTGTGCTGAGGCCTGCTAACCAGGCCCCAGCACCACTATTCTTTCCCTAACCTCTACTTTTGTTTCCACAATTGGCACACCCTGGCATCCAGGTAAGTCCCTTGTAACTGGTACCCCTGGTACCAAGGGCCCTGATGCCAGGGAAGGTCTCTATGGGATGCAGCATGTCTTATGCCATCCTGGGGACCCCTCACTCAGCACAGACACACTGCTTGCCAGCTTGTGTGTGCTGGTGAGGACAAAACAAGTATGTCGACATGGCACTCCCCTCAGGGTGCCATGCCAACCTCACACTGCCTATGCAGTATAGATAAGTCACCCCTCTAGCAGGCCTTACAGCCCTAAGGCAGGGTGCACTATACCATAGGTGAGGGCACCAGTGCATGAGCACTGTGCCCCTACAGTGTCTAAGCAAAACCTTAGACATTGTAAGTGCAGGGTAGCCATAAGAGTATATGGTCTGGGAGTCTGTCATGCACGAACTCCACAGCACCATAATGGCTACACTGAAAACTGTGAAGTTTGGTATCAAACTTCTCAGCATAATAACTGCACACTGATGCCAGTGTACATTTTATTGTAACATACACCCCAGAGGGCACCTTAGAGGTGCCCCCTGAAACCTTAACCAACTATCCGTGTAGGCTGACTAGTTCTAGCAGCCTGCCACACACCAGACATGTTGCTGGCCACATGGGGAGAGTGCCTTTGTCACTCTGTGGCTAGTAACAAAGCCTGTACTGGGTGGAGGTGCTTCACACCTCCCCCTGCAGGAACTGTAACACCTGGCGGTGAGCCTCAAAGGCTCACCCCCTTTGTTACAGCACCACAGGGCACTCCAGCTAGTGGAGTTGCCCGCCCCCTCCGGCCACGGCCCCACTTTTGGCGGCAAGGCCGGAGGAGATAATGAGAAAAACAAGGAGGAGTCACTGGCCAGTCAGGACAGCCCCTAAGGTGTCCTGAGCTGAGGTGACTCTAACTTTTAGAAATCCTCCATCTTGCAGATGGAGGATTCCCCCAATAGGATTAGGGATGTGCCCCCCTCCCTCAGGGAGGAGGCACAAAGAAGGTGTACCCACCCTCAGGGCTAGTAGCCATTGGCTACTAACCCCCCCAGACCTAAACACGGCCTTAAATTTAGTATTTAAGGGCTCCCCAGAACCTAGGAACTCAGATTCCTGCAACCCTAGAAGAAGAGGACTGCTAAGCTGAAAAACCGGCCTCATTTTAGCCACTCTCCTCAGAACAACATCATAATGTGAAAAGTCTTCTAGCATACTAGAACTTTCCCTCGACCATAGATACCATGGATTTGTCCTGTTATTAGTAGCCATATTGCACACCTCTGCAGAACTGGTTGTTAGACCTCTGGGCAGGACTCTCCTAGGAAGTGTTCAGTGGAGCACTTTTTGCCAGTGGAGCCCTTTTTTTCCATCATACTTCAGTCAGTCAGACACCCTCAGGACAGCTGCCCTCATCGGTTTCTAGTTTCTCCAGCCTGTCTTCGATTGTAGAAATAGATTCTACAACACAACTGGAAATGGGCAGCTTTTTCGGTTTTCTCGTGCTGTCTGGTCATGGATGTCCTGGCTGCCTCCATCCTTTGTTGCAGGGACATGACAGAGGCCTTTGTCCCTGTCAGCTTATCGCAATACTGGTCAGTCTTCTCTCCAACACTACAAACTAACCTCTAATTTATGCACTTTCTTGTGGAGCATTTCTGTGGCTATCATCAGTGCTGTTTTGCTCCTAAATGGGCTCTCTGGCAGCTCGTTGCAGACCATTATGATCCATCAAGCCTAGGAGGTCGTGGCTGGAAAAAGTGGCAACGCATGTTTCATATTTTTCATTCGTGGCACAGTCATTCCCCCAGAGGAGACACCCTTTGTTGCTTGCACATCTCCAGGAGCAGCTAATGTCTCAATGTCTCCATATTTAGCAACTGACACCCCCATCTCCAACACCAAAACAGGCACCCCTTTAGAGTACCCAAATGCATCTCCCACTCCATTGGTGTATAGGGTGAAGCCTTCAATCCTGCTAAGTGTGTAGATAGATAGATATTCCATGCCTATGACAGCCTCTGTGCCAGCATCCCGGGCAATGAAGGCCTACACTCTTGGCCCCAAGTTTGGCCAAGTGTCACCACATCGACCTTTAACTCATCTTGGTGGAGCATCACTTGAATGGGCACCCATAACTGCAGTGAAGTGAGTGCAATACAGGCCTAATGTTCAGGCAGTGATCCACTTGTCCTGCTTTGCCCATCCTTTTACAGTCCATACCCCAGAGTTGTGAGGTCTAATCCCTTTGACACTTGGTGTATGCCCGCTCCAGATGGTTGTTGCAGCCTGCTGGCCATATTGAACCACCATCAGGTACTCTTCATGCCAAAATGGCAGAACTGAAACAGGACTTGACCCCATCGCTCCACTCAGGTCCTAGTGGGAAGGCGTGAAAGCATCAGGACAACGATTACATTCCTCTAGTGTCTCCTGAATTCGAACAGATCGCGCATTTGTACCCAGTGTGCCCCGAATTCCCTGGGCCATCCTCAACCTCACAGCAGATAGCAACTTTCAAAGAGGCCATGCTGCATGTCTTTGGTGTGATTCAGGTTCCCAGTGGTGCGTCTTTGGACCCCACAGCGTACAGGAATTGCCAGTCAGACATCCACTGGTAGGTTAGCCCCATACACCACCATCTCTGTGTGGCCCACTGTTGGGTCCCTGCCTACACCTGTATTGATTTCTATCCTGGCACCAAGCTCACTGCCAATTCCTTCTATACCCATACTATTTATTGCTATGAAATTGACACAGTGCAACCAGCAGTCACACAGCTGAATTCCAAACTGATACCTCTGTCCTGATGCAAATGCCACCAGAAGATTCATGCTAATTATGGTTCTGATTCAGACCCAGCGCTCCCCAAGACACTGATGATGATGATGATGATGATGAGGAAGACAACAGGTTTCTTCCCCTTCACAATACTGAGGAATTTTTTGTTTGTAGACTTATAGACACATTTCCTGAAATAGACCTGGACTCATTACCTGGGTCACAAATGGATGAAAGGGCAGTGGTGGCTTGAAGGACATTTGAATCACCAGAATTGTAGTTGCCCACCATACAAACGAAAACAAGTTGACTTTGATTCTTCAGCCAGGCCCAGCTTCATCTGAGCCATTATTCCGATTTAATGAAGTCCTTACTGATGCCATTCTGGTTACATGGTCTAAGTCAAGTTATTGCCCGCTAGACACTCAACTTGTAGCTAGGCGGCATAGATAGGCCAACTTCCTAACTAAGTGTAAGGAAATGCCTCCTTGGCATGGTTACCCCATGACTTTTTGCCTTTGCTGATGCTAGGTTTTGATTTGAAAGTGTGCAGAGGCCTGCTAACCAGGCCCCAGCACCAGTGTTCTTTCCCTAATCTGTACTTTTGTTTCCACAATTGGCACACCCTGGCATCCAGGTAAGTCCCTTGTAACTGGTACCCCTGGTACCAAGGGCCCTGATGCCAGGGAAGGTCTCTAAAGGATGCAGCATGTCTTATGCCACCCTGGGGACCCCTTACTCAGCACAGATACACTGCTTGTCAGCTTGTGTGTGCTAGTGAGGACAAAACGAGTAAGTCGACATGGCACTCCCCTCAGGGTGCCATGCCAACCTCACACTGCCTATGCAGTATAGATAAGTCACCCCTCTAGCAGGCCTTACACCCCTAAGGCAGGGTGCACTATACCATAGGTGAGGGCACCAGTGCATGAGCACTGTGCCCCTACAGTGTCTAAGCAAAACCTTAGACATTGTAAGTGCAGGGTAGCCATAAGAGTATATGGTCTGGGAGTCTGTCATGCACGAACTCCACAGCACCATAATGGCTACACTGAAAACTGTGAAGTTTGGTATCAAACTTCTCAGCATAATAACTGCACACTGATGCCAGTGTACATTTTATTGTAACATACACCCCAGAGGGCACCTTAGAGGTGCCCCCTGAAACCTTAACCAACTATCCGTGTAGGCTGACTAGTTCTAGCAGCCTGCCACACACCAGACATGTTGCTGGCCACATGGGGAGAGTGCCTTTGTCACTCTGTGGCTAGTAACAAAGCCTGTACTGGGTGGAGGGGCTTCACACCTCCCCCTGCAGGAACTGTAACACCTGGCGGTGAGCCTCAAAGGCTCACCCCCTTTGTTACAGCACCACAGGGCACTCCAGCTAGTGGAGTTGCCCGCCCCCTCCGGCCACGGCCCCACTTTTGGCGGCAAGGCCAGAGGAGATAATGAGAAAAACAAGGAGGAGTCACTGGCCAGTCAGGACAGCCCCTAAGGTGTCCTGAGCTGAGGTGACTCTAACTTTTAGAAATCCTCCATCTTGCAGATGGAGGATTCCCCCAATAGGATTAGGGATGTGCCCCCCTCCCCTCAGGGAGGAGGCACAAAGAGGGTGTACCCACCCTCAGGGCTAGTAGCCATTGGCTACTAACCCCCCCAGACCTAAACACGGCCTTAAATTTAGTATTTAAGGGCTCCCCAGAACCTAGGAACTCAGATTCCTGCAACCCTAGAAGAAGAGGACTGCTAAGCTGAAAAACCGGCCTCATTTTAGCCACTCTCCTCAGAACAACATCATAATGTGAAAAGTCTTCTAGCATACTAGAACTTTCCCTCGACCATAGATACCATGGATTTGTCCTGTTATTAGTAGCCATATTGCACACCTCTGCAGAACTGGTTGTTAGACCTCTGGGCAGGACTCTCCTAGGAAGTGTTCAGTGGAGCACTTTTTGCCAGTGGAGCCCTTTTTTTCCATCATACTTCAGTCAGTCAGACACCCTCAGGACAGCTGCCCTCATCGGTTTCTAGTTTCTCCAGCCTGTCTTCGATTGTAGAAATAGATTCTACAACACAACTGGAAATGGGCAGCTTTTTCGGTTTTCTCGTGCTGTCTGGTCATGGATGTCCTGGCTGCCTCCATCCTTTGTTGCAGGGACATGACAGAGGCCTTTGTCCCTGTCAGCTTATCGCAATACTGGTCAGTCTTCTCTCCAACACTACAAACTAACCTCTAATTTATGCACTTTCTTGTGGAGCATTTCTGTGGCTATCATCAGTGCTGTTTTGCTCCTAAATGGGCTCTCTGGCAGCTCGTTGCAGACCATTATGATCCATCAAGCCTAGGAGGTCGTGGCTGGAAAAAGTGGCAACGCATGTTTCATATTTTTCATTCGTGGCACAGTCATTCCCCCAGAGGAGACACCCTTTGTTGCTTGCACATCTCCAGGAGCAGCTAATGTCTCAATGTCTCCATATTTAGCAACTGACACCCCCATCTCCAACACCAAAACAGGCACCCCTTTAGAGTACCCAAATGCATCTCCCACTCCATTGGTGTATAGGGTGAAGCCTTCAATCCTGCTAAGTGTGTAGATAGATAGATATTCCATGCCTATGACAGCCTCTGTGCCAGCATCCCGGGCAATGAAGGCCTACACTCTTGGCCCCAAGTTTGGCCAAGTGTCACCACATCGACCTTTAACTCATCTTGGTGGAGCATCACTTGAATGGGCACCCATAACTGCAGTGAAGTGAGTGCAATACAGGCCTAATGTTCAGGCAGTGATCCACTTGTCCTGCTTTGCCCATCCTTTTACAGTCCATACCCCAGAGTTGTGAGGTCTAATCCCTTTGACACTTGGTGTATGCCCGCTCCAGATGGTTGTTGCAGCCTGCTGGCCATATTGAACCACCATCAGGTACTCTTCATGCCAAAATGGCAGAACTGAAACAGGACTTGACCCCATCGCTCCACTCAGGTCCTAGTGGGAAGGCGTGAAAGCATCAGGACAACGATTACATTCCTCTAGTGTCTCCTGAATTCGAACAGATCGCGCATTTGTACCCAGTGTGCCCCGAATTCCCTGGGCCATCCTCAACCTCACAGCAGATAGCAACTTTCAAAGAGGCCATGCTGCATGTCTTTGGTGTGATTCAGGTTCCCAGTGGTGCGTCTTTGGACCCCACAGCGTACAGGAATTGCCAGTCGGACATCCACTGGTAGGTTAGCCCCATACACCACCATCTCTGTGTGGCCCACTGTTGGGTCCCTGCCTACACCTGTATTGATTTCTATCCTGGCACCAAGCTCACTGCCAATTCCTTCTATACCCATACTATTTATTGCTATGAAATTGACACAGTGCAACCAGCAGTCACACAGCTGAATTCCAAACTGATACCTCTGTCCTGATGCAAATGCCACCAGAAGATTCATGCTAATTATGGTTCTGATTCAGACCCAGCGCTCCCCAAGACACATGATGATGATGATGATGATGAGGAAGACAACAGGTTTCTTCCCCTTCACAATACTGAGGAATTTTTTGTTTGTAGACTTATAGACACATTTCCTGAAATAGACCTGGACTCATTACCTGGGTCACAAATGGATGAAAGGGCAGTGGTGGCTTGAAGGACATTTGAATCACCAGAATTGTAGTTGCCCACCATACAAACGAAAACAAGTTGACTTTGATTCGTCAGCCAGGCCCAGCTTCATCTGAGCCATTATTCCGATTTAATGAAGTCCTTACTGATGCCATTCTGGTTACATGGTCTAAGTCAAGTTATTGCCCGCTAGACACTCAACTTCTAGCTAGGCGGCATAGATAGGCCAACTTCCTAACTAAGTGTAAGGAAATGCCTCCTTGGCATGGTTACCCCATGACTTTTTGCCTTTGCTGATGCTAAGTTTTGATTTGAAAGTGTGCTGAGGCCTGCTAACCAGGCCCCAGCACCACTATTCTTTCCCTAACCTCTACTTTTGTTTCCACAATTGGCACACCCTGGCATCCAGGTAAGTCCCTTGTAACTGGTACCCCTGGTACCAAGGGCCCTGATGCCAGGGAAGGTCTCTATGGGATGCAGCATGTCTTATGCCATCCTGGGGACCCCTCACTCAGCACAGACACACTGCTTGCCAGCTTGTGTGTGCTGGTGAGGACAAAACAAGTATGTCGACATGGCACTCCCCTCAGGGTGCCATGCCAACCTCACACTGCCTATGCAGTATAGATAAGTCACCCCTCTAGCAGGCCTTACAGCCCTAAGGCAGGGTGCACTATACCATAGGTGAGGGCACCAGTGCATGAGCACTGTGCCCCTACAGTGTCTAAGCAAAACCTTAGACATTGTAAGTGCAGGGTAGCCATAAGAGTATATGGTCTGGGAGTCTGTCATGCACGAACTCCACAGCACCATAATGGCTACACTGAAAACTGTGAAGTTTGGTATCAAACTTCTCAGCATAATAACTGCACACTGATGCCAGTGTACATTTTATTGTAACATACACCCCAGAGGGCACCTTAGAGGTGCCCCCTGAAACCTTAACCAACTATCCGTGTAGGCTGACTAGTTCTAGCAGCCTGCCACACACCAGACATGTTGCTGGCCACATGGGGAGAGTGCCTTTGTCACTCTGTGGCTAGTAACAAAGCCTGTACTGGGTGGAGGTGCTTCACACCTCCCCCTGCAGGAACTGTAACACCTGGCGGTGAGCCTCAAAGGCTCACCCCCTTTGTTACAGCACCACAGGGCACTCCAGCTAGTGGAGTTGCCCGCCCCCTCCGGCCACGGCCCCACTTTTGGCGGCAAGGCCGGAGGAGATAATGAGAAAAACAAGGAGGAGTCACTGGCCAGTCAGGACAGCCCCTAAGGTGTCCTGAGCTGAGGTGACTCTAACTTTTAGAAATCCTCCATCTTGCAGATGGAGGATTCCCCCAATAGGATTAGGGATGTGCCCCCCTCCCTCAGGGAGGAGGCACAAAGAAGGTGTACCCACCCTCAGGGCTAGTAGCCATTGGCTACTAACCCCCCCAGACCTAAACACGGCCTTAAATTTAGTATTTAAGGGCTCCCCAGAACCTAGGAACTCAGATTCCTGCAACCCTAGAAGAAGAGGACTGCTAAGCTGAAAAACCGGCCTCATTTTAGCCACTCTCCTCAGAACAACATCATAATGTGAAAAGTCTTCTAGCATACTAGAACTTTCCCTCGACCATAGATACCATGGATTTGTCCTGTTATTAGTAGCCATATTGCACACCTCTGCAGAACTGGTTGTTAGACCTCTGGGCAGGACTCTCCTAGGAAGTGTTCAGTGGAGCACTTTTTGCCAGTGGAGCCCTTTTTTTCCATCATACTTCAGTCAGTCAGACACCCTCAGGACAGCTGCCCTCATCGGTTTCTAGTTTCTCCAGCCTGTCTTCGATTGTAGAAATAGATTCTACAACACAACTGGAAATGGGCAGCTTTTTCGGTTTTCTCGTGCTGTCTGGTCATGGATGTCCTGGCTGCCTCCATCCTTTGTTGCAGGGACATGACAGAGGCCTTTGTCCCTGTCAGCTTATCGCAATACTGGTCAGTCTTCTCTCCAACACTACAAACTAACCTCTAATTTATGCACTTTCTTGTGGAGCATTTCTGTGGCTATCATCAGTGCTGTTTTGCTCCTAAATGGGCTCTCTGGCAGCTCGTTGCAGACCATTATGATCCATCAAGCCTAGGAGGTCGTGGCTGGAAAAAGTGGCAACGCATGTTTCATATTTTTCATTCGTGGCACAGTCATTCCCCCAGAGGAGACACCCTTTGTTGCTTGCACATCTCCAGGAGCAGCTAATGTCTCAATGTCTCCATATTTAGCAACTGACACCCCCATCTCCAACACCAAAACAGGCACCCCTTTAGAGTACCCAAATGCATCTCCCACTCCATTGGTGTATAGGGTGAAGCCTTCAATCCTGCTAAGTGTGTAGATAGATAGATATTCCATGCCTATGACAGCCTCTGTGCCAGCATCCCGGGCAATGAAGGCCTACACTCTTGGCCCCAAGTTTGGCCAAGTGTCACCACATCGACCTTTAACTCATCTTGGTGGAGCATCACTTGAATGGGCACCCATAACTGCAGTGAAGTGAGTGCAATACAGGCCTAATGTTCAGGCAGTGATCCACTTGTCCTGCTTTGCCCATCCTTTTACAGTCCATACCCCAGAGTTGTGAGGTCTAATCCCTTTGACACTTGGTGTATGCCCGCTCCAGATGGTTGTTGCAGCCTGCTGGCCATATTGAACCACCATCAGGTACTCTTCATGCCAAAATGGCAGAACTGAAACAGGACTTGACCCCATCGCTCCACTCAGGTCCTAGTGGGAAGGCGTGAAAGCATCAGGACAACGATTACATTCCTCTAGTGTCTCCTGAATTCGAACAGATCGCGCATTTGTACCCAGTGTGCCCCGAATTCCCTGGGCCATCCTCAACCTCACAGCAGATAGCAACTTTCAAAGAGGCCATGCTGCATGTCTTTGGTGTGATTCAGGTTCCCAGTGGTGCGTCTTTGGACCCCACAGCGTACAGGAATTGCCAGTCAGACATCCACTGGTAGGTTAGCCCCATACACCACCATCTCTGTGTGGCCCACTGTTGGGTCCCTGCCTACACCTGTATTGATTTCTATCCTGGCACCAAGCTCACTGCCAATTCCTTCTATACCCATACTATTTATTGCTATGAAATTGACACAGTGCAACCAGCAGTCACACAGCTGAATTCCAAACTGATACCTCTGTCCTGATGCAAATGCCACCAGAAGATTCATGCTAATTATGGTTCTGATTCAGACCCAGCGCTCCCCAAGACACTGATGATGATGATGATGATGATGAGGAAGACAACAGGTTTCTTCCCCTTCACAATACTGAGGAATTTTTTGTTTGTAGACTTATAGACACATTTCCTGAAATAGACCTGGACTCATTACCTGGGTCACAAATGGATGAAAGGGCAGTGGTGGCTTGAAGGACATTTGAATCACCAGAATTGTAGTTGCCCACCATACAAACGAAAACAAGTTGACTTTGATTCTTCAGCCAGGCCCAGCTTCATCTGAGCCATTATTCCGATTTAATGAAGTCCTTACTGATGCCATTCTGGTTACATGGTCTAAGTCAAGTTATTGCCCGCTAGACACTCAACTTGTAGCTAGGCGGCATAGATAGGCCAACTTCCTAACTAAGTGTAAGGAAATGCCTCCTTGGCATGGTTACCCCATGACTTTTTGCCTTTGCTGATGCTAGGTTTTGATTTGAAAGTGTGCAGAGGCCTGCTAACCAGGCCCCAGCACCAGTGTTCTTTCCCTAATCTGTACTTTTGTTTCCACAATTGGCACACCCTGGCATCCAGGTAAGTCCCTTGTAACTGGTACCCCTGGTACCAAGGGCCCTGATGCCAGGGAAGGTCTCTAAAGGATGCAGCATGTCTTATGCCACCCTGGGGACCCCTTACTCAGCACAGATACACTGCTTGTCAGCTTGTGTGTGCTAGTGAGGACAAAACGAGTAAGTCGACATGGCACTCCCCTCAGGGTGCCATGCCAACCTCACACTGCCTATGCAGTATAGATAAGTCACCCCTCTAGCAGGCCTTACAGCCCTAAGGCAGGGTGCACTATACCATAGGTGAGGGCACCAGTGCATGAGCACTGTGCCCCTACAGTGTCTAAGCAAAACCTTAGACATTGTAAGTGCAGGGTAGCCATAAGAGTATATGGTCTGGGAGTCTGTCATGCACGAACTCCACAGCACCATAATGGCTACACTGAAAACTGTGAAGTTTGGTATCAAACTTCTCAGCATAATAACTGCACACTGATGCCAGTGTACATTTTATTGTAACATACACCCCAGAGGGCACCTTAGAGGTGCCCCCTGAAACCTTAACCAACTATCCGTGTAGGCTGACTAGTTCTAGCAGCCTGCCACACACCAGACATGTTGCTGGCCACATGGGGAGAGTGCCTTTGTCACTCTGTGGCTAGTAACAAAGCCTGTACTGGGTGGAGGTGCTTCACACCTCCCCCTGCAGGAACTGTAACACCTGGCGGTGAGCCTCAAAGGCTCACCCCCTTTGTTACAGCACCACAGGGCACTCCAGCTAGTGGAGTTGCCCGCCCCCTCCGGCCACGGCCCCACTTTTGGCGGCAAGGCCAGAGGAGATAATGAGAAAAACAAGGAGGAGTCACTGGCCAGTCAGGACAGCCCCTAAGGTGTCCTGAGCTGAGGTGACTCTAACTTTTAGAAATCCTCCATCTTGCAGATGGAGGATTCCCCCAATAGGATTAGGGATGTGCCCCCCTCCCCTCAGGGAGGAGGCACAAAGAGGGTGTACCCACCCTCAGGGCTAGTAGCCATTGGCTACTAACCCCCCCAGACCTAAACACGGCCTTAAATTTAGTATTTAAGGGCTCCCCAGAACCTAGGAACTCAGATTCCTGCAACCCTAGAAGAAGAGGACTGCTAAGCTGAAAAACCGGCCTCATTTTAGCCACTCTCCTCAGAACAACATCATAATGTGAAAAGTCTTCTAGCATACTAGAACTTTCCCTCGACCATAGATACCATGGATTTGTCCTGTTATTAGTAGCCATATTGCACACCTCTGCAGAACTGGTTGTTAGACCTCTGGGCAGGACTCTCCTAGGAAGTGTTCAGTGGAGCACTTTTTGCCAGTGGAGCCCTTTTTTTCCATCATACTTCAGTCAGTCAGACACCCTCAGGACAGCTGCCCTCATCGGTTTCTAGTTTCTCCAGCCTGTCTTCGATTGTAGAAATAGATTCTACAACACAACTGGAAATGGGCAGCTCTTTCGGTTTTCTCGTGCTGTCTGGTCATGGATGTCCTGGCTGCCTCCATCCTTTGTTGCAGGGACATGACAGAGGCCTTTGTCCCTGTCAGCTTATCGCAATACTGGTCAGTCTTCTCTCCAACACTACAAACTAACCTCTAATTTATGCACTTTCTTGTGGAGCATTTCTGTGGCTATCATCAGTGCTGTTTTGCTCCTAAATGGGCTCTCTGGCAGCTCGTTGCAGACCATTATGATCCATCAAGCCTAGGAGGCTGTGGCTGGAAAAAGTGGCAACGCATGTTTCATATTTTTCATTCGTGGCACAGTCATTCCCCCAGAGGAGACACCCTTTGTTGCTTGCACATCTCCAGGAGCAGCTAATGTCTCAATGTCTCCATATTTAGCAACTGACATCCCCATCTCCAACACCAAAACAGGCACCCCTTTAGAGTACCCAAATGCATCTCCCACTCCATTGGTGTATAGGGTGAAGCCTCCAATCCTGCTAAGTGTGTAGATAGATAGATATTCCATGCCTATGACAGCCTCTGTGCCAGCATCCCGGGCAATGAAGGCCTACACTCTTGGCCCCAAGTTTGGCCAAGTGTCACCACATCGACCTTTAACTCATCTTGGTGGAGCATCACTTGAATGGGCACCCATAACTGCAGTGAAGTGAGTGCAATACAGGCCTAATGTTCAGGCAGTGATCCACTTGTCCTGCTTTGCCCATCCTTTTACAGTCCATACCCCAGAGTTGTGAGGTCTAATCCCTTTGACACTTGGTGTATGCCTGCTCCAGATGGTTGTTGCAGCCTGCTGGCCATATTGAACCACCATCAGGTACTCTTCATGCCAAAATGGCAGAACTGAAACAGGACTTGACCCCATCGCTCCACTCAGGTCCTAGTGGGAAGGCGTGAAAGCATCAGGACAACGATTACATTCCTCTAGTGTCTCCTGAATTCGAACAGATCGCGCATTTGTACCCAGTGTGCCCCGAATTCCCTGGGCCATCCTCAACCTCACAGCAGATAGCAACTTTCAAAGAGGCCATGCTGCATGTCTTTGGTGTGATTCAGGTTCCCAGTGGTGCGTCTTTGGACCCCACAGCGTACAGGAATTGCCAGTCAGACATCCACTGGTAGGTTAGCCCCATACACCACCATCTCTGTGTGGCCCACTGTTGGGTCCCTGCCTACACCTGTATTGATTTCTATCCTGGCACCAAGCTCACTGCCAATTCCTTCTATACCCATACTATTTATTGCTATGAAATTGACACAGTGCAACCAGCAGTCACACAGCTGAATTCCAAACTGATACCTCTGTCCTGATGCAAATGCCACCAGAAGATTCATGCTAATTATGGTTCTGATTCAGACCCAGCGCTCCCCAAGACACTGATGATGATGATGATGATGATGATGAGGAAGACAACAGGTTTCTTCCCCTTCACAATACTGAGGAATTTTTTGTTTGTAGACTTATAGACACATTTCCTGAAATAGACCTCGACTCATTACCTGGGTCACAAATGGATGAAAGGGCAGTGGTGGCTTGAAGGACATTTGAATCACCAGAATTGTAGTTGCCCACCATACAAACGAAAACAAGTTGACTTTGATTCGTCAGCCAGGCCCAGCTTCATCTGAGCCATTATTCCGATTTAATGAAGTCCTTACTGATGCCATTCTGGTTACATGGTCTAAGTCAAGTTATTGCCCGCTAGACACTCAACTTCTAGCTAGGCGGCATAGATAGGCCAACTTCCTAACTAAGTGTAAGGAAATGCCTCCTTGGCATGGTTACCCCATGACTTTTTGCCTTTGCTGATGCTAAGTTTTGATTTGAAAGTGTGCTGAGGCCTGCTAACCAGGCCCCAGCACCACTATTCTTTCCCTAACCTCTACTTTTGTTTCCACAATTGGCACACCCTGGCATCCAGGTAAGTCCCTTGTAACTGGTACCCCTGGTACCAAGGGCCCTGATGCCAGGGAAGGTCTCTATGGGATGCAGCATGTCTTATGCCATCCTGGGGACCCCTCACTCAGCACAGACACACTGCTTGCCAGCTTGTGTGTGCTGGTGAGGACAAAACAAGTATGTCGACATGGCACTCCCCTCAGGGTGCCATGCCAACCTCACACTGCCTATGCAGTATAGATAAGTCACCCCTCTAGCAGGCCTTACAGCCCTAAGGCAGGGTGCACTATACCATAGGTGAGGGCACCAGTGCATGAGCACTGTGCCCCTACAGTGTCTAAGCAAAACCTTAGACATTGTAAGTGCAGGGTAGCCATAAGAGTATATGGTCTGGGAGTCTGTCATGCACGAACTCCACAGCACCATAATGGCTACACTGAAAACTGTGAAGTTTGGTATCAAACCTCTCAGCATAATAACTGCACACTGATGCCAGTGTACATTTTATTGTAACATACACCCCAGAGGGCACCTTAGAGGTGCCCCCTGAAACCTTAACCAACTATCCGTGTAGGCTGACTAGTTCTAGCAGCCTGCCACACACCAGACATGTTGCTGGCCACATGGGGAGAGTGCCTTTGTCACTCTGTGGCTAGTAACAAAGCCTGTACTGGGTGGAGGTGCTTCACACCTCCCCCTGCAGGAACTGTAACACCTGGCGGTGAGCCTCAAAGGCTCACCCCCTTTGTTACAGCACCACAGGGCACTCCAGCTAGTGGAGTTGCCCGCCCCCTCCGGCCACGGCCCCACTTTTGGCGGCAAGGCCGGAGGAGATAATGAGAAAAACAAGGAGGAGTCACTGGCCAGTCAGGACAGCCCCTAAGGTGTCCTGAGCTGAGGTGACTCTAACTTTTAGAAATCCTCCATCTTGCAGATGGAGGATTCCCCCAATAGGATTAGGGATGTGCCCCCCTCCCTCAGGGAGGAGGCACAAAGAAGGTGTACCCACCCTCAGGGCTAGTAGCCATTGGCTACTAACCCCCCCAGACCTAAACACGGCCTTAAATTTAGTATTTAAGGGCTCCCCAGAACCTAGGAACTCAGATTCCTGCAACCCTAGAAGAAGAGGACTGCTAAGCTGAAAAACCGGCCTCATTTTAGCCACTCTCCTCAGAACAACATCATAATGTGAAAAGTCTTCTAGCATACTAGAACTTTCCCTCGACCATAGATACCATGGATTTGTCCTGTTATTAGTAGCCATATTGCACACCTCTGCAGAACTGGTTGTTAGACCTCTGGGCAGGACTCTCCTAGGAAGTGTTCAGTGGAGCACTTTTTGCCAGTGGAGCCCTTTTTTTCCATCATACTTCAGTCAGTCAGACACCCTCAGGACAGCTGCCCTCATCGGTTTCTAGTTTCTCCAGCCTGTCTTCGATTGTAGAAATAGATTCTACAACACAACTGGAAATGGGCAGCTTTTTCGGTTTTCTCGTGCTGTCTGGTCATGGATGTCCTGGCTGCCTCCATCCTTTGTTGCAGGGACATGACAGAGGCCTTTGTCCCTGTCAGCTTATCGCAATACTGGTCAGTCTTCTCTCCAACACTACAAACTAACCTCTAATTTATGCACTTTCTTGTGGAGCATTTCTGTGGCTATCATCAGTGCTGTTTTGCTCCTAAATGGGCTCTCTGGCAGCTCGTTGCAGACCATTATGATCCATCAAGCCTAGGAGGTCGTGGCTGGAAAAAGTGGCAACGCATGTTTCATATTTTTCATTCGTGGCACAGTCATTCCCCCAGAGGAGACACCCTTTGTTGCTTGCACATCTCCAGGAGCAGCTAATGTCTCAATGTCTCCATATTTAGCAACTGACACCCCCATCTCCAACACCAAAACAGGCACCCCTTTAGAGTACCCAAATGCATCTCCCACTCCATTGGTGTATAGGGTGAAGCCTTCAATCCTGCTAAGTGTGTAGATAGATAGATATTCCATGCCTATGACAGCCTCTGTGCCAGCATCCCGGGCAATGAAGGCCTACACTCTTGGCCCCAAGTTTGGCCAAGTGTCACCACATCGACCTTTAACTCATCTTGGTGGAGCATCACTTGAATGGGCACCCATAACTGCAGTGAAGTGAGTGCAATACAGGCCTAATGTTCAGGCAGTGATCCACTTGTCCTGCTTTGCCCATCCTTTTACAGTCCATACCCCAGAGTTTTGAGGTCTAATCCCTTTGACACTTGGTGTATGCCCGCTCCAGATGGTTGTTGCAGCCTGCTGGCCATATTGAACCACCATCAGGTACTCTTCATGCCAAAATGGCAGAACTGAAACAGGACTTGACCCCATCGCTCCACTCAGGTCCTAGTGGGAAGGCGTGAAAGCATCAGGACAACGATTACATTCCTCTAGTGTCTCCTGAATTCGAACAGATCGCGCATTTGTACCCAGTGTGCCCCGAATTCCCTGGGCCATCCTCAACCTCACAGCAGATAGCAACTTTCAAAGAGGCCATGCTGCATGTCTTTGGTGTGATTCAGGTTCCCAGTGGTGCGTCTTTGGACCCCACAGCGTACAGGAATTGCCAGTCGGACATCCACTGGTAGGTTAGCCCCATACACCACCATCTCTGTGTGGCCCACTGTTGGGTCCCTGCCTACACCTGTATTGATTTCTATCCTGGCACCAAGCTCACTGCCAATTCCTTCTATACCCATACTATTTATTGCTATGAAATTGACACAGTGCAACCAGCAGTCACACAGCTGAATTCCAAACTGATACCTCTGTCCTGATGCAAATGCCACCAGAAGATTCATGCTAATTATGGTTCTGATTCAGACCCAGCGCTCCCCAAGACACTGATGATGATGATGATGATGATGAGGAAGACAACAGGTTTCTTCCCCTTCACAATACTGAGGAATTTTTTGTTTGTAGACTTATAGACACATTTCCTGAAATAGACCTGGACTCATTACCTGGGTCACAAATGGATGAAAGGGCAGTGGTGGCTTGAAGGACATTTGAATCACCAGAATTGTAGTTGCCCACCATACAAACGAAAACAAGTTGACTTTGATTCTTCAGCCAGGCCCAGCTTCATCTGAGCCATTATTCCGATTTAATGAAGTCCTTACTGATGCCATTCTGGTTACATGGTCTAAGTCAAGTTATTGCCCGCTAGACACTCAACTTGTAGCTAGGCGGCATAGATAGGCCAACTTCCTAACTAAGTGTAAGGAAATGCCTCCTTGGCATGGTTACCCCCTGACTTTTTGCCTTTGCTGATGCCAAGTTTTGATTTGAAAGTGTGCTGAGGCCTGCTAACCAGGCCCCAGCACCACTGTTCTTTCCCTAACCTCTACTTTTGTTTCCACAATTGGCACACCCTGGCATCCAGGTAAGTCCCTTGTAACTGGTACCCCTGGTACCAAGGGCCCTGATGCCAGGGAAGGTCTCTATGGGATGCAGCATGTCTTATGCCACCCTGGGGACCCCTCACTCAGCACAGACACACTGCTTGCCAGCTTGTGTGTGCTGGTGAGGACAAAACGAGTATGTCGACATGGCACTCCCCTCAGGGTGCCATGCCAACCTCACACTGCCTATGCAGTATAGATAAGTCACCCCTCTAGCAGGCCTTACAGCCCTAAGGCAGGGTGCACTATACCATAGGTGAGGGCACCAGTGCATGAGCACTGTGCCCCTACAGTGTCTAAGCAAAACCTTAGACATTGTAAGTGCAGGGTAGCCATAAGAGTATATGGTCTGGGAGTCTGTCATGCACGAACTCCACAGCACCATAATGGCTACACTGAAAACTGTGAAGTTTGGTATCAAACTTCTCAGCATAATAACTGCACACTGATGCCAGTGTACATTTTATTGTAACATACACCCCAGAGGGCACCTTAGAGGTGCCCCCTGAAACCTTAACCAACTATCCGTGTAGGCTGACTAGTTCTAGCAGCCTGCCACACACCAGACATGTTGCTGGCCACATGGGGAGAGTGCCTTTGTCACTCTGTGGCTAGTAACAAAGCCTGTACTGGGTGGAGGTGCTTCACACCTCCCCCTGCAGGAACTGTAACACCTGGCGGTGAGCCTCAAAGGCTCACCCCCTTTGTTACAGCACCACAGGGCACTCCAGCTAGTGGAGTTGCCCGCCCCCTCCGGCCACGGCCCCACTTTTGGCGGCAAGGCCGGAGGAGATAATGAGAAAAACAAGGAGGAGTCACTGGCCAGTCAGGACAGCCCCTAAGGTGTCCTGAGCTGAGGTGACTCTAACTTTTAGAAATCCTCCATCTTGCAGATGGAGGATTCCCCCAATAGGATTAGGGATGTGCCCCCCTCCCTCAGGGAGGAGGCACAAAGAAGGTGTACCCACCCTCAGGGCTAGTAGCCATTGGCTACTAACCCCCCCAGACCTAAACACGGCCTTAAATTTAGTATTTAAGGGCTCCCCAGAACCTAGGAACTCAGATTCCTGCAACCCTAGAAGAAGAGGACTGCTAAGCTGAAAAACCGGCCTCATTTTAGCCACTCTCCTCAGAACAACATCATAATGTGAAAAGTCTTCTAGCATACTAGAACTTTCCCTCGACCATAGATACCATGGATTTGTCCTGTTATTAGTAGCCATATTGCACACCTCTGCAGAACTGGTTGTTAGACCTCTGGGCAGGACTCTCCTAGGAAGTGTTCAGTGGAGCACTTTTTGCCAGTGGAGCCCTTTTTTTCCATCATACTTCAGTCAGTCAGACACCCTCAGGACAGCTGCCCTCATCGGTTTCTAGTTTCTCCAGCCTGTCTTCGATTGTAGAAATAGATTCTACAACACAACTGGAAATGGGCAGCTTTTTCGGTTTTCTCGTGCTGTCTGGTCATGGATGTCCTGGCTGCCTCCATCCTTTGTTGCAGGGACATGACAGAGGCCTTTGTCCCTGTCAGCTTATCGCAATACTGGTCAGTCTTCTCTCCAACACTACAAACTAACCTCTAATTTATGCACTTTCTTGTGGAGCATTTCTGTGGCTATCATCAGTGCTGTTTTGCTCCTAAATGGGCTCTCTGGCAGCTCGTTGCAGACCATTATGATCCATCAAGCCTAGGAGGTCGTGGCTGGAAAAAGTGGCAACGCATGTTTCATATTTTTCATTCGTGGCACAGTCATTCCCCCAGAGGAGACACCCTTTGTTGCTTGCACATCTCCAGGAGCAGCTAATGTCTCAATGTCTCCATATTTAGCAACTGACACCCCCATCTCCAACACCAAAACAGGCACCCCTTTAGAGTACCCAAATGCATCTCCCACTCCATTGGTGTATAGGGTGAAGCCTTCAATCCTGCTAAGTGTGTAGATAGATAGATATTCCATGCCTATGACAGCCTCTGTGCCAGCATCCCGGGCAATGAAGGCCTACACTCTTGGCCCCAAGTTTGGCCAAGTGTCACCACATCGACCTTTAACTCATCTTGGTGGAGCATCACTTGAATGGGCACCCATAACTGCAGTGAAGTGAGTGCAATACAGGCCTAATGTTCAGGCAGTGATCCACTTGTCCTGCTTTGCCCATCCTTTTACAGTCCATACCCCAGAGTTGTGAGGTCTAATCCCTTTGACACTTGGTGTATGCCCGCTCCAGATGGTTGTTGCAGCCTGCTGGCCATATTGAACCACCATCAGGTACTCTTCATGCCAAAATGGCAGAACTGAAACAGGACTTGACCCCATCGCTCCACTCAGGTCCTAGTGGGAAGGCGTGAAAGCATCAGGACAACGATTACATTCCTCTAGTGTCTCCTGAATTCGAACAGATCGCGCATTTGTACCCAGTGTGCCCCGAATTCCCTGGGCCATCCTCAACCTCACAGCAGATAGCAACTTTCAAAGAGGCCATGCTGCATGTCTTTGGTGTGATTCAGGTTCCCAGTGGTGCGTCTTTGGACCCCACAGCGTACAGGAATTGCCAGTCGGACATCCACTGGTAGGTTAGCCCCATACACCACCATCTCTGTGTGGCCCACTGTTGGGTCCCTGCCTACACCTGTATTGATTTCTATCCTGGCACCAAGCTCACTGCCAATTCCTTCTATACCCATACTATTTATTGCTATGAAATTGACACAGTGCAACCAGCAGTCACACAGCTGAATTCCAAACTGATACCTCTGTCCTGATGCAAATGCCACCAGAAGATTCATGCTAATTATGGTTCTGATTCAGACCCAGCGCTCCCCAAGACACTGATGATGATGATGATGATGAGGAAGACAACAGGTTTCTTCCCCTTCACAATACTGAGGAATTTTTTGTTTGTAGACTTATAGACACATTTCCTGAAATAGACCTGGACTCATTACCTGGGTCACAAATGGATGAAAGGGCAGTGGTGGCTTGAAGGACATTTGAATCACCAGAATTGTAGTTGCCCACCATACAAACGAAAACAAGTTGACTTTGATTCTTCAGCCAGGCCCAGCTTCATCTGAGCCATTATTCCGATTTAATGAAGTCCTTACTGATGCCATTCTGGTTACATGGTCTAAGTCAAGTTATTGCCCGCTAGACACTCAACTTGTAGCTAGGCGGCATAGATAGGCCAGCTTCCTAACTAAGTGTAAGGAAATGCCTCCTTGGCATGGTTACCCCCTGACTTTTTGCCTTTGCTGATGCTAAGTTTTGATTTGAAAGTGTGCTGAGGCCTGCTAACCAGGCCCCAGCACCACTGTTCTTTCCCTAACCTCTACTTTTGTTTCCACAATTGGCACACCCTGGCATCCAGGTAAGTCCCTTGTAACTGGTACCCCTGGTACCAAGGGCCCTGATGCCAGGGAAGGTCTCTATGGGATGCAGCATGTCTTATGCCACCCTGGGGACCCCTCACTCAGCACAGACACACTGCTTGCCAGCTTGTGTGTGCTGGTGAGAACAAAACGAGTATGTCGACATGGCACTCCCCTCAGGGTGCCATGCCAACCTCACACTGCCTATGCAGTATAGATAAGTCACCCCTCTAGCAGGCCTTACAGCCCTAAGGCAGGGTGCACTATACCATAGGTGAGGGCACCAGTGCATGGGCACTGTGCCCCTACAGTGTCTAAGCAAAACCTTAGACATTGTAAGTGCAGGGTAGCCATAAGAGTATATGGTCTGGGAATCTGTCATGCACGAACTCCACAGCACCATAATGGCTACACTGAAAACTGTGAAGTTTGGTATCAAACTTCTCAGCAT
Organism: Pleurodeles waltl; assembly: GCF_031143425.1. Taxonomy (NCBI): domain Eukaryota; kingdom Metazoa; phylum Chordata; class Amphibia; order Caudata; family Salamandridae; genus Pleurodeles; species Pleurodeles waltl. The sequence goes on along the minus strand of NC_090436.1, from coordinate 176,782,326 downwards.
AATAACTGCACACTGATGCCAGTGTACATTTTATTGTAACATACACCCCAGAGGGCACCTTAGAGGTGCCCCCTGAAACCTTAACCAACTATCCGTGTAGGCTGACTAGTTCTAGCAGCCTGCCACACACCAGACATGTTGCTGGCCACATGGGGAGAGTGCCTTTGTCACTCTGTGGCTAGTAACAAAGCCTGTACTGGGTGGAGGTGCTTCACACCTCCCCCTGCAGGAACTGTAACACCTGGCGGTGAGCCTCAAAGGCTCACCCCCTTTGTTACAGCACCACAGGGCACTCCAGCTAGTGGAGTTGCCCGCCCCCTCCGGCCACGGCCCCACTTTTGGCGGCAAGGCCGGAGGAGATAATGAGAAAAACAAGGAGGAGTCACTGGCCAGTCAGGACAGCCCCTAAGGTGTCCTGAGCTGAGGTGACTCTAACTTTTAGAAATCCTCCATCTTGCAGATGGAGGATTCCCCCAATAGGATTAGGGATGTGCCCCCCTCCCCTCAGGGAGGAGGCACAAAGAGGGTGTACCCACCCTCAGGGCTAGTAGCCATTGGCTACTAACCCCCCAGACCTAAACACGGCCTTAAATTTAGTATTTAAGGGCTCCCCAGAACCTAGGAACTCAGATTCCTGCAACCCTAGAAGAAGAGGACTGCTAAGCTGAAAAACCCTGCAGAGAAGACGGAGACACCAACTGCTTTGGCCCCAGTTCTACCGGCTTGTCTCCCCACTTCTAAAGACACTGCTCCAGCGACGCTTTCCCCAGGGACCAGCGACCTCTGAATCCTCAGAGGACTGCCCTGCTCTAGAAGGACCAAGAACTCCCGAGGACAGCGTCCCTGTTCACCAAAGACTGCAACTTTGAAACAAAGCAGCAACTTTGAAACAACTTGCGTTTCCCGCCGGAAGCGTGAGACTTGCTACTCTGCACCCGACGCCCCCGGCTCGACTTGTGGAGGACAATCACTTCAGGGAGGACTCCCCGGCGACTGCGAGAGCCAGAGTTGCCCCCCCTGAGCCCCCACAGCGACGCCTGCAGAGGGAATCCGGAGGCTTCCCCTGACCGCGACTGCCTGTTCCTCAGAACCCAACGCCTGGTAAAGACTCTGCACCTGCAGCCCCCAGGACCTGAAGGATCCGAACTCCAGTGCAGGAGTGACCCCCAGGAGGCTCTCTCCCTTGCCCAGGTGGTGGCTACCCCGAGGAGCCCCCCCCCTTGCCTGCCTGCATCGCTGAAGAGACCCCTTGGTCTCCCATTGAAACCTATTGGAAACCCGACTTGTGTTTGCACAATGCACCCGGCCACCCCGTGCTGCTGAGGGTGTACTTTCTGTGCTGACTTGTGTCCCCCCAGGTGCCCTACAAAACCCCGTGGTCTGCCCTCCGAAGACGCGGGTACTTACCTGCTGGCAGACTGGAACCGGGGCACCCCCTTCTCCATTGAAGCCTATGCGTTTTGGGCACCACTTTGACCTCTGCACCTGACCGGCCCTGAGCTGCTGGTGTGGTAACTTTGGGGTTGCTCTGAACCCCCAACGGTGGGCTACCTTGGACCCAAATTTCAACCCTGTAGGTGGTTTACTTACCTGCAAAAACTAACAAACTTTTACTCCCCCAGGAACTGTTGAAAATTGCACTGTCTCGTTTTAAAATAGCTATATGTGATTTATATGAAAACTGAGTATGCTATTTTTGATTATTCAAAGTTCCTAAAGTACCTACCTGCAATACCTTTCATTTGAAGTATTACATGTAAATCTTGAACCTATGGTTCTTAAAATAAACTAAGAAAATATATTTTTCTATACAAAAACCTATTGGCCTGGAACTGTCTTTGAGTGTGTGTTCCTCATTTATTGCTTGTGTATGTACAACAAATGCTTAACACTACTCCTTTGATAAGCCTACTGCTCGACCACACTACCACAAAATAGAGCATTAGAATTATCTCTTTTTGCCACTATCTTACCTCTAAGGGGAACCCTTGGACTCTGTGCACACTATTCCTTACTTTGAAATAGTGCATACAGAGCCAACTTCCTCCATTGGTGGATCAGCGGTGGGTTACAAGACTTTGCATTTGCTGGACTACTCAGCCAATACCTGATCACACGACTAAATTCCAAAAATTGTCATTAGAAACTGATTTTTGCAATTTGAGCTATTTTTCTAAATTTTTAAAAGTCCTGCTAGGGCCTTGTGTTAGTCCCTGTTAGCATTTCTTTTAGAGTTTAAAAGTTTTGTGAAAGTTTGAATTAAGTTCTAGAGATAGTTTTAGATTCTTAAAAAGTATTCCAACTTTTAGAAACATAGGGGGTTATTACAACTTTGGAGGAGGTGTTAATCCGTCCCAAAAGTGACAGTAAAGTGACGGATATACCACCAGCCGTATTACGAGTCCATTATATCCTATGGAACTCGTAATACGGCTGGCGGTATATCCGTCACTTTACCGTCACTTTTGGGACGGATTAACACCTCCTCCAAAGTTGTAATAACCCCCATAATGTCTAATGCAGAAGAGAGTGTGATGGAACTCGACCTCACACCTTACCTCCATCTTAGAATGAGGGAGCTAAGGTCTCTCTGTAAAATAAAAAAAATAAAAGCTGGCATAAACCCTTCCAAAGCACAGCTCCAGGAGCTGCTGGCAGAGTTTGACCAAGCCAACCCCTCTGAGGATGACCTCCCAGAGGATGAAGCTAGTGACTTGGAGGAAAGTTCCCCCCCTCCAGTCCTAATTAGGGAGATCAGGGCTCCTCAAGCCCTGACTCCAACTGTGATAGTCAGAGATGCTGCTTCCCGCACAGGAGGGTGCAGCACCTCTGTAATCACTGAGGATAGCCTCAGTGAAGATGACCTCCTGCTAGCCAGGATGGCCAAAAGATTGGCTTTAGAGAGACAGCTCCTAGCCATAGAAAGGGAAAGACAAGAGATGGGGTTTGGTCCCATCAATGGTGGCAGCAAAATAAATAGAGTCAGAGATTCTCCTGACATGTTGAAAATCCCAAAAGGGATTGTAACTAAATATGAAGATGGTGATGACATCACCAAATGGTTCACAGCTTTTGAGAGGGCTTGTGCAACCAGAAATGTAAACAGATCTCACTGGGGTGCTCTCCTTTGGGAAATGTTCACTGGAAAGTGTAGGGATAGACTCCTCACACTCTCTGGAAAAGATGCAGAATCTTATGACCTCATGAAGGGAACCCTGATTGAGGGCTTTGGATTCTCCACTGAGGAGTATAGAATTAGGTTCAGGGGGCCTCAAAAATCCTCGAGCCAGACCTGGGTTGATTTTGTGGACTACTCGGTGAAAACACTGGATGGTTGGATTCAAGGCAGTGGTGTTAATGATTATGATGGGCTGTACAATTTATTTGTGAAAGAACACCTATTAAGTAATTGTTCAAATGATAAACTGCATCAGCATCTGGTAGACCTAGGACCAATTTCTCCCCAAGAATTGGGAAAGAAGGCGGACCATTGGGTCAAGACTAGGGTGACCAAGACTTCCACAGGGGGTGACCAAAAGAAAGGGGGCACAAAGCCTCCCCAAGGGAAGAGTGTTGAGACATCCAAAGGTACAAATAGTAAAGAGTCTTCTGCAGGCCCCCAAAAACCTGCACAGGAGGGTGGGCCCAGATCCTCTTCACAATCCAATTTTGGGTACAAGGGTAAAAACTTTGATCCCAAAAAGGCCTGGTGTCGTAGCTGTAATCAGCCTGGACACCAAACTGGAGACAAGGCCTGTCCCAAGAAAAGTACCACTTCTAACTCCACTCCAGCTAACACTGGAATGGCTAGTCTCCAAGTGGGATCAACAGTGTGCCCAGAGCAAATCCGGTGTCACACTGAAGCTACATTAGTCTCTGAGGGTGGAGTGGATTTAGCCACACTGGCTGCCTGGCCCCCTAACATGCAAAAATACAGGCAGCAGCTCTTAATTAATGGGACAAGTGTAGAAGGCCTGAGGGATACAGGTGCCAGTGTCACCATGGTGACAGAGAAACTGGTTTCCCCTGGTCAATACCTGGCTGGACAAACTTATCCAGTCACCAATGCTGACAATCAGACTAAAGTACATCCCATGGCTATGGTAAATTTAGAGTGGGGAGGGGTCAATGGCCTGAAACAGGTGGTGGTCTCCTCAAATATCCCTGTAGACTGTTTGCTTGGAAATGACCTGGAGTCCTCAGCATGGGCTGAGGTAGAACTGAAAACCCATGCAGCCATGCTGGGTATCCCTGAACTGGTGTGTGTCAAGACAAGGGCACAGTGCAAGGCTCAGGGTGAAAAAGTAGAGTTGGAGCCTGGAAAAAGGGCCCAGCCTACCAAGAGAAAAGGAAAGACAACTGGGGAACCAGTTGCAACACAACAACAAAAAGAAAACCTCTCTTCTCAGGAAGAAGTTCTGCCCTCTGAGGGAACTGAGCCTATGGAGTTAGGACCTTATCAGGTTGAGCTCTTAGGCCCAGGGGGACCCTCAAGGGAGCAGTTGTGTAAGGGGCAAGAAACCTGTCCCTCTATTGAAGGCCCTACGCAGCAAGCTGCTGAAGAGTCCAATGGCAAGAAAACTGGAACACATAGGGTCTATTGGGAAGATGGACTCCTTTACACCGAGGCAAGAGATCCCAAACCTGGTGCCACTAGGAGAGTGGTAGTGCCTCAGGAGTTTAGGGAGTTCATACTGACCTTAGCCCATGATATTCCTCTTGCTGGGCATTTGGGACAGACCAAGACGTGGGAGAGACTAGTCAACCACTTCTATTGGCCCAACATGTCCCAGAAGGTCAAGGAGTTTTGTGTCTGCTGTGCCACCTGTCAAGCTAGTGGTAAGACAGGTGGACACCCAAAGGCCCCCCTCATTCCACTTCCAGTGGTGGGGGTCCCCTTTGAAAGAGTGGGTGTGGACATAGTGGGTCCAATTGAACCTCCCACAGCCTCAGGGAACTAATACATACTAGTAGTAGTGGATCATGCTACTAGATACCCTGAAGCAATTCCCCTTAGGTCGACTACTGCCCCTGCAGTAGCCAAAGCACTCATTGGTATTTTTACCAGAGTGGGTTTTCCTAAGGAGGTGGTGTCTGACAGAGGTATCAACTTCATGTCAGCATACCTGAAACACATGTGGAATGAGTGTGGGGTGACTTACAAATTCACCACACCATACCATCCACAAACCAATGGTCTTGTTGAGAGATTCAACAAGACATTGAAAGGCATGATCATGGGGCTCCCTGAAAAACTCAAAAGGAGATGGGATGTCCTCTTGCCATGTCTGCTTTTCGCTTACAGAGAGGTGCCTCAGACAGGAGTAGGGTTCTCACCCTTTGAACTTCTGTTTGGCCACCCTGTAAGGGGACCACTAGCTCTTGTGAAAGAAGGCTGGGAGAGACCTCTTCATGAGCCTAAACAAGACATAGTGGACTATGTACTTGGCCTACGTTCAAGGATGGCAGAGTACATGGAAAAGGCAAGTAAAAACCTTGAGGCCAGCCAACAGCTCCAGAAGTTTTGGTATGACCAAAAGGCTGCAATGGTTGAATTTCAACCAGGGCCGAAAGTCTGGGTTTTGATGCCTGTGGCTCCCAGGGCACTTCAGGACAGATGGAGTGGCCCTTACCCAGTGCTAGAAAAGAAGAGTCAGGTCACCTACCTGGTGGACCTAGGCACTAGCAGGAGCCCCAAGAGGGTGATCCATGTGAACCGCCTTAAGCTCTTCCATGACAGGGCTGATGTGAATCTGTTGATGGTAACAGATGAGGACCAGGAAGCTGAGAGTGAACCTCTCCCTGATCTCCTCTCCACAGACCCTAAAGATGGCTCAGTAGATGGAGTGATCTATTCAGACACCCTCTCTAGCCAACAGCAATCTGACTGTAGGAAGGTCCTGCAACAGTTTGCTGAGCTCTTTTTCATAACCCCTGGTCAGACATACTTGTGTACCCATGATGTGGACACAGGAGACATCATGCCTGTCAAAAACATAATTTTCAGACAGTCAGACCAAGTTAAGGAAAGCATCAAAGTGGAAGTCCACAAGATGCTGGAATTGGGAGTCATTGAGCTCTCTGACAGCCCCTGGGCTAGCCCAGTGGTCTTAGTCCCCAAACCTCACACCAAAGATGGAAAGAGAGAGATGAGGTTTTGTGTGGACTACAGAGGACTTAATTCTGTCACCAAGACAGAGGCCCATCCCATTCCAAGGGCTGATGAACTGATTGATAAATTAGGTGCTGCCAAATTCTTAAGTACCTTTGACTTAACAGTAGGGTACTGGCAAATCAAAATGGCACCAGGAGCAAAAGAAAAGACAGCATTCTCCACACCTGATGGGCATTATCAGTTTACTAGTATGCCCTTTGGTTTAAAGAATGCCCCTGCCACCTTCCAAAGGTTGGTGAATCAAGTCCTTGCTGGGTTGGAGTCCTTTAGTGCAGCTTATCTTGACGATATTGCTGTCTTTAGCTCCAGCTGGCAGGATCACCTGGTCCACCTGAAAAAGGTTTTGGAGGCTCTGCAATAAGCAGGCCTCTCTATCAAGGCATCCAAATGCCAGATAGGGCAGGGAACTGTGGTTTACTTGGGTCACCTTGTAGGTGGAGGCCAAGTTCAGCCACTCCAGCCTAAGATCCAGACTATTCTGGACTGGGCAGCTCCAAAAACCCAGACTCAAGTCAGGGCATTCCTTGGCTTGACTGGGTACTACATGAGGTTTGTGAAGGGATATGAATCCATAGTGACAGCCCTCACAGAACTTACCTCCAAGAAAATGCCCAAGAAAGTAAACTGGACTGTAGAATGCCAACAGGCCTTTGACACCCTGAAACAAGCAATGTGCACAGCACCAGTTGTAAAAGCTCCAGATTACTCCAATCAGTTCATTGTGCAGACAGATGCCTCTGAACATGGGATAGGGGCAGTTTTGTCCCAAACAAATGATGATGGCCTTGACCAACCTGTTGCTTTCATTAGCAGGAGGTTACTCCCCATGGAGCAGCGTTGGAGTGCCATTGAGAGGGAGGCCTTTGCTGTGGTTTGGTCCCTGAAGAAGCTGAGACCATACCTCTTTGGTACTCACTTTGTAGTTCAAACTGACCACAGACCTCTCAGATGGCTGATGCAAATGAAAGGTGAAAATCCCAAACTGTTGAGGTGGTCCATCTCCCTACAGGGAATGGACTTTATAGTGGAACACAGACCTGGGACTGCCCATGCCAATGCAGATGGCCTTTCCAGGTTCTTCCACTTAGAAAATGAAGACTCTCTTGGGAAAGGTTAGTCTCATCCTCTTTCGTTTGGGGGGGGGGGGGGTTGTGTAAGGAAATGCCTCCTTGGCATGGTTACCCCATGACTTTTTGCCTTTGCTGATGCTAGGTTTTGATTTGAAAGTGTGCTGAGGCCTGCTAACCAGGCCCCAGCACCACTGTTCTTTCCCTAATCTGTACTTTTGTTTCCACAATTGGCACACCCTGGCATCCAGGTAAGTCCCTTGTAACTGGTACCCCTGGTACCAAGGGCCCTGATGCCAGGGAAGGTCTCTAAAGGATGCAGCATGTCTTATGCCACCCTGGGGACCCCTTACTCAGCACATATACACTGCTTGTCAGCTTGTGTGTGCTAGTGAGGACAAAACGAGTAAGTCGACATGGCACTCCCCTCAGGGTGCCATGCCAACCTCACACTGCCTATGCAGTATAGATAAGTCACCCCTCTAGCAGGCCTTACAGCCCTAAGGCAGGGTGCACTATACCATAGGTGAGGGCACCAGTGCATGAGCACTGTGCCCCTACAGTGTCTAAGCAAAACCTTAGACATTGTAAGTGCAGGGTAGCCATAAGAGTATATGGTCTGGGAGTCTGTCATGCACGAACTCCACAGCACCATAATGGCTACACTGAAAACTGTGAAGTTTGGAATCAAACTTCTCAGCACAATAAATACACACTGATGCCAGTGTACATTTTATTGTAACATACACCCCAGAGGGCACCTTAGAGGTGCCCCCGAAACCTTTACCGACTATCCGTGTAGGCTGACTAGTTCTAGCAGCCTGCCACACACCAGACATGTTGCTGGCCACATGGGGAGAGTGCCTTTGTCACTCTGTGGCTAGTAACAAAGCCTGTACTGGGTGGAGGTGCTTCACACCTCCCCCTGCAGGAACTGTAACATCTTGCGGTGAGCCTCAAAGGCTCACCCCCTTTGTTACAGCACCACAGGGCACTCCAGCTAGTGGAGTTGCCCGCCCCCTCCGGCCACGGCCCCACTTTTGGCGGCAAGGCCGGAGAAGATATTGAGAAAAACAAGGAGGAGTCACTGGCCAGTCAGGACAGCCCCTAAGGTGTCCTGAGCTGAGGTGACCCTAACGTTTAGAAATCCTCCATCTTGCAGATGGAGGATTCCCCCAATAGGATTAGGGATGTGCCCCCCTCCCCTCAGGGAGGAGGCACAAAGAGGGTGTACCCACCCTCAGGGCTCGTAGCCATTGGCTACTAACCCCCCAGACCTACACATGCCCTTAAATTTAGTATTTAAGGGCTCCCCAGAACCTAGGAACTCAGATTCCTGCAACCTAAGAAGAAGAGGACTGCTAAACTGAAAAAACCTGCAGAGAAGACGGAGATACCAACTGCTTTGGCCCCAGCTCTACCAGCCTGTCTCCCCACTTCTAAAGACACTGCTCCAGCGACGCTTTCCCCAGGGACCAGCGACCTCTGAATCCTCAGAGGACTGCCCTGCTCTAGAAGGAACAAGAACTCCAGAGGACAGCGGCCCTGTTCACCAAAGACTGCAACTTTGAAACAAAGCAGCAACTTTGAAACAACTTGCGTTTCCCGCCGGAAGCGTGAGACTTGCTACTCTGCACCCGACGCCCCTGGCTCGACTTGTGGAGAACAATCACTTCAGGGAGGACTCCCCGGCGATTGCGAGACCGTGAGTAGCCAGAGTTGCCCCCCCTGAGCCCCCACAGCGACGTCTGCAGAGGGAATCCTGAGGCTCCCCCTGACCGCGACTGCCTGTTCCTCAGATCCCGACGCCTAGTAAAGACTCTGCATCCGCAGCCCCCAGGACCTGAAGGATCCGAACTCCAGTGCAGGAGTGACCCCAAGGAGGCCCTCTCCCTTGCCCAGGTGGTGGCTACCCCGAGGAGCCCCCCCCTTGCCTGCCTGCATCGGTGAAGAGACCCCTTGGTCTCCCATTGAAACCTATTGGAAACCCGACGCGTGTTTGCACACTGCACCCGGCCGCCCCCGTGCTGCTGAAGGTGTACTTTCTGTGCTGACTTTCCCCCCCCCCCCCCCCGCCCCCAGTGCCCTACAAAACCCCCCTGGTCTGCCCTCCGAAGACACGGGTACTTACCTGCTGGCAGACTGGAACCAGGAACCGGGGCACCCCCTTCTCCATTGAAGCCTATGCGTTTTGGGCACCACTTTGACCTCTGCACCTGACCGGCCCTGAGCTGCTGGTGTGGTAACTTTGGGGTTGCTCTGAACCCCCAACGGTGGGCTACCTTGGACCCAAATTTCAACCCCGTAGGTGGTTTACTTACCTGCAAAAACTAACAAACTCTTACTCCCCCAGGAACTGTTGAAAATTGCACTGTCTAGTTTTAAAATAGCTATATGTGATTTATATGAAAACTGAGTATGCTATTTTTGATTATTCAAAGTTCCTAAAGTACCTACCTGCAATACCTTTCATTTGAAGTATTACATGTAAATCTTGAACCTGTGGTTCTTAAAATAAACTAAGAAAATATATTTTTCTATACAAAAACCTATTGGCCTGGAATTGTCTTTGAGTGTGTGTTCCTCATTTATTGCTTGTGTATGTACAACAAATGCTTAACACTACTCCTTTGATAAGCCTACTGCTCAACCACACTACCACAAAATAGAGCATTAGAATTATCTCTTTTTGCCACTATCTTACCTCTAAGGGGAACCCTTGGACTCTGTGCACACTATTCCTTACTTTGAAATAGTGCATACAGAGCCAACTTCCTACACTAAGAACCTGCCACTAGATAGCCTGATTGTCCAAGCTTCAACAAGCAAGCTTAATCCAAATTCTTTTCAGACCAACCCTCTGGATAGAGTAAAAATGATTAGATACTTTCGGAAAAAGCATGTTTTCTTCAACTAGTATAACACTCAGATGAGTTCATTCAGTTTGCCTATTGCAACATTTTGGACACCAGTGCCTCACTGACAGAAACAGATCATGATGGTCAGAAAACAGCTAAGTGTGTACTTCTAGCAGTCCTTGATACGATGGACTGTACCACCAGAGCTATTGGCACCTGTATCTGGCTCAGGAGACATGCCCTGATGTGATCAACTGGGCATTCTGGAGACATGCAGGCATACCTAATGGAAATACCCTTAGATGGCTCCATGCTATTTGGAGAAAAGGCTAATTCAACACTATAACAAATCAGGGATAGTCACTCAACAGCATGATCTTTGGGGCTATTGGAACTAGCTATGCAATTTCCCCATCAGTACAGAAAATTTAGATATGAATCCAGGGACCTGACTTACAGACAACACCAGCCCTCTCAACATGTACCATAGTGGCCAACCAGTCATTTTGAGGTTGCAGAAGTGCTGCCATCAGAAACCGTTCATACCAGCAGGAACAGCAAACCACTTTAGTTTGCTCTCTCAGGGCAACATGTCTGGCTACAGTACCACAGGCGTTATCTTTGGTATAAGGGGGGCCAGGAGTGCTCTCAGTTTACCAGTTCTCCAGTATTGTATCTTTCATAGATTCACATGCTTGAATCTTCCCGGTCGTTGTGGTGGGAGTCCCATGGTAACAGTAATAAAATAAATGTTAATACATAAGAATTAGGCCTGCAGAGTTCCGCTGAGTTACCGAAAAACTATGGAATTCGGCCGAGTTATGCAAGTGGCCTGAAGTGGACAGCTTTCAGGCCAGAGACGTGATATAGTGCTGCCAGGATACTAATACTGCACACATGGTGAGCTTCGATTCAGCAGTATATAATTAAACATCATGAATGCATGCATTACACAACACCTGTAGGATTAGGAATGCCTGTGAAGTGGCACTGCACTGTCTTGCATCATTTTATTGTTAGACATACATGTAAATGCCTACAAGGGGTGAGGCCAGGCCCGCAAGTAGAGCTTATCTCAGCATGCGCCACCACTGTAGTAAAGGTTGAAAGTGCATGTGACCTCTGGAAATTCCCCTCTGGCAACTGTTCGATGACCCTAGGCTGCCATCAGAAAAACGCTACTTGACCAAATGTAGTAAAACTTTAAATGGGAAAGTAGTATTCCTGACTGCAGATAATCATATGCGGTATGCATCCCTTTGACTCCTTTGTTACCTGTTGGGTAGAATGCCTACCAGACCTTCATGATCAGCCTCCTCCTTCACCCTTCTTCTCACTGATTCTACTCACCCATATGAGACCTGCCATCACTCAGTTCTCCAGTATTGGATCTTTCATAGATTCACATGCTTGAATCATCCCTGTCGTCAAGGTGGAAGCCTCACGGTAACTTCAAATACTTATAGCAGTAAGTGTAACACAGTAGGCCCTAATGGCCCAACTAGGCACTGTTATAGCCTATCTATGTCCTTTTATAAAAAAGAACCAAACTTGAGCTACAGCCAATCAGGCGTCAACACCCTCTAGAACACTCCTAACAAAGACTGTTTCCCTCAGATTTTCTACCGCACGTCGTGTGAAAGGAGTCTCCCTGAGCTCTGCTCAGGTTATTCTTCTGACCGGATTATTTTCTCTCAGAGAACCCAGCTTTGCAATGGACAGAATGTCCCAATAGACTAAGAAAGGACTTTTCAGAGACTGTGGCAGTTGTGGGAAGAAAAGACTTCATATTGATGATCCCCACAAGAAATGCCTTGACTGCCTGCATCCAGATCACAAGGTGAGAGACTGTAAGATCTGTCGCACCTTCAGTCACAAAACCCTCAAAGACCGTGAGGGTAGACTTTTGTTGTGACTCCAAAAGCAGAAGGCCATGGAGAATACTTCTTCAGATGAGTATGAAGCCTCATCTCACACTTCTCACTCTTTAAAAAGACCTGGAGAGAAGGGAAAACTACCTACAGAGCCTCCTTGGAAGATGGCTAAAAAGACAAAATATCTCTCTGTGGAGAAACATAAGCTCCAGGAGAGTGCTGCCTCAGGATCAGAGACCCACTTACGACTCTCAAAGAAGGTTCACTCCGAGCCTGCCACACCTGTGGGGAAAAAAGGCACCCCAAGAAGTGCCTCTCTGTCCCTGTCACCGGAGAAGAATCCGGGAAGATTCTACTCAAATGCTGCCAAAAAAAAGGCCTGTCGACAACAACGGTAACGTCAACGTTTACTACATTGGTGTCCCCGATGATCGTTACGTCATCGCCGCTTTCATCGACGACGATCATTACCACCAAGATCTATAAGAAGGCATTGTCGACGAGGACGTCGATGATGTCCGAAGCCTCATTGTTCCATCCGTCGACGGTGGCACTCCCGTTGACGAAACACCCGACGACGAGGGCGCAGAAGGTACCGTTGACGAGTATACCAGTGATGACAGCGCCAGCGACGACACCGTTGATGAGAAAACCGCCGACGGGGGAAGAACTGTTGACGACGAAAACTCCACCGACGGGGACATCGTCGTCGGGAGAAATGTCGACGAGGAAATCAGCGGTTTCATCGGCGCAACCGTCGACGACAACAACATCTTCAGGAGATTTCATGGCTCAGCAAGGTTCCTCCCTCTTTCTTTCATAACCATGGGAGAGAAGACATCTCCAATCCTCCCGAGGCATACCTCCCCAAGTAAGGTGTTGCCGTACCCTCCTCAGCATCTCTTGGATGATGACGATGACATTTATTCTCAGGAGGAGGGAATGTTTGGTGCAGCCAGTAGGCAGTCGCAACTACATGTAAAATGCCAGGACCTGGATGAGGAGGATGAATGGCAGGACCAGCCCACCTATTCGTCGACTGCACTCTAACAGGATCTGTCATACCCCACATTTGAGACAGAGGCTTCCTTTCCCATGCCTAGATCTTTGGTGTCAGACCTCCAGGGTATGTTGACAGATTATTATCTGAGGTTTCCCCCATCACTGCTGGCTACTCCATTCAGGCCCTACAACCCGCAAATGGCTCTGCAGACCCCTGTTCCCAGTCACCCGGGAATTCCACACAGAAGCATTCTGTTTGTTCACCAACCACAGGATGATCATAACTCTACAGATGAGAAGAGAGAAGAAGGTGAGATACCGGAGACGGCTCCTAGTGAGTGGGATGAATACCTTATCCCTGCACCGTCACCACCACCAGCAGGGCCAGTTGATTCACCCCGGAGGACATAGGGTGCTTCCATAATTTGATGGAAAGGGCGGCCAAAAGATTTGACTTACCCATTATCTCTCAGGAAACTGATTGTTTCTTATACGACTTTAAAGAGCCTTCCAAGAAGTCGGTTAGGGCTATTCCTATAGTGGATTTTTTATGGCAGGAGAGGTTGAAGGCAATGAAAAATCCAGCAACAATACCTTCCCAGGTGCCACGGCTGGAAAAGAAGTATAAAGCCCCGGATAACACTCCAGCCTGCTTAGTGACACAACCGAAACCAGATTCTGTCATATCTCAGGCGGTGCAGCATCGCTCAAAGAATCCTTCGGCACCAATCACATCACCTCCAGACTGGGATGGACGGCGTTTGGACAATATTGGGAAACATTTTTCCTCAGTGGCTTCGGTTACAGTAAAGGCGGCTAAATCGTTAGCCATCGTGGGCAGGTATGATCGCCAAATGTGGGCAGACATGTCTGCCTATGTAGACCTCTTGCCTGAGGATGCCAAGTTGGAGGCAAAGAAGGTGTTGCAGGAGGGTGAGTGGATTGCAGCTGAGATCATCGATTGCGCAATTGACATTTCACTAACAGGTTTCCGGCAGCTAGCAGGTGCAGCGGTCTTGCGCATACAGGCGTGGCTGGTCTACTTCCTTCCGTCCGGAGGTTCAGAGTAGAATTCTGGACATGGGTTTTGATGGGGAAAGCTTCTTTGGGAAGCATGTTGATGACTTGCTGCAAGCCATCAAGACCGATACAGACACAGCGAAATCCCTTGGTACATTACAGTTCAGGAAACAGACTTTTCGAGGTGCGAGGAGTAGAGGAAGTTACTCCTTTTTGAATGGTTTCCAACAGTATAGACCACAGTACTAGTCCTCTACAGCAGGACCCTGACAACAATACAGTCAGCTCCAGCAGCATTATCGGTTGCCACCTACCGCTGCTTATAGACACCCTGCAAAGGATAGATCCGTTGCCCGTGGAAGGGATACGGGCAGAAAGCAATGACTGGACAGTCATACTGGCTACCAACACTACCCAGAGGTCGAGAATTGGGGGTCGCATCACTTCTCAAGAAAGTGTATGTGATGTTGCGCAAAAGGGGCAATAGAACTGGTCCCAACTCTTCACAGGAACCGGGGATTCTATTCACGCTTCTTTCTTGTAAAGAAGCCTTCAGGAGATTGGCACCCCATTCTGGACTTAAGATCCTTAAACAAGTTCCTGAAGAAGCAGTCGTTCAGCATGGTGACGCTGCAGGACATCTTGCGCCTCTTGAATCCAGGAGATCCCATGATATCCCTAGGCCTCCAGGATGCGTATTTTCACATCCTAATACATCGAAACCATCGCAAATTCCTCAGGTTCAGGGTAGCTGGTATGCATCTGCAGTTTTGTGTCCTTCCCTTCGGATTTAAAACGTCCCCCAGAATTTTTACAAAGATGTTTGCCCTAGTATCAGCGCACCTACGCCAGTTGGGCATGCAGTTTTTCCCTATCTCGACGACTGGCTCATCAAGGCATCTTCAAGAGCTCAGGTGGTACACCACACAACCGCCTGCCTCCAGTTGTTTGAGGATCTCGGGCTTACCATCAGTTATCGAAAATCGCACGTTCACCCCACGCAGAGACTGAATTTCTTGGGGGCAACACTGGATACTGTCCGAAACAAGGCATACCCGTCTCAAGAGAGAAAACAAAAGCTGTCCAGCTTAGCCCACAAGCTCTCGACAAAAAGGTTTTTTCAGTTCGAACTTACAAGCCATTAATGGGAATGATCTTGTTGTGTATTCCGCGGATCCCAAATTGGAGACTACGTATGTGACACATACAAGAGCAACTGGATGCTTAGTGGCTTCAGGTGCAGGGTTCCTTCGAGGACCAAATTCTCCTCACACTGGCAATGCGGGCTGCCATATCTTGGTGGGCGACACCGGCCAACTTGTCCAGCGGCCTTACTTTTCTTCCTCAAGTACCTCGCTACATAGTGACAGCGGATGCGTCCCTTGAGGGTTTGGGTGCCCACCTTCAGAATTTGCGGAAAAGCGGATCCTGGACTTGAAAGGACAAGAAACTCCACATAAACCAGCTAGAGCTCAAGGCAATAGATCTGGATCTAAAAGCTTTTTTACCAAGACTTCAAAACTCAGATGTTTTGATCAGGACGGACAATACCACAAGCATGTTTTATCTAAACAATCAGGGCGGCACAAGGTCTCTAGAGCTCTCACAACAAGCTCAGAACATCTGCAAATGGACCATAAGAAACAACATTTCTCTGAGGGTGGAGCACGTGCCAGGACAGACCAACATCCTAGCGGACACTCTGAGCAGGATGATTATCCCGTATCACGAGTGGGAGCTACACCAGGAGGTTCTCGACCAACTCTTCCGGGTATGGGGCAGACCAAATCTCGATCTGTTTGCCACATACGAGAACAAGAAATGCCCCTATTACGCAAGCTGGCTTCCCCAAAAAGGGTCGTTGGAGAATGCTTTTTTGATGAGATGGTCAAGGGTCTATGCCTACGCTTTTCCTCCGATTCCACTTATACCAAGGGTCATCAGCAAGATGAAGACAGAAGGATGTCGCCTCTTGCTAATAGCACCCAGGTGGCCCAGGCAGGTGTGGTTCACTTAACTCATCATGTTATCGGAACTGCCACATGTGCTACTCAGACGGACTCCAGCCCTTTTGACCATGCACCAGGGCCAGGTCAGGCATCCAGATCCGTCATCTCTACATTTGTCGGCCTGGCTCCTGAATTCAATGAATACGCCATTTTAGACATCTCATCAGAATGTAGGGCAATCCTAGCCAGGCCAGGGCGGACACCACCAATAAGACTTATAGACTGAAATGGAAGCGTTTTTGTGTGTGGTGTGCTGCGAAAGGAATCCATCCTATCTCTTCGCTTCCGGAACAGGTACTTCCATATTTGCTACACTTGGCAAAATCTGGGCTCTCATATTCCTCCATCCGAGTAGCAGCAATTTCAATGTACCGCCGATCTCAAAACACTGCCTCGTTATATTCTACTAGGATTGTGAAACTATTTCTTAGGGGTCTTTTTTTAGCTTTTCCACCGGTGCGTAAACCACCACTGTTATGGTCCCTAAATGTGGTGTTGGGACAACTCATGAAATCCCTTTTTGAGCCAATCCACAGGGCGGAACTGAAATTCATCTCTTGGAAAATGGCGTTGTTGCTGGCTCTTAATTCAGTCAATAGACTAAGTGACATACAGGCCTTCACTATCAAAGAGCCTTTACTTCAATTCAACACTACTGTTGTTATGATTATTGTGCTTATTGTTATCTTCCTGTAATGATTGATGTATTGCTATCTAATAGTAGCTAGGAGTAGTATTACTCCTATTGTTATTATTATTGTTATTATTATTATTATAATACAGCTATTACCTAGTTACACAATATTACTGCTCGCTACTCTAATTCAAGCATGTGAATCTATGAAAGATCCACTACTGGAGAAGAAAATTAGTTACTTACCTGTAACTGTGGTTCTCCAGTATTGGTATCTTTCATAGATTCACGTATGACCCACCCTCCTCCCCTCAGAGCCCCCCCCTTATAAATGAACTTTCTGCTTCACACTTGTATTAGAAAATCTGAGGGAAACAGCATCTGTTGAGAGTGTTCTAGAGGGTGTTGACTCCTGATTGGCTGTAGCTCAAGTTTGGTTCTTTTTTATAAAAGGACATGGATAGGCTATAACAGTTCCTAGTTGGGCCATTAGGGCCTACTGTGTTACACTTACTGCTATATGTATTTGAAGTTACCGTGAGGCTCCCACCTCGACGACGGGGATGATTCAAGCATGTGAATCTATGAAAGATACCAATACTGAAGAACCACAGTTACAGGTAAGTAACTAATTTTCTTACTTCACTCAGCCATTCTTCACACAAGCCTAAAGTTACAGTTGACCTCTGTGTCACCAAGAACACAATATTCCAACCCTGTGTTTAAGTTTAACAATGTGATGCATTCTGGGACTTAAAGTCTAGATTCATTTAGTTGAACTAAGGCAATTGAAAACAGTGATTGTAAGTCCATGTTTGTCATTTCCTGCATACATTAGGACACACACTCCTCACTCACTCCCTCCCTCCTCTCCCCAACGCTCTTTGGAGGTCAGGCCTCTCACTCCCCATTCTCTTCTTCACCTAGCCCTCCTACTGCTCAGCTACTGTCCATCAGCCAACCTTTGTATTCCTCCACCCTTGCCTACAACTCATTTCACTCCTAAAATCTACGCTGAATCACACTTCATTTCTCAACCTTTGTCCTTCCCACCGCCACCCTGTGTTCTTGCATGGTAGGTGATGCATTGGGTGTACATACAGGACATATGTGTTGTATTTTGTATTGTATTGTAATAGTATTGATATATAGCGCTTACTACCTCTGACGAGGCGTCAAAGCACTTTTCAGCAAGTAGCCTGCTCGGAACCTAAGAGGAATTAGTGGTGGATTAGTATAGGAAAATATGAGTACAGTTTTAGTATTAGTATAAGTTAATTTGAGCAGAGGATATGTATATATCTACACACACACACACATTTTTTAATCATTTGTATTTAATTTATTTAATCATTCGTTTTTTACTTTAATTACTTATTTATAATTTGAATTTTATTTATAGATTTGTATTTATTTATTTTTATTCAATTTTCTCTAGTACAGTAGGACTAGAGTAATTAATAAATAGACATGTAAATACATAGGAAGGGGATATATGTTTAAGGAACATAATAATGGGTATAATAATATGAGAAGAAAAGTAGCATTGTACAAACACAGACTCCCAAGATTTGCAATATTTGAATTTAATTAATAAGTGTACTTTTCTAACATTTATTTATCTTTCCTAAATTGAATAGTGAAATGCTTATGATAATAAAACATTTGATCAGTGTGATATAAAGACGAGAGCAGGGATTCCTAAGTATCCAATATAACAACCCACCCAGGAGCCATGCAATGACCTATGAACATGTCATGAATAGAATAACATATACATGTATATGTATATACATACACATACACACATGCATACACACACACATACATACACACCCAACAGTGAGTAAATATACATCTGTTAAACAGGTTTAAAGAGTATGTGTGTAATTTATTGTTATGACATAGTAGCGATAAATATTTCCTAAAGAACTATACATATCTAGAACATACACACAGGGCCTGATTCTGACCCTGGCGGCCGGTGACCGCCAGGGTCACCGGCCACGGGAGCACCGCCGTCAGACCGGCGGTGCTCCGAAGGGCATTCTGACCGCGGCGGTTCAGCCGCGGTCAGAAAGGGTAAACCGGCGGTCACCCGCCGGTTTACCGCTGCCCTTCTGAAGCGCGCTCCGCCGCCATGGGGATTCAGACACCCCCTACCGCCATCCTGTTCATGGCGGGAAACCCGCCATGAACAGGATGGCGGTAGGGGGTGCCGCGGGGCCCCCGTAAGAGGGCCCCGCAAAGTATTTCAGTGTCTGCTATGCAGACACTGAAATACGCGACGGGTGCCACTGCACCCGTCGCACCTTCCCACTACGGCGGCTCAATTCGGAGCCGGCGTCCTCGTGGGAAGGTTGATTTGCCCTGGGCTGGCGGGCGGCCTTTTGGCGGCCGCCCGCCAGCCCAGGGCAAATCTCAGAATCACCGCAGCGGTCTTTTGACCGCGGTGCGGTGTTCTGACGGGGTTACTTTGGCGGGCGGCCTCGGCCGCCCGCCAAAGTAAGAATGACCCCCATAATCTGATTAAAAATATTTATCAACACAGGCATATGCAGTCCATTGGTGTTTGATTATGGCGGTTATGAAGGAAAGAGCCAAGTCTTGAGTAGCCTTCTGAAGACAACATAGTTATCCGTGGATCTTATATTTGGGGGTAATTAATTCCATAGTTTGGCTGCTTGAACGGAGAAGCATGTACAGCCTATCGTCTTTCCTGTATGGTGGTGTTCTAAGGCGGGGTGCCGATCTTGAGAAGAGGTTTCTTTGTTGAATGTATTTGGTTATTTTGTTTCTGCTAAAAAGAGGTCCTGTTCCTTGTATAGCTTTGTGGGTGATTCAAAGCAGCTTGAAGGTGGATCTTCTGGCAACAGGTAACCAGTGTAGTGCTCTCACAGCAGGGGAGATGTGGGCTTGTGTTCGATAGCGTTTGCTGGTTAACAGCCGCTATGGAATCTGTACCCCTTCCAAAAATAAAAACTGCATTCAAGTGAAGTAAAGCAAAGATGAAGATTCATTTATCTCACCTGCTAGCGCCTCAGCCATAGCTTCTCCAAAGCCCCACAGTCAGCTCTCACTCACTCGACTCGAACCAGCGAGGAGAGGAAGCCGGCGGCAGCAGTGATCTCTGGGCGCCTGGTGAACAGAAGGGCAGAGGACTGGGTAAAGGCAGCGGTAGGGTCCTGCGGCATGACGAAGCCTCTTTAGATCTGTGTGGGCAGAATGTGAGCTGATTTACACCTTATCAGGATCCCTTGGGTCATTTGTTGTCTCTGGCTAGGGACAATGTGTGTGGAGTAATGAGAATTTAGAGTGGCATTTTTTGGACAGGACTGCCAGTGGAAGACGGCCTCCAAGGTTATTTGGCCTGTTCATTTCTAGAATCTGTTGTCTCTGGACAGAACGGACTGCAGCCTCTCCCAGGCCCCAGGGCCACCATAGCTCTGATTTCTAATCGCACATTGTATGTTAGGGAGTCTTCCTCCTCAGTCACAGTGTTAACTTCTGTCAACTTTTTGCCTGTCAGCTCTTCAAACTATTGCTGGACCTACAAGCAACACTTCAGGTACAGTTCTTTGGGATTATTTCCTTGTTTTGACCTTGTCAGAGGGATCCAAAAAAAGGCAGTTTAGGCCTCAATAATCCTGTGGAAAATCAAGACTTCTCAGAGGACCCTCACAAGGAATGTCCTTATTGCCTTTACCCTGAGCACAAGCGTAAGGAGTGCAAGTACTGTTGCACTTTTTTGCCAAAAATATCAAGATGGTGACTTTTCTTTTCACGAAAAACACCAGGAGTCAACCTTCCAAGAACATTACCCTTACAATGAGATGGAGGAAGAACATTATTACATCCAAGGGGACACTATTTTGGTCACTATGCTGGTCATTAAAACCCTGGCGGTCGGTGTTAAAGCGGTGGTAAAACCGCAAACAGGCCGGCGGAAAATAAAATTGAATCACGACCGTGGCGGAAACCGCCAACAAAGACAGCCACTTTAACACTCAGACCGCCACGGCAGTACAAACAAACAGCTTGGCGGTCACCGCCAACAGACAGGCGGAGGACAATGTACCGCCCACAGTATCACAACCTACCAATCCGCCACCTTTTCCGGGGCAGATTCACCACGAACAAAAACACAGCGGAAACAGGACTTTGAAGGGAAAACGCTCACCTCTACACACCCCACGAGGAGCCAGGACGCCATGGAACCCGAGCTCCAGATCCTGCCAGCCCTTATCTTCTTGCTCCTCTACCAGGAGCACGAACGCCGGCGGCGAAGACCACGGTGAGTACTGCACCTACGACACAGGGGAGAGGGGAGGGAAAAAACAGGGACAAACACACGCAATACGCAACACCCCCACCCCGCCGTCACCCACGACAACACACACACTAATACAGCATGATACATTACAGTTACACCCCCGAACCCCCCCTGGAAGAATGCAAGGACAAAAGGAAATGAGTGTAACCATTGTAATACTGTATATTAAAATCCAGTACGCAAAAATATATATATATATATACACTATAAACAAAATATACACCAAGAATAGTAGTCCAGGTAGTGCTCCATTGAAGTCCGTGGAACACTGGGCCCACACGGTATGGGCGAGGCCCACAGTCAATCCCCGAACATGACGGAGAGAACACTGCAGGGGCATCAGATAGCAATAAAACAGGCACCTCAGGAGGAAGGGAAAGGGGGGGCACCTCAGCCAGTTGAGTGCATGATGCCAAATCCACGAGGGGGCCACATACCCACTGTTCAATCCTGGGGAGTGCCAATCCACAGTCTCTCAAGTCTCTACAGTGGGTGGTTTGCCCACTGTTCAATCTTGGGGAGTGCAAAGCCACAGTCTCTCAAGTCTCTACAGTGGGTGGTTTGCCCACTGTGCAATCCTGGGGAGTGCAAAGCCACAGTCTCTCAAGTCTCTACAGTGGGTGGGTTGCCCACTGTACAATCCTGGGGAGTGCAAAGCCACAGTCTCTCAAGTCTCTACAGTGGGTGGTTTGCCCACTGTACAATCCTGGGGAGTGCAAAGCCACAGTCTCTCAAGTCTCTACAGTGGGTGGTTTGCCCACTGTACAATCCTGGGGAGTGCAAAGCCACAGTCTCTCAAGTCTCTACAGTGGGTAGGTTGCCCACTGTTCAATCCTGGGGAGTGCAAAGCCACAGTCTCTCAAGTGGATGCCTTTCTCCACTGGTTCTGGAGGGGGCTTTGTGCCCAGAGTGCTTCATCCTGCCAAGGACTGAGGTAGTGGATGCCTTTCTCCACTGGTTCTGGAGGGGGCTTTGTGCCCAGAGTGCTTCATCCTGCCAAGGACTGAGGTAGTGGATGCCTTTCTCCAGTGGTTCTGGAGGGAGCTTTGTGCCCAGAGTGCTTCATCCTACCAAGGACTGAGGTAGTGGATGTGAATCTCCCCTGGTTCTGGAGGGGGTTTTGTGCCCAGAGTGCTTCATCCTGTCAAGGATTGAGATAGTGGATGCCTTTCTCCACTGGTTCTGGAGGGGGATTTGTGCCCAGAGTGCTTCATCCTGCCAAGGACTGAGGTAGAAGATGTGAATCTCCACTGCTTCTGGAGGGGGCTTTGTGCCCAGAGTGCTTCATCCTGCTCGTGACGGACTCAGTAGCGTCAGTGCCCTTGGCGCTCATGGGCCAGCGGTGCCCTGTTCAGCGGTGCTTGTGGCGGCAGTGCCCTGTTCAGCGGTGCTTGTTGCGGCGGTGCCCTGTTCAGCGGTGCTTGTGGCGGCGGTGCCCTGTTCAGCGGTGCTTGTTGCGGCGGTGCCCTATTCAGTGGTGCTTGTTACGGTGGTGCCCTGTTCAGCGGTGCTTGTGGCGGCGGGGCCCTTTGCAGTGACTCAGCTGCTGGCGGTCCTGTCTGGCCCAGCGGGGCTGGTGCTGGCGGTCCTGTCTGGCCCAGCGGGGCTGGTGCTGGCGGTCCTGTCTGGTCCAGCGGGGCTGGTGCTGGCGGTCCTGTCTGGCCCAGCGGGGCTGGTGCTGGCAGTCCTGTCTGGTCCAGCGAGCTGGTGCTGGCGGTCCTGTCTGGTCCAGCGGGCTGGTGCTGGCGGTCCTGTCTTGCCTACCGGGGCTGGTGCTGGCGGTCCTGTCCTGGGCAGCTGGGCTGGTGCTGGCGGTGGCCTCCTGGGCAGCTGGGCTGGTGGCGGTGGCCTCCTGGGCAGCGGGGATGATGGCGGTGGCCTCCTGGGCAGCTAGGATGGTGCTGGCGGAGGCCTCCTGGGCAGCTGTGCTGGTGGCGGTGGCCTCCTGGGCAGCCGGGATGATGACGGTGGCCTCCTGGGCAGCGGGGATGATGGCGGTGGCCTCCTGGGCAGCTGGACTGGTGCTGGCGGAGGCCTCCTGGGCAGCTGGGCTGGTGGCGGTGGCCTCATGGGCAGCGGGGAGGATGGCGGTGGCCTCCTGGGCAGCGGGGATGATGGCAGTGGCCTCCTGGGCAGCTGGGCTGGTGCCGGGGGCCTCCTGGGCAGCGGGGATGATGGCGGTGGCCTCCTGGGCAGTGGGGATGATGGTGGTCTTCTCCGCCGTGCTGCTCTTCCCAGACTTGCTGACTTTCTTGTGGCCCTTCCCCACCTTGGAAGGTGTCGCAGCTGACTCCACACTCCCACCTGTACCCCTGGGAGCGGCTTTGGTGGCTGGAGTCTTCACCCTCTCCCGCCGGGCACTGGCCAACTTTTGATGCTTGACAGGTGGGGTACTGTCTGTGCTGTGGCTCTGTGCCACACTGGCTGCCCTGGTGGCCGGTGCACTCCAGATTCCGGTGACTACAGGCACCACTGGTCCTGGAGATGTTGTGGCTAAGGTGCTAGGTTGGGACCTGGAGAGTCGGGCGCTAGGAGGCGGACGGGGTGGGAGAGGTAAGGGAAAGAGGTCAAGGTTGGACAGGAAAAGTTTCTTGGGAACACTGGGACGGGTAGCTGGAGGGGGTTTGGGAATGGAGGAAGAGGTTGTGGTTGTAGGAGGTGTTCGTTTGGTGACTATGGGTGAAGGTGCATGCGTTGGAGGCTGTCGTGAGGTGGATGGCTGTTGGGTGGGTGTGTGCCTGCGTTTGTGTATCTTGGGAGGTGGCGTCACAGACACACTGGGAGAGGACACAGGGGACGTGTGAATGGCAGTGGGGGTGGTGAGTGCACGTGAGCGGGGTGTGGTGGTGTGTGTGCTGGTGATGGAAGGAGTGGCCGTAGATGTAGTGCATGCAGGTGTGAGTGTAGATGAGACTGGGAGGGAGGAGGGAGACGAGGAGGGGGACACAGTGGAGGCAGTGGATGTTGGTGTGTCTGCATGTGTGTGATGCTTGCGTGAGTGCCTGTGGGATGTGTGGTGCTTATGTTTGCCAGAGCTTCCCTTGTGTGTTGATGTGTGTGCATGCTGGTCTGAAGGTGTGCTTGGGATAGGCTGAGGTAGAGGGGATTGGGTCTGGGTGGAGGAAGTTGGAGGGGGGAGGCTAGAGACAGGGACAATGGCTGCCATCACTGCTGAGGCCAGAGTCTGAAAAGCTCGCTGAAGGGCCGCCTGACCAGAATGCCCTCCAGGAATGCATTTGTTGTTGCAACTGCCTTTCCACACCCCGGATGGCATTCAAAATGGTAGACAGCCCAACAGTGAGGGACCTGAGGAGGTCAATGGCCTCCTCACTGAGGGCAGCAGGGGTGACTGGGGCAGGGGCTGAGGTGCCTGGGGCCAAGGTGATGCCCACCCTTCTGGGTGAGCGGGCATGGGGCAAAGCCTGAGGGGCTGCTGGGAGGGCGGTGCTGGTAGGGGGGTGGCGGCTGTACCTGTAGATGCGGGGGGCACAGATGTTGCCGCCACCACAAAGGAGCTCCCATCAGAGGACGAGTCCGTGTCACTGGTGTCAGCTCCTGTTTCCGCCGTGGAGCTCCCCTCGCCCTCCGTCCCACTGGTGAACTCCGAGTCCGTAGTGTCACCCTCCAGGGCCATGTGGGATGCAGCTCCCTCTTGCTCCGGTGCCACTGCTCCTCCGCCTGATGATGCTAATGCACACAAGAACAGGGAGACCACAAAAAGGGGGGGACGACAGAAGGTAGACATGTTGAGTGCATGCATTACCGCTACCGTTGGCGGACACGACAGACACAGAAGCCCCCTGCACTACGCCGCGCACTTGGGTTCCACTGTTCAATACCTGGGACATGGCCTACAAGGTTATGGCCGACATCTGCACACATGGATGACACAGGAGCCTGACTAGGTGTACTTGGCACTGTACCCAGGTGGGGTGGGGTGCCACTGGGTCTGCCAGAACAAAGGGACCTAACTAGCACACTCGCCCTGGCCTAGGGAAACTCACAGCCCACCTCCCTCATCCAGACACCTCCACTGCGCGCAAAATCAGCAGAATGAGAGTGTACTCACCCCCTTGTGGCTGCTGTGATGCCCTCAAGCGCCCATCCAACTCAGGGTACGCCACCGCCAGGATCCTGAACATCAGGGGGGTCATGGTGACACGGGCACCCTCCCACGTTGGGAGGCCATCCCCAGCTGGGCCTCTGCTGTCTTCTTGCTCCAGCGGCGAATGTCCTCCCATCTCTTACGGCAGTGGGTGCTCCGTCTGTGGTAGACCCCCAGGGTCCGGACGTCCTTGGCGATGGCACGCCAAATGTCCTTTTTCTGGTGGGCGCTGACCTACATGAATTGTACAGTGGGAAAAGAAAAGTTATTACCAACTGCACCGTCACAGTCATTGGCCCCCATCCCTACCCTTGCCATGTGGCACATGAACTCACCGTCGTTTCTTGCACGCCTCAATCTCCCCCCATCCCATCTTTCATCCACCCCACTCCACACAGGCATAGCCCATACAGCATGTTCCCAGTGTACTTACCTGTTTGTCTGGAGGACCGTAGAGTAGCGTGTACTGGGGAGGACCCCATCCACGAGTTTCTTCAACTCCTCCGATGTGAAGGCAGGGGCCTTTTCCCCAGACGCACGAGCCATTGTCTCTTCCAGACCAAGGTCACAGGAGCACTTGCAGTGTAGGTCCTCTCCTGTCGAAGATCAGGTATCGAGTGATTGAACAGATAGAAAATGGCGGTCACGTCCGCGGCGGTGCGTACTGTCACTGCTGGCGTACATCGTCATTGGCTCCTGGGACCCATAGGGTCCAATGTTAACCAATGCAGAATTGCGCCACGGTCTTCGACCGTCTACCGCGACGGTGTACAACGCCAGCGCAGTTACCTCACATCCCATTGTCCCACTTTACAGGTCAGGCAGCCGCCATTTCAGGGGCCCACATGGCTTAATTTTTCACTGTGTCACACATACCTAGGCCTTGCCTCAACACTCATACAGGCCAAATTTCGGATTATGATTCATATTCTATGTAAGCTGTGGGTACGTACCTCTGAGTTGGTTGACTCTGTGCTTGCTGTTGTCCTTCATAGGCACCGTCCGCTGGGAAATGTGAGGAGATGGCGGCATCCTCCGGTGTACAGACCGCTGGTGGACCTGTCGACAATGGAGGAAAGACATGTGATCATCACCTACAGGCTTGATCGTGCCACAATCCTGGAACTGTGCCCAGCTGGAGCCAGGCCTGATGTCAGCTATCCACCATCCCACAGGAATCCCCCCTCAAGTGCAGGTGCTGTCAGTACTCCATTTCCTTGCAAGTGGGTCATTTCAAACAACAGTGGCCATAGCATCAGGGATGTCCCAGCCTATGTTTTCCAACGTGTTGTCCAGAGTGTAATCTGCCCTGCTGAAACACATGCAGAGCTACATCGTTTTCCCGCAGGTGGAGGATTTGCCTACAGTGAAAGGTGACTTCTATGCCCTGGGAAATATCCCCAACATCATAGGTGCCATTGATGGGACACATGTGGCTTTGGTACCCCCCGCAGGAGTGAACAGTTGTACAGAAACCGGAAGAGTTATCATTCTATGAATGTGCAGATGGTGTGAATCCCAGGACAAGGGCAGAGGAACGCTACAATGAGGCCCATGGACTAACTCAGCGGATTATAGGGCGGACCTTCGGCCTCCTGAAGGCCAGGTTCAGGTGCCTCCATATGACAGGTGGATCCCTATTCTACTCACCAAAGAAGGTGTGCCAGATCATCGTGGCCTGCTGTATGCTTCCCTACTTAGCTTTGCGACGACAGGTGCCTTTTCTGCAGGAGGATGGTCCAGATGGTGGTGTTGTTGCAGCTGTGGAGCCTGTGGACAGTGAAGACGAGGAAGCAGAAGAAGAGGACATCGACAACAGGAACTCAGTGATCCTGCAATATTTCCAGTGAGACACAGGTAAGAATACAAACCTGCCTACTACATGTACTTTAACACTACTACCTCTCTACTGTCTGTCGTTTTCACCCAGTGTATGGTCACTGAGTTGTCACTTTCCCTTACGATTTCACAGATGTGGGTCCCACTGTGTGACATCTGCTTTGTTTCCTCATGGACTAGAGCTGTGTGACATAGGTATGTTGACATTACATTTGAAAGAGCATTTTGACACTGTAATTGCTAATACACTATTTCGAAATCCCAGACTGACTCCAGATTGTTTTGTGCTTTAAGGGTGTTTATTGAAGTGCTCAATATTGGAGGGGGTTGTAAAATGGTGAGGGGTGATGGTGGAGGAATGTCCATGGCAGAGTCCAGTCTATTAGTCTCACAGGTGCATTGCCCAAATGGGCATAGGAAGTGGAGCTGGGGAAGTTTAAGAATGGACAGGGTGACAAGGTGGGACAAAAGGATGACAATCAGGGTGGTCTCATTTCTTGGCGGGGGTCTTGGCATCGTTCTCTGTCTTTGTCCTGGATCTCAGGGACCATTTGCGGGGTGGTTCTCCCTCTGCAGGGGGTGGGGTGCTGGTGTGGTGGTCCTGTGGCGGGGCGTCCTTTCCACTAGCGCCGGCAGAGGTGGTGGGCAGTTCATCGTCCAGGCTAGTGTCAGGGGCCCCTTGTTGTGCCACAGTGTCCCTCCTGGTGTTGAGTACTTCCTTCAGCACCCCTACGATGGTGCCCAGGGTGGAATTGATGGATCTGAGTTCCTCCCTGAAGCCCAAATACTGTTACTCCTGCAGGCGCTGGGTCTCCTGAAACTTGGCCAGTACTGTTGCCCTCGTCTCCTGGGAGTGGTGGTAGGCTCCCATGATGTTGGAGAGGGCCTCGTGGAGAGTGGGTTCCCTTGGCCTGTCCTCCCCCTGTCGCACAGCAGCCCTCCCAGTTCCCCTGTGTTCCTGGGCCTCCGTCCCCTGGACTGTGTGCCCACTACCACTGCCCCCAGGTCCCTGTTGTTGTTGGGGTGGTGGGTTAGCCTGGGTTCCCTGTAGTGGTGGACACACTGCTGATTGACGTGTCCTGGGGACAGAGGTATGTGCCCGCTGGGTGGGTGCTGTGCTGGTGTTTCCAGAGGGGGGAAGGTCTGTGGTGGCCTGTGACTGTGTGAGGGGAACCGACTGTCCCGAGGTCCCCGATGGGCCGGGATGGTCATCTAGATCCAGTTGGACAGAGCTGCTGTCATCACTGTGGGCCTCTTCTGTTGGTGGTGTGGACATGTGTGGACCCTCCTGTCCGGTGACGTTGGGTAGGGGTATAAAAGGATGTGTATTACATCTGTGTGTGCCATGGTGTGCAATAGGTGGGTGACCGTGTACCCCAGTGCTTGCATTCCTGTGTGGGACCTTGTGTGATAGTGGTTTAGGGGGGTGTATGGGTATGTGCAGTGGCCATGCTTTGGTGATGGGTGTCCATGCTTTGTTGTTGCATGCAGGGCTTGGTGTTAGGATGTGTGGTTTGTGATGTTGGGACATTTGTGAGGAGTTGGAGTGATGAGGGTGAGGGTGGGGGTATGTGATGGCATGCAGGTAGGGTGGGGGATCTAATAGTTAAGATTTGACTTACCAGAGTCCATTCCTCCATCTACTCCTGTGAGGTCCTCAGGATGCATAATCGCCAAAAGACCTGCTCCTCCCATGTTGTTAGTTGTGGGGGAGGGGGTTAGCCGCCAGTCCGCTGAACCGCAAGATGGTGTCTTGAGACCACGGAACGCACCTTCCCCTGTAGGTCGTTCTACCTCTTCCTGATGTCATCCCTATTTCTTGGGTGCTGTCCCACTGCGTTAACCCTGTCCACTATTCTCCGCCATAGCTCCATCTTCCTAGCAATGGAGGTGTGCTGCACCTGTGATCCGAATAGCTGTGGCTCTACCCGGACGATTTCCTCCACCATGACCCTGAGCTCCTCCTCAGAGCACTTGGGGTGTCTTTGCCGTGCCATGGGGTGGTGTGGGTGATGTGTGGGGTGGTGTGTGTAGTGATAAGTGGGGTGATATTTAGTGATGTGTTGTGTGAGGTGCGTGGAAGTTATGTGGGTGATGAAATTGTGTGCCTCTGGATGCTTGGTAGTTGTTTGTGGTGTCTCTCTCTGGCCTTCTCTCGGTAATTGTGGTCGTAGGGGTTTGTGGGTGATGTGGGTGTGTGTTTTATATTGTATTGGGTGTGTGGGAGTGGTGTGTGTATGTGTATCAGGTGTGTGTATTTCGAATTGTCCAATCTGGCTGTGTTTTGTAAAAGTGTGTATATTTTGAGCGCGGCGGTGTGTACCGCCAATGGAATACCGCGGTTGAAAGACCGCCGCGTGGATTCATGGGTCGTGATTGTGTGGGCGTATTTCTGTTGGCGTGACGGTGGAGGTTTTGTTATCGCCAGTTTATCACTGACCTTTGGTGTGGCGGACTTGTTTGGGTATTTGGCGGATTCCGAGCTGTGGGTCATAATAGCTGTGGCGGATTTCCGCGGCTGCGGCGGTGTGTTGGCGTTCTTCTGCACAGCGGTAAGCGGCATTTACCGCCAATGTTGTAATGACCCCCTATATCCTTAGTCACTGAGTTATGCATGATGAATAATGATTACTAAAGAAGGTTTCCAGAGGCCAGCGCCCTGTCACAGCTTACTTTGATATGTTCGGGCACTCCTGAGGCACTATCTGTTCCAAAGAGCCCTAAAAGACCACAGTAAAAAGAAAAGCGAGTGTTATCCCATATTACAATTCATGACACTTTTGCCGATAGTTAAGCCTGAAGAAGCTGAAATTATTTCTGACTCAGCCAGGGATCACCCGGAATTGGATGACTATGTGGCGCCATTATCTTCTTCACCTACCACAGCCCAGCTGACTCACCTCCAGCAGGTATTTGAGGTTTTCACAAGCTCCTTGAAAGAGTGTCAAAGTGCTTGGACTTGCCTCTCCTAGCCAAACAAACTGAATGCTTCCTTTATCACTTCAGAGAGTCAGCTCAAGGCTTGGTAAGATCCATCCCCATAGTAGAGTATATCTGGCAAGAGTAGTTGAAGCTAATGAGGACACCAGCTGCCGTGGCTCCTATTGTTCTGAAGCTGGACAGGAAGTATAAGGCGCCTGACAACTCGCCAACTTCTCTTATAGGTCAGCCTCCCACTGACTCTGTTATGCAAGCAGCCCAGCAATGTTTAAAAAATCTGTGTATGATTGGCAAGCATTTCTCAGCCATGGCTGCAACACCGATTAGAGAATCCAAAATGTTGGCCATATTGGGGCGATAAGTCTGTCAGATGTGGCCCGACATGTTGGCTTTTCTGGACTTTCTCTCAGAGGACAAGAGGAAGGAAGCAAAAAAGATATTACTGGATGAGAAAAAAAAGCCTCCTAGGAGATCACTGATGCGGCCATGGATATTTAATCTATAGCCTTTTTCCAGATGGCAGGAGTCGCTGTTTTACACCGCCATGGTTGGCTAAAGGCACCATTATTCCACTCAAAACTGCAGGCTAAGATCTTTGACATGCCATTTGGTGGGAAAAAATCTATTTGGGAAGCTGTAGATGATGCCGTGCAGTCTATCAAATCGGACACTGCTCCCTGGGCACTTTACAACGATGTTGCTTCCAAACTTTTCGAGGTGGCAGAGCAGAGGACAACTTACATCTAGAGTACCTTACCAACAAAATTGGTACCAGCCTTATTCCCAGAAGGGGTTTTGCTTGCCATATCCATACTAGCAGCCATACAGGATGGCAACAGCATCACAAAGACGTTCCGGCTGGAGGAAAGTCACAGTACATTGCTAGGTGGTAATGATACATCATAGGCACCAGTCACTTCAGTTCCACCTCAACAATTCTGAAATCCCCTCTCCGAATTTTACAGTCGTTGGAAGAGCATATCTTCTGACAAATGGGTGTTAGATGTTATCCAACATGGTCACACCCTGGAATTTGTTCAAAGGTTTTACACCACGCAGAACATCACATTGTCATCTATCTTTGCTAGAGCAGGAAATGTAACCTCTCCAAAGATGCGATAGAGGAAGTTCGGATGTGTCAACGCAACATGGTAATTCTACTCTAGCTTTTTCCTCATCAAAAAGAAGTCAGGAAAATGGAGACAAGTGATGTACTTGAGGCTCTTTACCAAATTCATCAAGAAACCACTTTTCAGGATGCTGTCCTTACAGGGTATTATACAGCTCATATGGTTACATGATATCCCTGGATCTTCTAGATTCGTATTTCCATATCCCCATCCACGTGAAGCATTGAAATTCTGGTTTAAAGTGGCAGGGTGCCATTACCAATTCAAAGTGCTTCCTTTTGGGCTACGTGGGCCCCCAGGGTCTTCACCAAATGCATGGCCCCGGTGGCAGCCTTCCTGAGGAGAACAGGGCACCAGGGACCTGATTTAGAGTTTGGCAGATGGGGTTACTCCATCACAAACATGACAGGTATCCTATCCACCTAAATCAAGCCCCAGGTCTTTCCATACCTGGACGACTGGCTCATAAATGGACCCACTTTCCACTCTGCAAGAAAATCAACCTGGGCCTGATTGAGGCTATTCAGGGTGTAAGGCCTCAAGAAAAATCGTCTCTAACGCCGTCCAGGTCAGCTGGTTTTATTGGAGCAATCCTGGATACAAAGGTTTCCAAGGCTTTCCCAGCTACAAAGAGGATTCAGTACATCAAATCAATAGCAACTTCCCTCTCGGCAAGAAGGGTCATTTCTATCCGGAAGTACAAATCAATGCTGGGAATGATGTCATCTTGCATTCCATTTATACCAAACTGTCTTCGCATGCAACCGTTGCTAGTAGAACTAGACAAACAATGGGTCCAGTGCCAGTGCGTCCTCTCTCCTCCACTCCAAAGCAGATACTCCCTTATCTGCTAAACCTGGCAGGGTCAGGACTGGCTTACTCCTGCATTAAAGTACATCTGGTGGCTGTTGCCAGATTTAGGAGGGGTACAGGGGAACCTTTATTATGGTCCAACAGGCTGGTTAAAGAGCACATGAAGGGCTTATTTTGAGTCTACCCTCCAGTGAAGTCCTCTCCAGTGGCATGGCAGCTCAACACAGTCTTGTATCAACTCATGAGAGCTCCTTTCGAAATATTTCATAAAGCTGATTTGAAGTTTTGTCTTGGAAAGTAGCTTTTCTGTTGGCTCTCATCTCGGCCTAGAGAATTCAGGAATCATATTTACAGTTTTGGGATGACAGTCATTTTGCAACCTAACCCTAAGTTCATTACGAAAGTGCCATAATCTTTTCTGTTAAATGAACCTATCGGATTGCCAACATCCTCCAGTAACCCATCATTGGTAGGAGAGAGAGAGAGCCTTACATTCTCTAGATGTTAAACACTGAAGTGCTACCTAAAAAGAACAAAGACTTTCAGGATATTTGATCAACTCATGATTTCTTTTGCTCCACTGAGAAAGGGGCAGGCTCTGTCACGGTCAAGTATTGCTCGTTCGGCATCTGCAGCCATCAGATGCTGCAATGAGAAAGCAGAACAACCATTGACTGCATGGGTGAATGCATATTCTATGCGAAAGTTGCTGCTTCTTCGGCCCTGTTTGCAGGGTTATCGCTGCCACACATCTGCAGGGCAACGACATCGGTTACCTTCTCGAAGCATTACTGCCTGGATCCCCTGGATACCATGCAGATGTGGCATTCGGACAGGCTGCGTTACGGCGCTTGTTTCACTAAGGTATGCAATTTTTAGTTATGTTCATATGATTTGTTTGAGATGTTTCTCTCCTTTAACTTTATTGTGGTTTTGTCACGTAATGTTTTGCAGATCTTTGTGGTAAATGCATGCTAATGGGTTTAATCTTGTGTACTATTTTATCATGGAGGGATGGTTTACCCACCTCCATTGTTACCTTGGTACTGCTTGCTAGTCAGATTCAAGAGTGTGAATCTATGAAAGATACAATACTGGAGATATCTGTTTCATAGATTCACATGCTTGAATCTTCCCAGTTGTGATGGGAGTCCCTTGGTAACAGTAATAAAAGCAGTGCTAATACATACGCATTAGGAATCCCACTGATAACAATGCTCACATTGTTTTAATGCATCCAAACCTCAACCAATCAGAGCAGAGACCCAGAAGCACTCAACCCCTACAGAGCCACCATACCTCAGATTTCGAGCATGAGTGCAAATAAAAGAAAATAAGAGTCATAAAGAGTGGTG
The DNA here is from genome assembly GCF_031143425.1 of Pleurodeles waltl. Classification (NCBI taxonomy): domain Eukaryota; kingdom Metazoa; phylum Chordata; class Amphibia; order Caudata; family Salamandridae; genus Pleurodeles; species Pleurodeles waltl. The sequence continues at coordinate 176,749,172 of NC_090436.1, read as the reverse complement.
AGCCTTAACAGGGAGGAGGAAGTGTCACATGTGAATCTATGAAATAAATCAATACTGGAGAACCACAGTGTACAGGTAAGTAATTTGTGTTTTTTTCCTGCTTATCCTTACCTTGGCCGCTTGGGACTCATAAAAGTGATGGTGGTGGTCTCTGCCCATAATCAGAGGTTTGGAGTACTTCTGTAACTTGACAACTGGTTGCTTATGTCAGTTATAGACCACCTCTAGACAATGGCCAAACCCCAGACATCATTATGTTTTACCACAAATGAGCCAAAGTCCCACATAGCCCCCGACAAAGACTTCCATTTACTGGGGCAGGTTCGGATACCGTGGTGCTCAGGGCCTTTGCCCCACCACGGGGCCTATTATCCGCCACAGTGAATCCTATACATTCAGGATATGATCTGAATGTTTCTGGGCCACTCTGGATTTCAGTGAGGATGGCTTGAAGGCTTCTTAGTGTCCTGAACTTGTGCATCCCCCTCATCCTTAATGCCAGGTGGTACATGAGGGCCCTGCAGTGCAACCTCAGATCCTATTGAGCCCAGCATCAAGGATGTCTCTTTAACTCCAGTCATATCTCCAGGGATAAAGTGTATTATTTGCTTTTATGGCTGAAGCATGCCAACCTGACCTGTGGCAGGCCACTTTCCTCCCCCAACCACAGTCAAGGTGGTTAGAGGCTTGTCATGCTCGGTTGGGAGGCCATTTGGGAGCTGCAGAGTTCAGAAGCCTCTGGTCTCAGGCTGGTCCTACTAGCCTTCCTGCTGTCCATCAAAGGATGGAATAGGTGATCATGGACAACTTGAGTCATGTGTTACTCCAGTAAGCAGGGCTAAGTGGGGTCCTGAATCCTGTGTCAGAAAGTGCTAGGCCTCCGCAGGTAGCTGGACCAGCAGAACATCTTTCTGGTCTCAAACCTTGGGTGTTCATGAAAGTGATGGTGGTGGTCACTGCCCAAAATCAAAGGTTGGGAGTACTTCTGTAACTTGACAACTGGTTGCCCATGTCAGTTGTAGACCACCTCCAGACAAGGCCGAACCCTAGACATCATTGTGTTTCACCAAAAATGAGCCAAAGTCCCACGTAGCCCCTGGCAAAGACTTCCATTTACTGGGGCAGGTCCAGATACCGTGGTGCTCAGGGCCTCTGCCCCACCACAGGGCCTATCATCCACTACAGTGAGACCTAGACATTCAGGATATGATCTGAATGTTTCTGGGCCACTCCTGGATTTCAGTGAGGATGGCTCAGAGGCTTCTTAGGGTCCTGCACTCGTGCATCGAACTCATTCTTAATGCCAGGTAGTACATGAGGGCCCTGAGGTGGAACCTCAGATCCTAGTGGGCCCAGCATCAAGGATGTCTCTTTAACTTCATTCAGATCTCCAGGGATACAAGCCCTCATTACGACCCTGGCAGTTGGTGATAAAGTGGCGGTAATACCGCCAACAGGCTGGTGGTAACTACTGCCAAATCATGACTATGGCGGGAATGTCTCCGAAAGACAGCCAATGTACCACACCGACCACCAGGGCAGAAACAACAGGCACCACGGCAGTAGCCGCCTACAGCCAGACGGAAGTCAAAGTTCTGCCCACCATATTATGACAAGATAATCCGCCACCTTTTCTGGGGCGGTACCAACGACATCAAAAGCCTGGCGGAAATACTGCACAGAAGTGAAAGGACTCACCACTGGAGACACAGGGAAGAACCACGCCGTCATGGAGTCTGACTGCAAGTTTTCCCGTTGCTATTCTACGTAATGCTCCACCACAAACACCAACGCCGGCGAAGACAACAACGGTGAGTACAGCCGCCTAGCAGACAAGGGAGGGGGGGAGGAAAACAAGACTGACACACACACGCACCATACACACACCATACACACAACCAGCTGCCCAAGAAAACAAGTTAATCCCCGTAAATCGGCTGAATAATGCAAGGACAACAGGAATTGACTAAAGTGATTGTAATAAGATCAACAAAGTATAAATAATCATTTTGCCAATGCAACAGATATGTACAAAGGTACAAAAAAGGGACCCTGCCCATTCCTCAGTTCACGTGGGCCACATGGCCACAGGGCAAAGTCCAAGGCCCCACTTGTTACCTGCATCAATACGGAGAGAACACTGCCGGGGCATCAGTTGGCAAATAGGCAGGCACCTCGGGGGGGCACCTTAGCCGGATGCGGAAACAAGACCGCTGGTTCTGGAGGGGGCAACATGCCCTGTGCTTGGTCCTGGGGAGTGCAAGGGCACAGTCTCTCAAGTAGGTGACTTGCCCACTGGTTCTGGAGGGGGCAACATGCCTTGTGCTTGGTCCTGGGGAGTGCAAGGTCACAGTCCTTTAAGTGGGTGACTTGCCCACTGGTTTTGGAGGGGGCAACATGCCCTGTGCTTGGTCCTGGGGAGTGCAAGGCCACAGTCTCTCAAGTGGGTGACTTGCCCACTGGCTCTTGAGGGGGCAACATGCCCTGTGCTTGGTCCTGGGGAGTGCAAGGCCACAGTCTCAAGTGGGTGATTTGCCCACTGGTTCTGGAGGGGACAACAAGCCCTGTTCTTTGTCCTGGGGATTGATGGACCACAGGCTCTCAAGTGGGTGACTTGCCCACCGGTTCTGGAGGGAGCAACATGCCCTGTGCTTGGTCCTGGGGAGTGATGAACCACAGTCTCTGGAGTGGGTGACTTGCCCACTGGTTCTGGAGGGGGCAACATGCCCTGTGCTTGGTCCTGGGGAGTGATGGACCACAGTCTCTGGAGTGGGTGTTTTCTCCACTGGTTCTGGAGAGGACAGGCCGCACAGCAGCCCATGGAGGCTGGATCACATTGCATCTGCCGGCGGTGATGGCTGCACTGTGGTAGTGGCAGTGAGAGGCTCCTGCTCAGCCCCTGCACCCTGCGATGGCTGCACTGTGGTGGTGGTTGCGGTGGTAGTGGGAGGCTCCTGCTCAGCCCCTGTACTCACTGATGGCTGCACAACCACGGTTGGTGGTGGGGGTTCTGTGGCAGGCTCCTTCCCCTTCTTGCTTGATGGTGCAGGCTCCTTCCCCTTTCTGCTGGCTGGTGCAGGCTCCTTCCCCATTCTGCTGGCTGGTGCAGGCTCCTTTCCATTCTTGTTTGATGGTGCTGGCTCCTTCCCTTTTCTGCTGGCTGGTGCAGGTTCCTTCCCCTTTCTGCTGGCTGGGGCAGGCTCATTCCCCTTTCTGCTGGTTGGTGCAGGCTCCTTCCCCTTTCCGCTGGCTGGTGCAGGCTCCTTCCCCTTCAGTGTTTTTAGCCTGGAATCCTTTCCACCACGAGTAGGTGCGGATGGAAGTGGGCCCGTGGACTGTGTGGCTGAGGTGCTTGGCTGGGTTCTTGATACCCTGGCCATACGTGCAGGACTGGGGGGAGAGGTAGGGAAGAGGTCAATGATGGAAAGGAAAAGCTTTTTAGGGACATTGGGGTGGGAAGAGGGAGAAGTAATGGGAGTGGAGGATGAGGGATTGTTTGTTGGAGGTATTTGTCTGCTGGATTTGGGTGCAGGTGCATGGGCAGTATGCTGTTGTGAGGTGGACGGCTGTTGGGTGTCTGAGTGCTTGCGTTTTTGTACCTTAGGAGGGGTGAACACACACAGTGGGAGAGGACACAGGGGACGTGTGCATGGATGTTGTGGAGATGTCTACCAGTGAAGTGTGTGTTCTGCTAGGTGTGGTGATGATGCAGGTAGTGGATGATGATGTAGTGCATGCAGGTATGAGTGAGGACGTGACTGAGTGGGAGGTGGAGGAGGAGGAAGAGGGGAAGACAGTGGAAATAGTGGATGATGTTGTGTCTGCAACTGGATGGTGTTTGTGTGAGTGCCTGTGGGATGAAGTGTGGTGCTTGTGTTTGCCTGTGACACTCTTGGGTGTTGTCCTTGTGTGCATGTTCATCAGGCTTTGTGCTTGGGATCGGTTGGGATTGAGGAGAATGGGACTGGGAAGTGGAAGTTGGAGGGGGGACGGTAGAAACAGAGACAATGGCTACCATCAGAGAGGAGGCCAGAGCCTGAATAGATCTCTTTTGGGCCTCCAATCCAGTGTAAATGCCCTCCAGGAATGCATTAGATTGTTGCATCTGGGCTGCCAGCCCCTGGATGGCATTCACAATGGTTGACTGCCCTACAGAGATGGATCTCAGGAGGTCAATAGCCTCCTCACTCAGGGCAGCAGGGCTAACTGGGGCAGGGCCTAAGGTGCCTGGTGCGAAGGAGATGTTCACCCCACGGGGTGAGCGGGCACGGGCAACTCGCTGAGGGGCTGCTGGGAGGGCGGTGCTGGTACGGGGTGGTGGCTGTACCTGTAGCTGGGGTGGTCACAGAGGTGTCCGCCACCCGCAGGGAGCTCCCATCGGAGGAGGTATCAGAGTCTGTATTGTCCCTTCCAGTCTCCGCCGTGGTGCTCCCCTCACCCTCCGTCCCACTGGTGCCCTCAGCGTCAGTGGACTCTGCCTTCTGGGTCCTGTGGGATGCGGCTTCCTCTGTCACCTGTGCCCCTGCTCCTCCGCCAGAATATGCTAATGCACATAAGGACAGGATGTCAGAGTCACCAGATCCTCGGGGTCTGTGCACGTTCCCAACACGTCCACCACTGAACAGCTCCAAGACCCTGATAGATAAATCACAGAGACTGAGAGAGTCCAAGAGGGGAAGAGGGGATTAGGAAGGGAACAGCTGGGAAGGAGACCTGTAGTAAGAAAAAGGTTAGAACACACAATATGAAAATTATATCTCCTGAAATCAATACTAGACTATGATTCTAAGCCTAGTCACTCTGAAAACATGAACAATCTAAGAGTTAAGTTTAAAATGACTAAGTTTCAAGATGGCCGGATACCTGTAGGGGAATCAAGATGAATGAAATGAAAACTTTCTTATTCAAGTACTTTCCTTTACATGAGAATCAGAAAAAACATTCTGACTAAATTTTAAACCAGTCATATAAATCCTGTTTTTAGAATGTATACTAGGACCATACAATATTGTATCTAGAAACTCTGGCCTTCTGTGTACTCTTAAAATGTTTCAACACAAATTGCGCATATTGCAGATATAGTAAACACCATAAAAGGATTGTGCACCATGAATAACACAATATGGATTCAGGAAACAAATCACATAATTTGTCAACTCGAATATAACATAATAAATATCTTAGAATAGTAGCATACAATAAACAACATGAATTAAACTCGAGGAGAGAATCGTGCGTCTTGCCAATCCGAGTGTTACCATGTAAAATACCAAGAAATGGTAGCACGCAATGAATATCAAAGTCAAATCATCATTAATCGAATTGCGCGTCTTGCTGATTCGTAAAACACGATGTAAATGTCAAGGAATAACAGCTCACAATAAATAACAAGGTTAAAGTACAATGAAAGAATCCCGCTTCTTTTGCCGATTCTTAAGCCACCATGTAAAATGTAAAGAAATGGTAGCGCACAATGAACAACAAAGTTAAATGCTCATGAAACGAGTTGTGCGTCTTGCCAATTCGTAAAACATCATGTAGATGTCAAGAAATAGTAGCGCGCAATGGACAACAATGTTTAAACACCATAAAACGAATCGCGCGTCTTGCCAATTCTTAAGCCACCATGTAAATGTTAAATGGTAGCGCGCAATGAATAACAAAGTCAAACCTTTATGAAATAAATCGCGCGTCTTGCCTATTTGTAAACTACCATATAAATGTCAAGAAATGGTAGCGCCCAAGTAATCTGTTACTCATTTAAGAATTTAAACCAAGAATATGAAAATTCTAAATAACGGTGTCGGGACAGTCCAACCACCTGGAACAATGATCACCAATGAAGGATTAGGGCAGAAGACTGGAAGATCCAAATAGGCCGCCGGGACAGGAGCTCAGGAAGAAGCTGCTGCTCTGCACCGGGACCTCTGAATAGTGAGCACTTGGAGTTGGGCTGGCTCTCTTTTATAGAGTCTTGGCCCAGCCCAGAAACACGCCCAGACATGTTGCAGGGAAAGTCTCTGGAAGGCCCTGGAAAGGGGCCACACCTTAACACACTCTGAAAACCTGCAGCAATACATTGCAAAGGAACAGTATTTGTAAGCATATTAAAAATAAGTTTTCAGGATTGAACTCTGCAATGCAAAAGGTTAAACCACAACATATCAGCACAATGCATAAATTACTTTGTTTTGAGAGTGCTGGGTTTTTGCATTTTTGTCGCCAATAGAGCGTGTATTGCTCTGGTGTTGACAGTACTCCCCTCTCCCAGACGTGCTCTAGGGCCTGGTTTGCTTGGATTAAGACGATGAAAGCGTCTCATAAGTACAGGAGCATGAACATCAGATGCGGAAACCCATGAGTTACTTTCAGGACCATAACCTTTCCATGAGATTAAGTACCATAGATTACGCCCTCTCAGTTTAGAATCCAACACTTTCTTGACTTTGTATTCTTCTTCCCCTTGTACTAGAGCAGGAGCTGGATGAGGGTGGACCTTTTGGACTGCCTTTTTCAAGAGAGAAGTGTGGAACACTGGATGAATCCGTAAGGATCTGGGCAATTGTAGTTTATAGGTCACCGGATTGATTTGCTGAAGGACAGTGTAAGGACCTATGAATTTAGGGTTAAACATGTGCTTCTTCTTGAAGTCTATATGTTTTGTGGAAAGCCACACTTTGTCACCTGGTTGATATTGCGGTCCCTCACAATGTTTCTTGTCATAATGCCTTTTATATTTTTGTTTGGCTTTTTCTAAATGCTGTTGAATCAGTTTCTGGGTTTGATGTAAATGCTGAATGGCTTCTGACACAGCTGGAGTAAGAGAACTTTTTGAGGAATTGTGATGGGCAAGGTGTCAGGATGATAGCCAAATAAGCCAAAAAAGGGTTTAACGCCAATATAAGTGTGGAATGAGTTATTGTAAGCTAACTCAGCTAACCAGAGCACAGATGTCCAAGAATGAAGTGCCTTTTCAGCGTAGGCACGTAGGTATTGTTTCAAAGTCTGATTTAGTCTCTCCGTTTGACCATCTGTTTGAGGATGGTGACTAGTAGATAGCGTAGATGTCACTTGTTTTACACAATGTCTTCCAGAAATTGGAGGAAAATTGTGACCCCCGATCGGAGAGGATAACCTTTGGCAGTCCATGATGACGAACCACTCTGTTCAGTAAAATAGTTGCCAATTCACTAGAAGTGGGCAATTTTTTACAGGCGATGAAATGTCCATATTTCGTGAGACTATCTACTACCAGCAGAATTACTGAATGCTGTTGAACCACTGGCAGACCGGTAATAAAGTCTAAAGAAATGTGCTCCCATGGACGACTTGGGGTTGGAAGTGGATGTAACAACCCTTTTGGTTTTGAATGACTTGTTTTAATGCGAGCAAAAACTTCACAGTTGTTTACCATTGCTTTTACATCTTTTGTTAGGGTAGGCCACCAAAAATAGTGTTGGATCAGTTCAAGAGTTTTAGGAGTACCTGGGTGACCTGCCATAGGTATAACATGCAACCAATGAAACACTATCTTGCGAAGTTTGGTAGTAGGTACGAACAAACGAGCGTCATGAAAGGGTAAACCTTGCTTGATTGACCTTTTGGGATCTGCTTGGGCCCATGTTTGCCATTTTTCAACAGTGAAAGAGTTGCGAATTTCTTCAAAGAAATCTTTAGTTTTTATGATACATAGAACCTTGTCAGGAGCAATGATAGTTCTGGAGGCTTGAAATGCAGGCAACGTGGTAGACTCAAGGCGTCAGCTTTGCGAATATCTTTACCAGGCCGGAAGGTTACTACAAAATCAAATTCGGCAAAAAAAAGCATCCAGCGTAATTGCCGAGGGGTCAAAAGTCTGGCGGAACTCATGAATTGAAGATTACGATGATCAGTATATACTGTAACAGTGTATTTGGCACCCAACAAATGATGTCTCCATTCTTTAAAGGCGTCATGAATCGCCAGAAGCTCTTTTTCAGCAATTACATAGTTCTGTTCGGCTTCGTTCAACTTCCGAGACATATAAGCTACAGGATGAAGTTGACCAGTGTCTTTATTTCGTTGTGATAAGACGGCTCCTATTGCTACATCTGAAGCATCAGCTTCCACTATGAAAGGTTGATTCGCATCAGGATGAGTCAAGACTGGGGCAGTGGAGAAAGCTTCCCTCAAAGTCGAGAAGGCTTGATCAGCTTCTGGGGACCATACAAACTTTTCTTTCTTTCTTAGTAGCTTATTGATTGGAGCCACTGTCTGGGAGAAATGATTTATGAACCTCCGGTAAAAATTTGCAAACTCCAGGAAACATTGTACATCACGAACAGTCTTTGGGGTGGGCCAATCAGATACAGCTTTTACTTTCTTTTCTGCCATCACCATACCTTGAGGGGTAAGAATAACCCCTAAAAACTCAACTGTGGTAACATGAAACTCACACTTGGTTAGTTTGCAATATAAATGGTGTTTTCGAAGGGCTGCAAGAATTTTCTTGACATGTTGGACATGTTCGTTTTCGTTGTCTGAGTAGATCAAAATGTCATCGATGTAGACTATGGCAAATATGTTGAGGTACTCTCTAAGAACGTCATTCAAGAAAAAGTTAAATGCTGCTGGAGCATTACACAGACCAAAAGGCATGACGGTGTATTGAAAAAGGCCATATCTTGTCTTGAACGCTGTTTTTGTATTCGTCACCCTCTCTCATTCTGACCAAATGATAAGCACCTCGAAGGTCAAGCTTCGTGTAGATTTTTGCTTTCTTTACTTGTTCCAATAAGACCGGAATTAGGGGCCAAGGATATTTATTCTTGATGGTGACTTTGTTCAAACCCCTAAAGTCGATGCAAGTTCGAAGTTCTCCATTAGCTTTTGGAACAAAAAACAAAGGCAAAGCTGCAGGAGACTTAGAGGGGCGAATGAAGCCATTCTCCAAAAATTGATCTAGGTATTTTCGTAAATGTTGATTTTCATGTTCTGACAGGGCATATACACGACAGTTGGGAAGTATCGCACCTGGGGCTAGATCAATTTGACAGTCATAAGATCTATGAGGAGGTAGAGTCTCTGCTCCTTTCTCATCAAATACATCTTTGTAAGATGAATACTGTTTGGGCAGCTGAATTTCTTTCTCCACGGCAGTAGCTATGTATGAGTTGCAAACTTTTGGTACTTGAATCTTTTGGAGACATTGTTCATTACATAGCGCAGATTAGAACACGATTTTTCGTTCTGCCCAATTGATCTCCGGATTGTGATGAGTTAACCATGGCAAGCCGAGGATAATCCCATATTGGGGAGCATGGATCATGTCAAAGATGATTTTCTCTTTATGTTTCTTTCTTTGAATCTTATCTTCACAAATCATCGACAATGGAATAGTCTGAAGAGTTACCGGACCTCCAGTCAAGAGTTTTCCATCGACTGCCTGGATGATTTCTGGGGTCTTCTTTTCAATACATGGGATCCCCCATGCACGAACCAATTGGACATCAACAAATTTCCCAGTAGCCCCAGAATCGACTAGAGCTTTTTTTAAATAGATCTTTTTCTTGACCTGAACTCTTATTTCCAGTTTAAGATGTCTAGATTGTGAAGGGTCCACGGTGACACCCAAGAGCAACCCTTCTCTGCATCTCGGGTGTTTTAGTTTTCCAACTCGACTGGTGCATTGGGTGCGACCTTCTGAACTGGACCTTGCTTGTTCTTTGGTTTGATTGGACAATCTTTGGCAAAATGACCTTTTCGCCCACAATAAAGACATTGTCCATTTTTTCTGCGGAAGTCCTTTTCATCTTTGGTCAAAGGTCTTCTGATGGTTCCAATTTCCATCGATTCCGGCGTTTTTTCTTTCGGAGTTCTTGAGTCTCTTCAATCTTTTTGCGCGTTCCTTTACGTTCTGCTAAACGATGATCAAGTCTCAAGACAAGATTTATTCATTCTTGACAGTCTGTAGGTTGTGGATCGATTTGCGCTAAGATATCTTTTAATTCCTCTTTGAGTCCCTTGTAAAACAAGACCGCTTGTTTTTCTTCAGGCCAGGATGTCTCGTCAACCAGCCGGTTAAAGTTGGCTAAATACAACACTAGGGGGGTCATTACAACATTGGCGGTAAAAGCCGCTTACCGCCGTGCAGAAGACCGCCAATACACCGCCGCGGCCACGGAAATCCGCCACAACTATTATGACCCACATCTCGGAATCCGCTGAAAGTCAGACACCCACACAAGTCCGCCAGACCAAAGGTCAGTGATAAACTGGCGAAAACAAAACCTCCACCGTCACCCCAACAGAAACACGCCCATGCTATCACGACCCACGAATCCACGCATTTCCAAAACACCGCCACATTGGACAATTTGAAATACACACACCTGATACACATACAAACACCACTCCCACACACCCAACACAATATAAAACACACACCCACATCACCCACAAACCCCTACGACCAAAAATTATTGACGAAGGCCAGAGAGACTGCACAGCATAGACAACCCCAACACACAGAGGCACACAACACCATCACCCACACAACATCCACGCACAAAACACCACACACCACTACCCATCACCACACTCATCACTACATACATCACCTACACCACCCCATGGCACGGCAAAGACACCCCAGGTTCTCGGAGGAGGAGCTCAGGGTCATGGTGGAGAAAATCGTACGGGTAGAGCCACAGCTATTTGGAGCACAGGTGCAGCACACCTCCATAGCTAGGAAGATGGAGCTATGGCGAAGAATAGTCAACAGGGTCAACGCAGTGGGACAGCACCCGAGAAATCGGGAGGACATCAGGAAGAGGTGGAACGACCTACGGGGGAAGGTGCGTTCCGTGGTCTCAAGACACAACATCGCGGTACAGCGTACTGGCGGCGGTCCCCCACCTCCTCCCCCACAACTAACAACATGGGAGGAGCAGGTCTTGACCATTATGCATCCTGAGGAGGAGTCGGTGGAGGAATGGACTCTGGTAAGTCAAATCTTAACTATCATATCCCCCACCCTACCTGCATGCTATCACAGACCCCCACCCTCACCCCCTCCCCTATCACTCCAACTCCTCCCTAATGTACTAATAACACAAACCACACATCCCAACACCAAGCCCTGCATGACACAACAAAGCATGGACACCCCTCACTAAAGCATGCCCACTGCACATACCCATAACACCCCCCCAACCATCATCACACAAGCCCCCACACAGGAATGCTAGCACTGGGGTACACGGTCACCCACCCATTGCACACCATGACACACACAGATGCAATAATCATGCTTTTACACCCCTGCAGGACCACTACCCAATGTCACCAGACAGGAGGGTCCAGACATCTCTACCCCACCCACAGAAGAGGCCCACAGTGATGACAGCAGCTCTGGACAACTGGATCCAGATGACCAGCCCGGACCATCGTGGGCCTCGGGACAGTCGGTTCCCCTCGCACAGGCACAGCCCAACACAGACCTTCCACCCTCTGGAAACACCAGCACAGCACCCACCCAGCGGGCCCATACCTCTGTACCCAGGGCACGTCAGTCAGCTGTGTGTCCATCACTACAGGGAACCCAGGATAACCCACCACCCCAACAACAACAGGGACCTGGGGGCAGTGGTAGTGGGCACACAATCCAGGGGACGGAGGCACAGGAACACAGGGGAAGTGGGAGGGCTGCTGTGCGACAGTGGGCGGACAGGCCAAGGGAACCCACTCTCCACGAGGCCCTCTCCTCCATCATGGGAGCATACCACCACTCCCAGGAGACGATGGCTACGGTCCTGGCCAAGTTTCAGGAGACCCAGCGCCTGCAGGAGGAACAGTATTTGGGCTTCAGGGAGGAACTCAGAACCATCAGCTCCGCCCTGGGCACCATCGTAGGGATGCTGAAGGACATACAGAACACCATGAGGGACACCGTGGCACTCCGAGGGGCCCCTGACACTAGCATGGACGATGAACTGCCCACCACCTCCGCCGGCGCTAGTGGACAGGACGCCCCGCCACAGGACCACCACACCAGCACCCCACCCCCTGCAGACGGAGAACCACCCCGCAAGCGGTCCCTGAGATCCAGGAACAGGACAGAGCACGATGCCAAGACCCCCGCCAAGAAATGAGACCACCCTGATTGTCATCCCACTGTCCCACTTTGTAACCCTGTCCATATTGGAACTGCCCCAGCTCCACTTCCTATGCCCATATAGGCAGTGCACCTGTGAGACTAATAGACTCGACTCTGCCATGGACATTCCTCCACCATCACCCCTCACCATTTTACCACCCCCTCCAATAATTCGCACTTCAATAAACACCCTTGAAGCACAAAACAATCTGGAGTAAGTCTGTGATTTTGAAAATGTGTATTAGCTATGACAGTGACAAAATCAGTTCACAAATGTAATGTCAACATACCTATGTCACACATCACAAGTCCATGAAGAATGCAAGCAGATGACACACGTTGGTAACCACACCTGTGAAACCGTAATGGAAATGTACAACTCAGTTACCAAATACTGCTTGAAATTGACAGACAGGATAGAGGTAGAAGTGTGAAAGTACTTGTAGTAGGCAAGAAAGTGTTCTCACCTGTGTGTCACTGGAAATATTGCTGGATGACTGAGTCCCTGTTGTCAAAGTCTTCTTCCTCTGCTTCCTCCTCATCACTGTCCACAGGCTCCACAGCTGCCACAACACCGCCATCTGGGCCATCCTCCTGCAGAAAAGGCACCTGGCATCGCAAAGCAAGATTGTGAAGCATACAGCAGGCGATGATGATCTGGCACACCTTCCTTGGTGAGTAGAATAGGGAACCACCTGTCATATGGAGGCACCTGAACCTGGCCTTCAGGAGGCCGAAGGTGCGTTCGATCACCCTCCTAGTCCGCCCATGGGCCTCATTGTAGCGTTCCTCTGCCCTGGTCCTGGGATTCCTCACTGGGGTAGTAGCTATGACAGGTTGGGGTAACCAGAGTCACCTAATAGCCACACACAGTGCCTCTGGAGTTGACCCATCACATAAGGGATGCTGCTATTCCGCAGGATGTAGGCGTCATGCACTGAGCCAGGGAACATAGCATTTACCTGGGAGATGTACTGGTCTGCCAAACATACCATCTGTACATTCATGGAATGATAACTCTTCCGGTTCCTGTACACCTGTTCACTCCTCTGGGGGGGTACCAGAGCTACATGGGTCCCATCAATAGCACCTATGATGTTGGGGATATGTCCAAGGGCATAGAAGTCACCTTTCACTGTGGGCAAATCCTCCACCTCAGGGAAAACGATGTACCTCCTTACGTGTTTCAGCAGGGCAGACAACACTCTGGACAACACGTTGGAAAACATAGGCTGGGACATCCCTGATGCCATGGCCACTGTTGTCTGAAAAGACCCACTAGCAAGGAAATGGAGCACTGACAGCACCTGCACGTCAGGGGGGTTTCCAGTGGGATGGTGGATTGGTGACATCAGGTCTGGCTCCAACTGGGTACATAGTTCCTGGATAGTGGCACGGTCAAACCTGTAGGTGATGATTAAATGTCGCTCCTCCATTGTCAACAGGTCCACCAGCGGTCGGTACACCGGAGGATTCCGCCATCTCCTCACATGTCCCAGCTGACGGTGCCTAGGAAGGACAACAGCGACCACAGAGTCAAGCAACTCAGTACCCACAGCTACACAGAACACAAAACATAATCCAAAAAGTTGTCTGTATGTGTGTTGAGTCCAGGCCTAGGTATGTGTGACGCAGTTGAAAATGAAGCCATGTGGGCCCCTGAAATGGCGGCTGCCTGACCTCTAAACTGGGACAATGGGATATGAGGTAACTGCGCTGGCGTTGTACACCGTCGCGGTAGGCGGTTGAAGACCGCTGCGCAATGCTGCATTGGTTAACATTGGACCCTATGGGTCCCAGGAGCCAATGACGAAGTGCGCCGACGGTGATGATACGCACCGGCGCGGACGTCACCGCCATTTTCTATCTGTTGAATCACTTGTTACCTGATCTTCGACAGGAGAGGACCTATACTGCAAGTGCTGCTGTGACCTCGGTCTGGAAGAGACAATGGCTTGTGCGTCTGGGGAAAGGGCCCCTGCCTTCACTGCACAGGAGTTGGAGACAGCTCGTGGACGGGGTCCTCCCCCAGTACACGCTACTCTACGGTCCCCCAGACCAACAGGTGAGTACACAGGGAGCAAGTTGTATGGGCTATGCCTGGGTGGAGAGGGCTGGTTGTAAGAAGGAAGGGGGCAGAGTTCTGCGAGCATGAAGGACTGTGAATGCATGCGCCACATGGCAAGGGTAGGGATGTGGGCCACTCACTTCGACGGTGCAGTTATTAATGACTCCTCTTCTTCCCCTGTACATTTCATGTAGGTCAGCGCCCACCAGAAGAAGGATATTTGGCGTGCCATCGCCAAGGACGTCCGGACCCTGGGGGTCCACCAGAGATGGACCACCCACTGCCATAAAAGATGGGAGGACATTCGCCGCTGGAGCAAGAAGACGGCGGAGGCTCAGCTGGGGATGGCCTCCCAACGTGGGAGGGGTGCCCGTCGCACCATGACCCCCCTGATGTTCCGGATCCTGGCGGTGGCCTACCCTGATTTGGATGGCGCTTGAGGGCATCACAGCAGACACAAGGGGGTGAGTACACTCTCATGCAGCGGACTTTGTGCGCAGTGAAGGTGTCTGGGTGGGGGAGGAGGGCTGTGGGTTTCCCTAGGCAAGGGCGAGTTCCGTAGGCTATGCCCCTCCATAATGCAGGCCATGTGGCACTCCACCCCACCTCTGTAGAGTGCCAAGTACAGGTATACATGCCCCTCTGTCATCTATGTGTGCTGATGTCCACCATAGCCATGTAGGCCGTATCCCATGAACTGCATCAGTAGAGCCCAACAGCGCGGCGCAGTGCAGGGGGCTGCTGTGTCTGTATTGCCCGCCAACGGTAGCGGGAAGCCATGCACTCAACCTGTCTTTCTTCTGTCGTCCCCCCCCCCTTTTTTGTGCTCTCCCTGTTCTTTTGTGCATCAGCATCATCAGGCGGAGGTACAGTGGGATGGGGGTGTTGCGTGTGTGTGTCCCTGACTTTTGCCTCCCCCCTCCCCTATGTCGTAGGTGCAGTACTCACCGTTGTCTTCGGCGCCGGCGTTGATGATGATCGTACAGGAGCAGGAAGTCTGTCGCAGGGAGTATTTGGAGTTCCGGCTCCATGGTGTCCTCCTTGCTCGTGGAGTGTGTAGAGGTGAGCGTTTTCCCTTTGAAATGGCTGTTTCCGCCGCGTTTTTATCCACGGTGAATCCGCCCCGGAAAAGGTGGCTGATTGGTAGGTTGTGATACTGTGGGCGGTACTTTGTCTCCCGCCTGTCTGTTGGCGGTGACCGCCGCGCTGTTTGTCTGTACCGCCGTGGCAGTCGGAGTGGTAAAGTGGCTGTTTTTGTTGGCGGTTTCCGCCACGGTCATAATTCCAGGGTTGTAATGACCACCTAGGTCTTGATTTCCTTGGCGTAAATCTAAGAATTCACGACCTGCTGACTGTGTTACAGTTCTACGATCAAAAACTCTCTCAAATTCACGAACCAAATTTCTCCAGTTATACAACAAGGGACTATTTTTACGCACAAGAGGAATTGCCCAAGTAGCTGCATCCCCAGACAGATATGATAACAAGAAAGCTACTTTGGACTGGGCATCGGGAAAAGTATTTGGTCTGCAGGTGAAGTGCAGTTCCACTTGAACCAGGAAAGATTGCGCTTTCAAAGGGTCACCTGAGAAAAGTTCTGGGGGAGCTAAAGGAATTGCAGAAGGAACATTTAGGGAAATCAGATTACTTCCAGAAGCCTGAGAAGAAGTACCTGGCCAAGACACACCTGTGGGACTCTGTTCCTTCTTCTCTACCTTATCTTGCAACTGACTCACTCTGTCTGCTAAGCTAGTTGTCAATTCTTTGGATGATACCACCTCTGCCTGGAGCTGGGTGATAGCCTTGACTAACTCGTCTAGCGTGGCCATGCTGAGAACATACACAAGCCAGGAGGATAATAATTTGTGGGCTCACTATTCTGTCAGAGTCACCAGATCCTCGGGGTCTGTGCACGTTCCCAACACATCCACCACTGAACAGCTCCAAGACTCTGATAGATAAATCACAGAGACTGAGAGAGTCCAAGAGGGGATTAGGAAGGAAACAGCTGGGAAGGAGACCTGTAGTAAGAAAAAGGTTAGCACACACAATATGAAAATTATATCTCCTGAAATCAATACTAGACTATGATTCTAAGCCTAGTCACTCTGAAAACATGAACAATCTAAGAGTTAAGTTTAAAATGACTAAGTTTCAAGATGGCCGGATACCTGTAGGGGAATCAAGATGAATTAAATGAAAACTTTCTTATTCAAGTACTTTCCTTTACATGAGAATCAGAAAAAACATTCTGACTAAATGTTAAACCAGTCATATAAATCCTGTTTTGAGAATGTATACTAGGAACATACAATATTGCATCTAGAAACTCTGGCCTTCTGTGTACTCTTAAAATGTTTCAACACAAATTGCGCATATTGCAGATATATATATATATATAGTAAACACCATAAAAGGATTGTGCACCATGAATAACACAATATGGATTCAGGAAACAAATCACATAACTTGCCCACTCGAATATTACATAATAAATATCTTAGAATAGTAGCATACAATAAACAACATGAATTAAACTCGAGGAGAGAATCGTGCGTCGTGCCAGTTCGAGTGTTACCATGTAAAATACCAAGAAATAACAATAAGTTTTCAGGATTGAACTCTGCAATGCAAAAGGTTAAACCACAACATATCAGCACAATGCATAAATTACTTTGTTTTGAGAGTGCTGGGTTTTTGCATTTTTGACGCCAATAGAGCGCGTATTGCTCTGGTGTTGACACAGGATGACGAAACAAGAAAGGGGGGGAGAGAGACAAAGGATACACTGGGTCAGTGACTGCACCAACACCACCGTTGGCGTGCACAGCACCCTCACACACAGGGAACAGGCCTGCGCACTAAGCTTTGCACTACCAGTGATATTGCTAGCCATCAAGGCATGAGGAGGGGCACACACTGCCAACTGCAGCACACCCGGGACCCACGCAGCCCTGGCCAGTAGTGGATGCTAACAAGCTAGGTAGCCATCATTTTCCATTCAGACCACTAGCCACCAGAGGACTTACGCTGCTATGCCTGGACTAGGGGCTCCCACTAACACACACCCACCACCTGGATACCACCCCACCAGGCGTAAGCTGTAATGATAGCCACTGTACTCACCCCCTTGTGGCTGCTGTGTTGCCCTCAAGCGCTCATCCAGCTCTGGATAGGCCACCGCCAGTTTGCGGGCCATCAGGGGATCAGGGTTCGACGGGCACCCCTTCCTCGTTGGGGGCCCATCCCCAGCTGGGCCTCCGCTGTCTTCCGTGCCCAGCGTCTCAGGTCCTCCCACCATTTGTGACATAGGGTGCTCCGCTTGCCGTAGGCCCCCAGGCTCCCTCAGGGTCTGCACCTCCTTGGCGATGGCACGCCATATACCTTTCTATTGATGGGCGCTGACCTACAGAGGCAACACAGACAGGAGAACACCATTAGACAAACAGTCCAGCCAATCACACACATGGCCCACATTTCCATCACTATTGGCACATACATAGCCCAGCTCACAACATGTACACTGCCAACAGATAATCCCCCCTTACACAATGCCTTCAGACACACCTCCATGCCACATGCATCGTGCCCACAGTGTACTCACCTGTTGGTCTGGAGGCTCATACAGCAGTCCGTACTGGGTAGGACTCCATCCAGCAGTCACTCCAACTCCTCCGAAGTGAAGGCTGGGGATCTTTCCCCGGTCACACAGACCATGGTAGGTTCCAGACACAGGTCACAGCAGCAAATGCAGTGTAGGTCCTCTCCTATGGAAGGTCAGGTAACAAGTGAGGGTTATGACAGAAAATTGCGGTTACGTCCGTGGCGGTGCATACGTCACCGCCGGCGTAGATCACCGTTGGCCACTGTAACTCATAGAGCCCAATATTAACCAATGAGGAGTTGCACAGCGGTTTGTCACTGACCTTTGGACTGGCTGATTTGTGTATGTGGCTCAATTCTGGTGGGTGTGTGTCATAATATGGTGAACAGATATTCGCCGCCGCTGCGGTAAGTTGGCGGCCGTCCGCGTGGCGGTAAGTGGGATTTACCGCCAATGTCATAATGAGGGCCGCAGTGTATTTTTTGCTTTTATGGCTGACATATGCCAACCTGACCTGTAGCAGGCCACTCTCCCTCCCCCAACCAGAGTCAAGGTGGGTATAGACTTATCATGCTCGGTTGGGAGGCTATTTTGGAGCTGCAGAGTTCAGAAGCCTCTGGTCTCAGGCAGGTCCTAATAGCCTTCCTGCTGTCCATCAAGGACGGAATAGGTGATCATGAACAACATGAGTCATGTGTTACTGCAATAAGCAGGGCTGAGTGGGGTCCTGAATCCTGTGGCAGAAGGTACTATGCCTCCACAGGTAGCTAGACCAGCAGAAAGGTTTTCTGGTCGCAAACCACCTCTGGTCTCTGAATACCAGAACTAAGCAGGTGTCCGTGGGCAGATCATGAGTGGCACCTTCATCATGAGGTGGCGCAGGATCAGCGTTGAATATGCATCTGTATGTCTCTATCCTGTGACTTAACAGCTGCTGTTAATAATGTAAAACTTTAATAAAAATGGTTTGAAAACAAATAGGTGGCAGAGGGTACCCTCAAGCAGTGACATACACCCTTACTAGATCTTTTTGCCACCATCCAGATCAAGCAGTGTCAATATATCTAAGAGCTGGAGTTTCTGCTAGGATAAGTAGTCAGCCTGGAATGGAAGGAAGGACTCCTATGCATGTTTTCCTCACTACCTGTCCCGCCTTGAGTTCTGAGGAAGCTCAAGACAGCCCAAGTCATTCTTATCACTACGGTCTGGGCCAGGAGAGTGTGGTACCCAGTGTTTTTGGGCCTAAGCATATATTTTCCGATCTGGCTTCCACTTTCGAAAGACCGACTGTCTCAGCAACAGGGCAGAGTCCTACATCTGAGTCTGTACAATCTACACCCTAATACTTGGAGATTAAGTGGTGGCCACTAAATGGGTTGACTTGCCAACCAAGCTGGTTGATGTCATCTTTGCGGCCAGACAACCATCCACACAGTCTATCTGCGCTGGGACAGATTTGTTGCCTGGCATGGTGTCTGAAGCATTGAACCTTTACAAGCCAAGCTTTCTGATGTTCTTTTGTTTGTTTGGTGGTCCATCAAAGTCTTGCGGTGGCGTCAGCGAATTGTAATTTATTGGCCCTTTCACCTTGTCTGTGTTTACTTGACCAACTGTCTTTTTTAAACCCTATAATTGCGGCCATCAGAGAATGGCCGATTGCCACACTCACTTCCTCCGTCCTCAGGGCATCTGTCGGCCATTGGCTGATGCTGGGGGGGATTAGAAATGCTACTATGGTGCTTTGCACAAGAGGATTTAAACCCCCACCGCACCCTCCTGTTCTCCCCCCCACGCTTGGGCTGCTCGGGTAGAACGTCTCAAGCAGTCTGAGCTTTTGCTTTTTTTAGTATGTACATTTTACATTCCAAAAGGGAAAAGTGAAAGTAAAATAAGCAGAAGGTCTTTTCATTTTCACTGAATTAGTGCTTAGGGCCATAACTCAGCCCCACCTTCCAAACACTGATTGGGGGGAGCTGAGATATATCCCCTTTCCAATGGTACCTCTGCCCAGTGGGTCCCTGCCTTGGGATTGCCACAGGAGAGCGATGTCCAGGCAGGGATCCACACACTAGCCATTAGGGATAGGGGAAGCAGCCCCTTAAACAAGGGCTTGTGAACCCCCACCCTCTCCAAACTTTCAGACTTTCTGTCCCTCCAACCCCTTCAGGGGGAGCAGATGGGACAATGACCCTCAATCTGCCCACAAGAAGGGCAGAAAGCCTACTAGACATCAGGGATTTTTGATGATAATAATATAGGGGTGGGGACTGCCACCCAGGGCATGGCCATGCCCCACCCCCAATATATATTGAACAGTCTTTTTGCCCTCCCCTGGGGGCAGATGGGGTGATTGCCAATTTGCCCCCATCAGGAGGGGCAGCAAGTCCATTAGACACCAGGTTATATTTATAAATAAAAATAAAGTGGTGGGGGCTACCCACAATGGACATGGCCACACTTCCACCCCAACAAACATGGCAAGTCTTTCTGCCCACAACGGGCATGGTCGTGTCCCTGCCAACAAAAAAAAGGTAGACAGTCTTTCTGGGTGATTACCCCAATTCTCTCCCCCCCCGACAGAGGGGGTAGAAAGCCCACTAAACCTACTAAACACCAGGGATTTTTTTATTTTTATAAAAAGATGGAGGGTGAAGGCTACCAACCAGGGCACTGTCATGCACCCATCCCCAGTAGATATGGCAGCAGTTTTTCAGTCCCCCCACCCAGGGTGACTAAATGGGGGTGGTTATCCCCAATCTACCCCCCTGGGGCAGAAAGCCAACTACATACCAGGGTAATTAAAAAACAAATTAAACATAGGGGTAGAGGCTTCCCACCATGGCTATAGCCATACCCCACCCCAGAAAGGGCACAGTCTTTCTGACCCCCTGGGTGGCGGATGGGAGTGATTACCCCAAATGTGACCACTACACACGAGAGAAAAAACATAAGGGTTGTGGCTGCCTACCATGGGCATGGCAATGTCCTGCTCCCAAATAAGGGCTCAAGAGGCTTTCTGCCCCACCTTGGCACTGGATGGAGGTAATTACCCCCAGTTTGCTGCCCCGCTCTAGGGTGTTCCAGTGTGGTGTGCTTCACATGGATCCCATTACATTGTATTACCCTCAGTGCCCTGCAAACCAAAAACTTGGCCTAAAATCAAGAATTTTCCTTGCATTTCTATGATGGAATCTACAAGATTCCTACAACCCAGCATTACCCCACTTGTGCCAGTAAAAACGCTACACACTTGTGTGGTTGGGCCAAGTGTATGCAACATGAATGGATCAGACTGAGGTCAGTGGGAGTTCCCTTGCAACCTGTATATCCCCACAAACCAGAAGGGTCTAACGGACGTAATGGTATATTGCTTTTGTAATTTGGCCATTGTGAAAAAAACGTACAGATGAAATGTCATAAACGCCCATTTTTTCCTCTCATTTTCAATATTTCTTTATTTCAACAGGTAGTTTCTTTGGGAAGAGTTGAGGGATCTACACATTTGAACCCGTGCTGAATTTAGCGTTTTGTCTGCTTTTCAGAAATCTATAGTTTTCCTGGATCACCCTTGTGTTTCACACCGGTTTGCACCACAAACTGGAAGTAGGTTGAGAGCACAAAAGAAAGGAAAAATGGGCTACGTTTTTGAAAAATGTCAAAACTGTGGTAAACAATTAGATATTTTTATTCAGCTCTGCATGTTCGTGAAAGCTGTGAAGATGGTGACTTTAGCACAGCAAACCATTTGTTGATGCCATTTTAGGGACAAAAACAAACACTTTTGTCCGGAGCACATCTTTACTATTTTTCCCCCAAAACTAAAAATTTAACTATGTTTTAGTTATTCTCTCGGTCCCCTTTAGGGGAATTCTCAAACTCCGGGTAATTTTAGACTCCCCAGGATGTTGGAAAAAAAGGCTGTAAATTTGGCATGGATGCTTTATGTAGAAAATATTTAGGCTGCCCTAAGCACAAATTACTCCCATATAGCCCAAAAAAGGCTCAGCACGGGGAAGAGGGGGATATTCGGCGGGAGGCTCAGCAGTTAAAGTGTTAAGTCATAAAGTAATTTCATATAAAGTGTTTGATTCACAGGTTCCTCCTCCCTCCCCAGACCTTTTGTTATAGCTCAGTGGGATCTAAACTTGGTCTTGACGTTTCTAATGTGCTCCATTGCCTACACCCAGCGAGGTGCTGAGCTTTTACATAGACTCTACAAACGCCACCGAATGCATGATCAGATCTTTGTGGGGTGTTCTGGTGCAAAGAAAAACATATTAGCTTTGTTTTTTAATGTTATATGTGTCTTTTTTATCAGCTTTCTAGGTTGTGTCAGCTACGAAAACGAGTTGGACCATCTTCTGCAGCGTCAGACTATACAGTAATGGATGATCTGTCAACAGTTAAATCTAAAAAGGGCATCCGATGGGCCTCTTTCTCTTATACAACACAGCGAAGATGAAAGTATATTTTTGACTGGAGTGCGCATAAATTCCTCACGCAAAACCCTGGAATACACAACTAATTTATTGATGCAATTTATTTCTATATTAACTTAAACGTTATAACAGTTAAAAACTATTAAATATTAAAACGATGTGCATCTATATACACATAGGATAACAGGATTTTTTTTGTGTGAAATGTAGTATTTTTGCTTGGTAGTACTTTTTCATACAACTTAAAAGACTGTTGAAAGGGACATATCTCCGTTTCATTATATAACGCTACATTAGTAAGAAGGTTTTATATTTTTAATACAATAAAATGTTCTATCTACACAGGTACAAAGGGGTGTGTAACTTCTTTGGTATAGAATACAACTGTTATTGAAAGAAGAAACAACTGTATTTAGGAATTGTCACGGTTATCATGTTTGTGATGGTTCAAGAACAGCATAACAGAATAGATGTATTTGGTGACTGAACTTCACGATCCAAAATATCCATAGTTTTCACAATAGCATTTTTTTTCTTGAATTATATTTATTGTTGTACCACCAGCTCCTTTAGAACCGGGTATGAAGCGTCCTTCAATTTGAAGGTGCTTGAGATGGGAAACACCCGGAACAATGACTCCTTAACCACAAAGTCGTGGAAAACGAAAGCCAAACAACGGTTTCGTTTTCCACGACTTCCTGGTTTTCGTGCCTGAACCACGCATGTGTGAACCACGTACATGCGTGGTTAAGGCACAGAAGAAGGGAGTCGACGCGGTGAAGGGGCTGTTTTTTTAGGGGTTGGGTTGGGGGCTCGGGGTGATTATGGTTTGGGGGGGATGTGGGTCAGGGTTTAGGTTTTAGGGTTGGGCTGGCAGTTTGGGGTGCTTTAGGTTTTAGGGGCGGGTGTGGGGACTCAGGGTATTTTAGTTTTTGAGGGTGGGGTGGGGGGCTCAGGGTGATTAGGGTTTGGGGGGAGGGAGGGTCAGGGTTTAGGTTTTAGGGGGGGTTGGGGTGCTTTAGGTTTTGGGATGGGGACTCGGGGTATTTTAGTTTTTGGGTGTTGGGTGGGGGGCTTGGGGTGATTATGGTTTAGGGGGGAAGTGGGTCACGGTTTAGGTTTTAGGGGTGGGTTGGGGTGCTTTAGGTTTTAGGGGAGGGGGGTTGGATTGTGGTAATTTTGGGGGTGGGGAGTTGGGGTGGTTGTGGGGGTGGGGGGTCGCTGTACTTTTTAGGGGTGAGGGGCAAGGGGGGAAGCATGCTGGAACCATGCATGCTGATCACTAATGCCTTTACCAGGAATGCCTTTACAACAAAAAATCGTTGTAAAGGCTTTCGTAGTAAAGGCATTAGTGATACCAACAAGTTCGCTGTTCCGAACTCGTTGTTGAGCCATGGGTGCTTGAAGCACTTATGGTTTCGAGATATAACCGCTTGAGACAATTCCTTAGCACGTCAGTACAGCTTAGAAGGTATAAGTTCTTATGAGTCTAATAGTGGATGGATCTGTCCACTCCCATGTTGAAACACTAGATCTGTGAACCGACTCCTCTGAGAGACTTTCTTTAAACGCTTTACATTACTTTGTTTGGATTGAACAACATCTCAAAATTGGGCATTTTATTATTGTGGCACCTAGATGCAGTCGTCGGCGCACCTTATTTTCATTATTAGATACCCATAACCAATCATCAAAATCTCGAGCGACTGAAAGTCTACAAGAGAGTTGAATAATTCTATCAAGCATAAATAGTGTTATTTTGCGTTTTTCATGTCAGTATTCTAACAGTCCCGTACTCTGCAAAATTATGAGACCCTCAGGTACTTAGCTTTCGGTCTACCCTAAGGCACCTGAAGAAGCAGTCAAAAGATAAAAAATGGTCAAGTTTTTTTTAGGGCATTTTGTGCTGTAGGAAGGTCTTAGCTGCAAAAAAAATGTTTGTGCTCTAGGCTGTCTTCCTTGTTTTCATCCCCATCCTTAAATGTGAGTGGATTTCAGGAGGCAGAGACTCGGCATGATTTCAGTTTTTGGATCTGCCACCTCAGCAAACTCTGTCATTGGTCCCCCTTTCATTTACTAACTTTTCCCAGAGTGCATCGCGAGATGTTACAGAGTCTGATCCTACATCCTCTCAGCTTAAGACAAAGGACTATAAAAATCTACCTGATTGAATAAGAGATCAGTACTGTCTAATCTGAACTTGGTTCCTGTAAGACATTTTTTTTATAAGAAATCTTCTGATAGTACTACGATGACAAGACGTTTCCCTATAGGGCACTATGATTTAGCAGCAGCCCTTGAAAAAGGGGGAAAACGCCTAATATGCCAATGAAAGATGACCTTTTCCATTCCAAGGCTGATAAAAGAATTTCATATTGCACAATTATCTGGCATTATAGTGTTCAAAGGCAAGACTCACAACCACACACAACTGCATTCTCCTTTGCCTTCTGACATTGTTAAGGCATTAACAGGTGTTGTGCAAACGAACACCTAATGGCAGAGTCTGGAATAGAGAGCATTCAAACATTTGCCTTCATTTCTGCCAAGACAGGTTCCCTCTGTACATTCTACTAACCCTTCCCTCTATTAATATCTACAAAACCGGAGGATTCAGTTCCAGCACAGGTGAATTCATTAATAGTTATTTTGTTTCTGGTACCAACAGTACATCAGACTCCTAAAAAGTCCTAATGAGACCCCTTGCTGAAGACAGCCCATAGTCTTAGTCCAGCACCACTAGACTCCTGGCCAAACAACCATTCTTACAGGTGGTGAGTGATACTACAGAGACAGTCAATAGGATCATGTTTCTAATCAGTACCTTTGCCAGCAGGTTCCCTACCTTTTGAATCCTCCCTGGCACCAGGCTGGGATCCAGAGAAGGTTCCATAGCTCCTGTAAGACTGTAGGTGGTAACATTGGCGTCAACCACATCTTGACCAGACAGCGACATTATGACGCTCAGCCATTTATAGGTGCTACCTCCATGTGCAGATGTCAGTTCCATTTTTTCTGTGCCACCCAATGTGGATATCGACTTTATGGAGCTCTTCTTTTATTTTTCGTTCCACAAATTGTGACCTTCAAAGGGAACATATGACAAGTATTCAAGGTGACTCCACCTCCATATGGATGTCTTTCAGAACCCATGGAGATGGCGAGCTTTTGTAACGTCAGCCGGGCTTTTGCCAATGGCTGCTGTTCTGCCACCAGCTGACAAGACATCAGAGTCCTTCCAGTTTCCCTTCAGCATCGTGTGGCTTTGACTAACTTACCAAGTGCCTCGTCTGCTATCTGAACGTTAGCAGTTTCTTCAGCTTGGCCCCTTTGGAACGGTGCGGGTCCCAAATTTGCTAGGGCTTCTTGTGGAGTCAGATCCTTCTTCAACCACACTAAACATGTACAAAGAGCCACTCTTTCTGATGAGTGTGTAAAGGCCTTTTACTCAGGCAGTTTGGTATTGCGTTCCTTGAATGATTCCTTTCACTAAGCCCACTATTTCCATACTGTTTGGGAGATCATGCATGATGTTCTTCCTATTTTTCTGGAGGACCTCCGCATTTTATTTTTGCAAACTATGTAAGATGGTCAAGATGCAGCCAACCACATCTTGAGCTCTGGGTTGGACTCAATATATTTCGTTGCCTATGCCATGGAAACCAATGTAATAAATCACAGGTGGGCTTGGAAGCACACATCAAGATTTTCAATAGATGTTCAAGTTATACATATGGGCATGCCATTTTAATGGTGTCCACCGTCCTAGTGACCATCTCCCCTCTGGGAATGCAAAGCCTTCATGTGGTGTGTTTGCTTGGCCTTGCTTTCCTCGAATGTCAGTTTCACCAGTAGTACTGGAAGTTCCTTGGCTACTCTAAGGGCCACCCCTTGCGTCAGTGGCTGCTGTCAGAACCTACTCAACAGTCAGTGCAAAACATTTGGAGCTTCACAGGTAGAGTTGGTGCAGAAGGCTAGAGTCAGTCTTCCTCTTCCTGCTGAAATGCAGCAAAACCTTTCTATTTCTCCCTTGGGCAAGCATGTACACTCAGTGGGGTGCACGTTTGCCAGTTTTTAGACCATTGTTACATTACCTCAAACCAATTGGTCCTAGGGATTATTCAGTTGGAATATGTCCTGGCTCTTTCAGGGCACTCCTCTCCACATCCAGCTGGTTTACTCAGTAGTTTCACAGAAAACCACAGGATCAGGAGATGTTGACATTGCTTGCCCGGGGTACAATTGGATTGGTGCCTAAAATGGGAACTGGACACAGCTCCTACTTGCACTACTTTCTAATTCCCAAGAAGGACAGGAGTCTATGTCCGATCCTGGACTTCATGGTCTTGAACTTCTTTCTTCAGAAAGAGAAAATCATTAGTCTATCTCCCTTTACATTCTGCTGTCCTAGGACCGTGGTAACTGAATGGTGTCCTTCAGTATGCCAATCCTGCAGTCTCACAGGAGACACCTCGGTTTTGGAATAGGCTCCACACTATATTAGTTTGCAGCACTGCCCTTTAGTCTTACAGCAGCCTCTCAACTCTTTATCAAGGTAATGTAGGTCATTTTAGCTCATCTTCATAGGTCAGGGATACAAATATGCCTGTGCTTCAACAACTAGCTACTTGAGTTAGGCTCACAACAACTGATGTCCTACCATCTGCAGAACACAGTAACAGTGCTCTTCAACATAAGGTACTCATGCTCAGAAAAAAGATTCAAGTTACTTCTCCACCACATGCAGAAATTGTCCCTCATCGGGGTGATTCTGGAATTGGTCACTTTGAAAGCCTTTCCACTCCTGCAGTAAGTCTGGAACATTCATGCTAGGATCCTGATGTTTCAGGCAAAAACTCTTTTTTCATTGTCATCAGTTTTGCGGCTGCTGTACCCTGCCCTGATGTCCTGCAACACCCGCTACCGGCTCATAAATTATTACATACTACATAGGGCTTAACTCATCCGAATAAGATCAACTGCTACGTCCACAGCACGGATGCTGCCTCAGGGGTGTGGAATTTAATAAAATATCCACTTGTCCATGTGACATGTTGCTTCATAAATCTACTTGTCCTGTAAAAATATCTACTTATCCTTTTGGTGCCATGTAGTGCTGCGATAAATTACCCCAGCAATCTCATTATATAAGAGTTCTGATAACAGCCTCATTGATTATGCCAGAACTCATACTATAGTAGTTTGAATTCTAGCAAGTTCCACATTTTGCCACCTTTTCACAGATGTACGTACTGGGGCTGGAGGTAGTGTTAACCAATAGTACTAGGGTTGGAATGCGCTTTTGAGTTTTTGCAAACTTTTTAACCCTGCACGTTTTTGTGGTTTTCTCCAGCTCTTCGCTAATCTTTTCCCATACTGAGAAAGGTTGGAAATTTACGCCTTGCACAGGCAGAAGTAAAACTTCTTCCATGGTTGGGAAAAAAGCGGTTGGAGTGGAAGGGAACCTGTAAACTCTGGTACTAGGCAAGCATCTTAAAATGTGGTCCAGCCATTGTGGCCAGATAACTTGGGCTCATTACTATCCCCTAAGCCAAAGGCTAGGAACCTGGGCATCTGGTATGATGAAAAGCTTTCCTTCGATGCCCAGATTCAGGATGTTGCGATCCCTGAAAATAATTCTCAGCCTCCTTCCTGAGTCTGCCCAGAAAACAGTAGTCTAGGCTTTGATTATATCCAGACTGGACTACTGTAATATTCTATATCTGGGTGCCACTCATTCGCAACTTAATAAGCTTAAACATGTGCAGAATGCTGGTACTCGGACCCTGCTGCTTAAAAAAATTGCACTGGCTGCCGGTGAAATAGAGAATCGCTTTTAAGGCTCTCTGATCTCTATAAGGTGTTGTCCTGGCAAGGCCCCATCTATTTACAATCCACACTTACTCCCTATACTCCAGCAAAAAAATCTTAGGTCAAGTGCTGCTAAACTAGCCTTTGTCCTAGGGTAAAAAATCCAGAGTTGGTGAATGTGCTTTTAGTCACTTGACCCCACAAATATGGAATTCACTACCTCAGCAACTTCGGCTAGCCCCTTCTGAACCAATTTTCAGATTTTTTTTTAAAATCTGCCTTTTTATTTCAAGCTAAGCACTCTTGTCTGTGTGCCACTTCTTTTTTGTATTCAAACTCCTAGCGATGGGACACTTAGTGAGACGTAGCCATGAACTCTATAAATGCCACTAATAATATTCTTATTATTATTAAACACTCAACAGATTTTCATATAGGCAAATCTACACATGCATATTTGCTCATGCTAAAATGCAGTTCACAAATATGTTAGGACTATGATTTCCTGGCCTACGTTTGTAAATTATTGTGAATTCAAGAAAGCTGTAAATACTAATGCAAGGGCATATACCTTGGGTGTACTTTTGTGACTTTATTTGAGAATTGGGCTACTAATTAGGTCTTGAGCTAACCAAGACCTTTTGTTTTTACTAAAATTCTCTCTCTCTCTCTTTCTCTCTCTCTCTGTCCATAGACTGGCTTCACTGTGAGTGACAGCATTCTTCTCTTTCACAAGGAGCATATCAGCATACAAAGTAGTTTTTTTTTTCAGTGCCACGGACGACTGTGGCAATGTGTGCTTTTTGAGACCAAAGATATTATTGTCTTTTGCCAATGTTTGTTATAATTGTGCCTGGCAGCTCCTGCAACAATAAAGTTTTACAAAAACCATGTTAAAATATTTTACGCATTGACAAAAGCAAAAGGCTGACCACCAATATCAGACCTGTTGGCTTTGCCAATGATTGTTTACTTTCATGTTTCACATAAACTTGTTGAAACTGATTGCACTGATTTTCCATTATGACTATTGTTTGGGAATACTAGCATGCATCAACACATTTCACTAGATGATGTTTCAAAGAAATGGTATCTAAGATGTCATAGTAGTTGAGCAAAACATTTCTTTTTCCTAGTTACATTTTTGTGAACATTTAATTTGAAAGCAAAGATGCATCAATCTTGTTTTTAAGCATCTGCAAATATTTGCATCTAAGCAGAAAGCATTCTGGGAGCATTATCCATAGCCTCATATTGTTAAACTTTGCAAACATCTGTACACATTTTTATACTGGGACCACTGTTACCAGTGCAAACCGAGCTTACAACATTTGCTTAAAGTGCTCATCCT
The DNA here is from genome assembly GCF_031143425.1 of Pleurodeles waltl. Taxonomy (NCBI): domain Eukaryota; kingdom Metazoa; phylum Chordata; class Amphibia; order Caudata; family Salamandridae; genus Pleurodeles; species Pleurodeles waltl. The sequence goes on along the minus strand of NC_090436.1, from coordinate 176,719,763 downwards.
AATAATAAAAGCTTTGCAGTAATGAACCATCAATGCAGTTTTGAACAACATTAACATATGGACACAAATATTACTTTAAGTAGAGGCAATTCATAATATGGTACTGAAACTGGCAGCCCAAGGGTTTGTGCTGCATTGGGCTGGGCCTACTTGTCTAAAGGACAAATTAAATCATAAAACCTGTTTTCCTTGACCCCAAACATGTCCGGGGAGTGGGGCTATAGGAATTCCACACCCCTGCTGCCTGTCCTCACTGGCGCTTGCCCAATACTGACTTGCTACACATATTCTGGGTATGCCGCTCGCTTGCCCAATACTGGTTGGGTGTCACCACACAGTAGGTTTACCAAGTTCTTCTTTTGTAGTTTGGTTGAGGCCGTCGGTGAGCACACTGTGCCAGCTGGAGATGTTCGGGCGAGTTCCGGTGGGAGCAGTGGGAAAAGTTCCCCTGAGCTGGTGCAGGGCCACTGCGAGGGACCACTTGGAAAAGCACAGGTAAGTTTAAAGGTGAATCCTTGGGGCCCCCTTGGAGTGTCGAGGTCAAAAGGGGTGGGGAACCCTTAGAGCACAGTTGGATCTTCGATGCAGGGCACAGGGCACCCAGCTGCAGAACGAATCGGTGAGCTAAGAGCTGTGCGCAAGGATGCCCTCAGAAGCAGGAGGTAGGTCGGTTCAAGGGTGGATTGCAGAACAACGGAGGCACTCTGGCGGGAGATCCAGGTTCTTTCTGAAGTCTCTTGACTGGGGCTTCCTCCTGGTCTTTTTACAGTCCAGGGTGGGCTGTTTTTCGGGATGTCCGAAGGTAGGTGACCAATAACCAGGGTATTGGTACAGTTTAGCAGCTAGAGGGTGCAGTGGGACCAAACTTGGCACACTGGAAGGGTTTGTCCTCTCAGTTGTTGGTGTGAAGTTTGGTCAGGTTGCAGCGCTCGGTTCTGAGGTTAGCGTCCGGTCAGTGAAGTGGACCTCACTGGCTTGTTGGTTCCTTGAGGGTTTAGAGTGGTACCTCCACTCTGGAGGGAGTTCTCTGGCAATTTGCGAAGCCTAGAGGTCCTCTGGGATTCTTTAGAGTTTTTCCAGCTGTCCAGCACCTTTTCAGCAGCGAATGTTGGGTCCTGGGTGCAGCAGGCAGGATTTGGGCCTTTTCTTTGGTGCAGCAGGTCCATAGGTCTCATATGCGGGCTCTTCTTGGTGCTGGTCTTCTGATGTCCGTCAAATCTGATGTCTTAGTCTAGGAATGCCCACTAAATACTGTATTTAAAGGGCGTTTTAGGGGGATCCTGGTAGTGACCAATGGGTCATCTACCGTAGGGTGGCTACACCCACTAAGTGACCACTTCCGGTGGGCAGAGGTCACTTCCCAACTCCTGATCGGCTCTTTTCTTTCCATCCAAAATGGAGGAAAAATGAAATGGAAAGTCCTCGCTTGCAACACCTTATGGTTGGTGCAAGCCAGGTAGGGCCACTCCTCCTGTACTTTGTTTAAGTTCCCCGCTGTTGCTCCCACCAAAAGTGGGGGTTTGCTACGGGGACGGCCATCTGCTGCTAGCAGCATGCTTGAAGGTCGAGTTTCAATGGCATTAAGCCATTAGAAGCTTGCCAACGGGGCAGTGCACTTTCCTGGGAGAAGGGGTGTTAGCACCTCCACCCAGGAAGGGGTTTGTTCTGCTGCATCCCAGAGGGCAGAGGTCCTCACTGTAGGGGTGCACATTTGTGTCTGGCGGTGGCAGGCTGGTGAGGACCAGTCAGTAACCATGCCAGGATAGTTAGTGTTTGCAGGGGCACCTCTAAGGTGACCCCTGGGTACATTTTAAAATAAATCCAACACTGGTACCAGTTTGGATTTATTATTCTGAGTTGTTTGATACCAAACGACCCAGATGTCAGAGTGCCCATCATGTAACAGTGAGACTGGTATTGGCAAGTGTCCAGCACATGTATTAAAATGGCTGCTCTGTTTACTCCTTATGTCCCAGGTTTGGCAAGGACATGGTGGGGGCATATTGCTCATGCAGCTATGCACTCACATACAGTATAGCGCATCCTGCCTTAGGGCTGGAAGGCCTGCCAGAGGGGTGTCTTACCCATAGTGCATGCAGTGTATAGTGGAGAGGCCACACAGGCAGTGTGCTATGTTGAGTTTGTGCTTTAGGTTTGCACCAGAGCACTCAGCCTACAATAGTAGGACTGGTTGCATCTGGATGCATGGCCCTTGAGGGTGGCATAATCAGTGCTGCTGCCCTCAGGGGCCTACCCTTAGTACCCCTGACCCTGGGTACCTAGATACCATTTACTAGGGACTTATAGTGCCAGCTAAAGGTGTTGCCAATTGTTCCAATGCATCACAACAGTTTAGGGAAAGAGCTCTGGCCCAGGGAACCTGTTTAACAGGGCCCCTGGGCACTAACAATTTTTAGGTTACAACACATATCAGGGGAAAAACTGGCGGCTAACCGTTTCAAAAAGAGGCCTTTTCTCACAACGCCTCCACCAGATTGATGTGTTCACTGACTGCAATGTACATTGTAAGGGGAAAAAGTAAATTGTACAATATTTTCAATAAAAAGATTTGTAAAATTAAAAAAACTGTTTTTTGGGGCTGTTTTTCAGACAAGACTCTGAATCTGAGGTGCTGGCAGTCAGACAGCAATCAGACTTGGAACCGACCTTTCTGTCTACTTCCAGTTACCACATTGGAGGCTGATGCATTGTCCCAAAGACTACGGGCCGACCTGGCGATATGGGGATATGGGGCCAGATGTATCAAGAATGCATTTTGCGAATCGGAAATAGCGATTTTTAAGAAATCGCTATTTCAGATTCCCAAAATGCAATGTATCACATTTGCGATTCGGTAATATGATTTCTTAAAAATCGCAAATGCTATTACCGAATCGCAAATTGCGATACAGCCCCCATTCGCATCTATGGGCCTGTCGGCCCATATTTGCAAATATTTTGCATGTCCCAAATTGCTAATTCCTAACTGGAATTCGCAATTTTGTGAAATGCAAAGTCCAGGGTGCTGGGGGCCCTTAGGCCCCCTCTGCTGCACCCCAAAACATTTTTTACAACATGTAAGGTGCACACATGCCGAAAGAGCATGTGTGCTTTACATGTAAATTTTAAAAATGCATTTTTAAAATTTGCACATGGTTACCACCAAGTTCAACTTGGTGGTAATAGCGATTCCTTAATGCCCAATTTGCATTAAAGAATTACTTCTTACATGTGCTTTAGAAATCGCAAATAAGAAATCCTTATTTGCAATTTCTTATTTAGAGAGTCGCAATTTGCTACTCTCTAAACAGGGTCGCAATTTTAAGGAATCGCTATTTTAGCGATTCCTTAAAATTGCATCCAGAATGCCTTTGATACATTCTGAAATGGCTTTTTGCATTCGCAAATGGGCATTCGCACCGTTTGCGAATGCAAAAAGCTTTGATACATCTGGCCCATAGTTCTTTGGTTTCCGTTGCAGCAGCACTGGCACATAAACTTACTGGAGCTGCGTGCGATTTGTCTGGTCATAAAGGACCAATCTGCTGTTGTGCAAGGTCACATTTATCCAAGTTCTCAACATGACCAGTAGGGTGGCTTGTGCTTAGGCAAACAAGATTTCGCTGTCAGCAAGTTACCTGAAGGGTTCTCTTAATGAGCCCAACCTGCCCTATCCTGTTCACCTTCAGTGACATCTTTACCTGAAAGTGTGGAATGCCCTTAGTGGATCTCTTTGTCACTTCCAGAAACACTAAGGGGGTCATTATGACCCCGGCAGACGGCGTTAATATGGAGAAAAGTACTGCCAACAGGCTGGCAGTACTTTTCTCCAAATTAAGACATTAGCCGAAACCATGGCGGTAGGCACTATCAGTGACAGGGAATCCCTTGCCTGTCACTGATAGAGGTCTTCCCTGCCCCCCTCCCCAGGTTGCCCCAGCCCCCACCCCCTTCCCCTCCAGACCCCTCTCCTTCCTACATGCACCTTCATTCACACACGAACACACTCATACACACACTCATTCCCACATTCATCCACTCATGCATACATCCATTCACACACACATCCACACACACTTACATACATACAAGCACACACGCATTCACACAACACAACGTACACGCAGTCACACATCCATACATGCACACACATACAACACGCATCACACACCCACATACATGCACGCGCACACATTCACACACACACCCAGCACACACACACACACAGCACCTCCCCACCCCCGCCCCTGTCGGAGCACCCGACTTACCTGTTGTCAGGGGGTCCTCCGGCAGGAGACAGGACGTGGTGCTGCTGCCAGCAGCAGCGACTGCCAGCAGCAGCGACCGCCAGCAGAACACCGTCAGGCCGTATCATGTGTCATGATACGGTCTGCGGCAGTTTACTGGCATGGCGCTGCTGCTGGCAGCAGCGCCACCTTACTGCCATCCGCCGGCATGGCCATCCTTCTGGCGGAAATTCGGCTGTGGTCATAATCCGGCTGACGGCTGGTAGCCACGGCGACGGTCTTTTGGCAGCTGTCGCCGCGGCAGTAGGCGGTTTTTACCACCTGGTTCAAAATTACCCCCTAAGTCTCCCATCTTTTGTACCCAGCAGTTTCCTTGTCCAGGCGCTCTGGGAGATGTGTTACATCTTTGGTAGAATGTTGATCTTCCGTGCACATTCCTGCTGCTACCTACATAGATTTTAAAGAAGGGGAGATGGGCCAGAGTACAGACTATTTTCATAGCCCAGGATTGGATTCGAAAGGTCTAGTACTCCGATGTTATAGCTTTGAACATCTTAAACCAACAACCCCACTACAGAAGGACCTGGTTTCTCAGTAACAGGGAAAAATACTCCAACCAAACCTCCACAACCTGCACCTTCATGCTTGGGGAATGGTACCAGAATTTCGGAGCCTAAGTATCTTCTTACAGAAATATTGGGGGTCATTCTGACCCTGGCGGCCGGTGACCGCCAGGGTCACCGACCACGGGAGCACCGCCAACAGGCTGGCGGTGCTCCCGAGGGCATTCTGACCGCGGCGGTTCAGCCGCGGTCAGAAAGGGTAAACCGGCGGTCTCCCGCCGGTTTACCGCTGCCCCATTGAATCCTCCATGGCGGCGGAGCGCGCTCTGCCGCCATGGGGATTCAGACACCCCCTACCGCCATCCTGTTCATGGCGGGAAACCCGCCATGAACAGGATGGCGGTAGGGGGTGCCGCGGGGCCCCTGTAAGAGGGCCCCGCAAAGTATTTCAGTGTCTGCAAAGCAGACACTGAAATACGCGATGGGTGCAACTGCACCCGTCGCACCCCTGCAACTACGCCGGCTCAATTCTGAGCCGGCATCCTCGTTGCAGGGGCATTTCCGCTGGGCCGGCGGGCGCTCTTGTGGAGAGCGCCCGCCGGCCCAGTGGAAATGTCCAAATGGCCGCCGCGGTCTTTTGACCGCGGTGCAGTCATTTCACGGCGGTACCTTGGCGGACGGCCTCCGCCGTCCGCCAAGGTTAAAATCACCCCCATTGTGTCATAAATATTCTCACAAAAATTGGAGTTTATACAAAATTTACACTCAGTGCAGTTATATCCTTGTAAATGATATTAAGGGTACATTTTTGTCGGATGATATTTTTTTTACAAAATTCTGATATGTAACCATACTTGGAGATTTAGTAGGACCAATTGAAAGGTTTAGATCCGAAGGATAATTTTGTCTTTGATTTTTTTGTCTTTAATTTTGGCTGTGATTCTGGGTGTATGCCACCCTTTCACCACAACCATGTATTTTTGTCTTGGGCATATTTTGTTTTATGTGCGCGGACAGGCAAGTTGACCCTGTGCGAGCAAAGTTTTCAGATGTCCTACTGTTTATTCTATCTTTAGCCTGGCAAGACTTTGTTTTGGGCATAGACAGAGGTTACTTATCTTACTGATCAGCCCTAATGGCCTTTGTTCGGCTGACCAACTCAAGCTATTTATATTAAGTAGCTTCCACTTCAACCGTTCATCATGCTGCAGTAGAACCTTAATTTAGTTTTGGCCTTCTTGCTGTGCACGCCATTTGGGCAAGTCCACATCAGTATTCTTAGGCTGCTTACATTAAAAAATGTCTTCCTTGCTGTGTTAGCGAATTACAGGCTTTGTTGTTCAACCTTCCTCAAACAACCTTTTCCTAGGCAAGCTGGTGCTTAGGACATTTCCCCTTTTTTCAGAAGTGATGTTGCCATTTCATGTGGGGCTTTCCATTATGCTTCCAACATTTGTCTCACCCATCCATCCATCCAAGGAGGAGAAAAGGTTAAACTGGTTGAGCCACTGCATACCAAGAGTTTCCATATTGATACCTGAAAGGAATACTGAGTTGATGATCAGTGTTGATTGGGATTACAGGAGCGGAGAAAGGCAATGTAATCATAGAGCATACTTCATCTTGCTGGATTGTCCTCTTTATTATGTTTTGCTGTGTCCTGGACAAAACAGGATCCTCCTCAAGGCACATTCGCTCTTTTGGGCCTCATGGCGCACTATATTAAAGCAAAGGAAGTGACTATGGCTCTGTCTATGGGTGTTCCTATTTTGAACATATGTAAACCCTGTTTCTGATGTATAGAATTACCTGTGGATTCCTCACTCTATGAATTCTCCCAATGCGCCAGCTTTCGACGGAAATTTTCTTCCTAGCTCTTCACGTCGACGAGGACGTCACAATTGCAGGGCTCCGCCCACAACTCGGTCTGACGTCATTGTGGCAATAAGAAGTCCTTGGTGGCGTGCTGACGTTGGTTCCCTTTTTTCCGCGCCGTCAACGCTAACGGTATTTCCTGGCTCTCGAACAGTTACTGTTTCATAGGTGTTGTTGTTGCCGAGTTATAATGTCTCCACCGAAGAAATCGGGCTTTAAGCCTTGTCATGAGTGCAGGGGTTGCATGTCGGTCACAGATCCTCATGAGGACTGCTTGTGGTGCGTAAGCTCGGACCACAACGTGGAGGGGTGCATGTCCTGCCAGCGGATGAACCCGAAGGCCTTGAAGGAGAGAGGGGCTAAGCTCTTCTGGGCAAAAGCTAAGAAGGAGCATAAGGGTCATCGAAGATCTAAGGCGAGGGACTCTTCTTCACATAAGTCCTTGAGGTCACATAAGAAGCGGGGCCGGCACAATTCTTGATGCCGTTCTTCCAGGGATCGGTCTCGGTCCCCTCTGAGACTGTGCCGTACAGCGTGGGAGGTCAGTCCAACAGCCACTCCTCAGCCTCAGAGTACTCAGGCTTCTCAAGCTCCATCGTTGTTAGAGGTCTTCGAGTCCCCAGCGAGTCCTCCAGTTCACTTTTCTCCTGTGTCAACTCAGGAGCCGGTGGCGCAAGGTTCGGATTGGTTCAAGTGCCTCAGGACGAGCAGAGGTTTCCTGCCTTCCCGACTCCGGGAGCGGATCCAGCAGCATTCCTTAATGCTATGTTTAGCATTTTCAACAGAGCTATGGCCCCTGCTGGTGCACCGGCTGGTCCCACGGGTCCATTAGCTTTCACGCTGGGTTCGCCGGCACTGTACAAACAGGCCCCATTTGTACCCTGCTGAAGGTGCTGGTTTGGCGCAGATGACATCGTCACCCCAGATGATGTTGCCGCCGCCGCCGATGGAGTCGATTCTGGCACCGGATGGGTCCCGATCGGGACGCAGTGTATCTCCACCCTCTCCTCCGCCAGAGCGTCCATCTGCTTTGAAACCATCTTCGTCGACGTTGGCTAATTCTCTGTTGATGCTGCGGTTGGAGGCCAGACTGAGGTCAAGAAGGAGGGCCTTGAGGCTCTTGGAGGACGAGGAGTATTGGCAAAAGCTGTTGGAGGAAGGGGAGATTCCGGAGCCTATGGGTGAATTTCAGGGCCTGGACTCTGCAAGTGGCCTAGATACATCCCCTGAGTGGGATCTTTCATCCCCTGACGAATTCACAAAAGAGGCATCATCTTATTACAGTGTGATAAGAAAGGCTGCTGAATTCTTGGAACTTCCTTTACCAGCATCGGAGGTGAAGACAAACATCCTGACTGAGGTGTTGCATCCTTCCTCTACGTCTGCAGAGCCCTTACTCCCTTTTAATGATGCCCTTACTGAGCCCATTGTAGACATTTGGAGGAAACCTGTCACGACTCCTGCGGGTTCCAGGGCTGTGGCTAGGAGTTACAGAGTTGCTCCAGGGGATCCACAGTTTTTGTCACAGCATCCAGCACCTGAGAGCTTGGAGGTGCAAGCCTCTTGTTCTGCCCGGTCTGCACCTGGTTCGTTCCCTGCTACTCCATCAGATAGAGAGTCTAAGTGAATGGAGCAAACAGCAAAGAAGGGTTTCTGCTCGTGCAGTATGACCTTGAAGTCTGTCAATGCTACCGGTGTGCTGGGGAGGTATATTCATGCCCTGATAGACAAGGCAAGAGCTGTGGTGCCAAGCTTGCCTCAGGATGTGCAGGGGCAATTTGATGAACTCCTGTTGGACACTCAAGCAGCGGCTAAGCAGGTTATCCAGTCTAGTTTGGATACAGCAGATTCAGTTTCCAGGGCAATGGGCACTTCGGTGGCGAAAGGGTGAAGTGGAGTTGGTTCCAGAGCAGGAAAAGGGTCAGGGATGCTATTCAAGGTATTTACTGATTCCCAAGAATGATGGTCGATTAAGGCTTATCCTGGACCTGAGGATTTTTGTTGTATTGTACTATTCCTGTAACAAAGAGAATGTTATTGTTGGAATGTGTTGTGGGGCTCTGCGGAGCATTCTCTGACCGAGTCAGTTACTCTGTCAGGCTGGTGAGGGGATGCTGCGTGGAGCCGTTGCTCCAGTGAAAGTAAACTTCAAGACAAAAGAAGTCTCTTTGCCCCAGTGTCTTCTTTGAACGTGACACTTCAATTTTGAATTGGTTCCTCAAACAGGAGAAATTCAAAATGCTGACTCTAGCACAGGTCTTCTGGCGTTGACAAGGAAGACTGGATGGTGTCTGACGACTTGCAGGATGCTTATTTTCATATCCCCATTCTAAAGTCGCACAGGAAGTATCTCCGGTTTGTGGTAGGGTCGCAACACTACCAATTTGCGGTCCTTCCTTTTGGTCTTACTTCCGCACTTTGAGTCTTCACGAAGGTGATGACGGTGGTTGAAGCAGACTGCAGAAGAAAGGGAGTATCTGTATTCCCTTACCTGGATGATTGGCTTATAAAAGCCAGGTCCCCAGAGCTTGTGCTGCTTCACTTGCAAATGACAACACAGTTGTTCAACCTGGGTTTTATGGTAAACATGCTCAAGTCTCACCTGGAGCCCTCTCAGCGCCTCCTTTTCATAGGGGCTGTACTGGATACAACATTGAATCGGGCCTACCCTCCACCTCACCGGATTCAGGACCTTCATGCGTTGATTCCAATGTTTCAAAAGGGAGTGGCTGTTCCGGTCCTCAAGGTCCTACGTCTGCTTGGTCTATTCGCTTCTTGCATTCTGTTGGTCACTCATGCACGTTGGCACATGAGGGCTCTCCAGTGGTGCCCCTGCAAGCAATGGTTTCAACACAAAAGGGATCTGGAGGAGTTGAAAACAAACTCCAGAGAAGCGAATATACGATGTTGGGCTGTGGACGACAACCTTTCCCAAGGAAGGCCGTTTTGCCTCCCATTTCCGGTGGCCACGGTCATAACGGATGCTTCCACTCTAGGGTGGGGAGCTCATCTGGGGGACCTGTAGATCAAAGGCCTTTGGTCTCCAGCAGAACAGATGTTTCACATCAATCTGTTAGAACTGCGGGCAATGCATCTGGCTCTCAAGACCTTCCTCCCTCCTATTTGCAGTCAGTCAGTACAAGTCTTGACAGACAACACTACTGTGATGTGCTACATCAACAAGCAGTGGGGAGTAGGGTCGAATCTCCTCTGCAGAGAGGCTCTGTGGCTCTGGTACTGGGCGCAGGACCATCGGATTTGCATAGCTGCAAACCATCTGGCTGGAGTTCTCAATGTACGTGCGGACAGTCTCAGTCGGCATTTCTCAGCCGATCACAAGTGGCGTCTCCATCCAGACCTGGTTATTCACATCTTCAGGATGTGGGGATTTCCACAGATAGACCTGTTTGCCACTCAGGAGAACGCACACTGCCTGTCGTTTTGCAGCCTCCAGTATCCGGTGCAGGGAGCGTTGGTGGATGCTTTTCAGATATCTTGGTACGACCAGTTGCTTTACACCTTTCCCCACATACCCTTTATTCCTCAGGTTCTGAGGAAGATTCGCCAGGATCGGGCTCAAGTCATTTTAATAGCCCTGGACTGGCCAAGATGGTTGTGGTACACAGACCTTCTCCAACTCTCTCTGTGCCCTCCGCTCTGTCTCCCTCACAGGGCAGACCTCTCGCAGTCGCAGGGGAAGGTTCTATACACCCACCTCCAGAGCCTACACCTACATGCCTGGAGATTGAACGGGGCAATCTGAGTTCCTTTTCTCACCCTTCAGACGTGATGGATGTTATCTTATCGGCTATGCGACACTCCACCAAGACTGTCTATGCTAACAGATGGGCAACATTTGTTGCTTGGTGTGGAGAGAGACAAATTGATCCCTTAAAGGCCCATTTGTCTGATGTTTTGCTTTTTGCCTTTTCCTTGGCACAGAACGGATGTGCAGTTGTGACTGTGAAGGGTTATTTATCACTGCTGTCGGCCTTTCTGTGCCTTCCTGATCAGCTTCCTTATTTAAGTCCCCTATAGTTATTAGATTCCTGAAAGGTTTGACTCACAAGTTTCCTCCCACTCCATTGGTCATGCCTCAGTGGGATTTGAATTTAATTCTGACTTTCTTGATGTGTTCACTGTTTGAGCCTATGCATTTTTGCCCATTGAGGCTTTTAGTTTTTAAAAACAGTTTTCTTAACGGCTAACACGTCAGCTAGGCTTCAGGCTCTTAGTGTGAAACCTCCTTTTACAACCTTTTATGCTGACAAGGTGGTGCTGTGAACCAGGCTGGCCTTCCTTCCTAAAGTAGTCACTCCCTTTCATATGGGTCAGTCTATAACACTCTCATCCTTTTACCCTCCTCCTCATCCATCAAAGGTATTGTCTGGTGGCAGACCTGGAGCAGTAGATGATAAACGTTTTGTTCCCTCATCTGCTGCACTGCTTCTCTGTTCCTTAGACCACTATGCCATTGCCAGGTAAGGATCATACCATTATGCATCCAATATGTACCCTTGAATTTCACCTCCACCACATCAATGCATTACAATCACTCCCCTTCCAATTAGGCTATTATAGTATGTTTCCCTTTTCCTCTTGTTAAGACATCAAACCCCCTCCATCCAAAGAAAGTTTGCTTGTGTTGGACAACAGTGTTACTTTATTAAAACAGATGTTATAAAAATAAATATTTAGCAGCTTTGCCCAGTGTCGCTTACAGGATGTGAACACTCCATTTGATGTGTCTTCTGCAGCATGCACACATATAAGAAGGCAACTCTCCACATTTTGATATGCTATCTGCAGTGTTCATGCAAAGGAAATAATCATACCCTAAGGTATTCTTGAGTGTTTTGTCTGAGACACATACAAATTTTCGTTTTGTGATTGTCTTATGGAAAGGTCTGACAGTAAAGTGAACATTTAATTAGGGACTCTTCTACGACACACACACATGCACATAGGACAAGTTTGTGCACATTTATTGTACACTATCTGCAATGTGCATACAAAGAAAATAAATCGTAATCTTTTGCATGTCTTCCTTTGACGTACACATTTCATTCAACTCTTTTGTCTCATTTTATAAAACTTCAATGTATGCATTTTGGAACATTTTGTTGACAATGTAAATAATCTTATCCAATGTACTTCTGTAGTGTGGTTAGTTTTATATATTCATTGCGCTTTAGCTTCAGGCTTTAGGCCTTTGTGCACTTTGCCCTGAATATATTTTATTCATTTGCTGACAGCTTAGAGCCTCTGTGCACTTTGCTCTACATGCTTTTTATTAGGCTTCGTACTGTTATTTTTCAAATAGCCAGTTCTACGGTGTTGTTTTTTATTCATATCACACTGTTTTGCCTACTTCAGCACTGGAGTTCTCCATAACATATTTACTCTGTGCTTCAGTCAAGGATACAGTCTGGTACATTGCCGATAGACGTGGTAGGAGTTTAGACTTGGCATTCCTGCATAGGGACATTTTGTGATCACAATGACATGTTAGTTATAAAATCACTTCCTTGTCCCAATACACGGAAGAGGGAGATTCCGACCAGGGAACCACAACTAGACGCTGACTGCCTAGTTGCAGATGCTGAACCAAGATCACAGGTCTTTGCTCAGGTATGAGGGCTGATGTCTCCACAGTGATTCTAATAGGCAAGCTAGAAGCTTAACATGCTGTGCTCTAAATAGAACAAGCAGAGGGAGAGTAGAAACTGTTTGACAATATGATAGCTTTGTTCTTATGTTTTACTCTCCTGGTGACTATTACAATCCTATTGTGTTGTATCGTTCTGGTTATTGCGGCTCACGCCTTAATATCTAAAATACAGTCGTTTTATTAAAAAACATTATATAAAACGTATACTGTCTTTGTCATTTGTATATGAGATCATATTGGAAATAAGAGAGTTGGTTTGGATCTGAGTAACCACGACTTCCCTGAGAAGTTCCAAAGATGTCATGCGCTCGGCTGCTGAATCATTCCTTCCACATGGGAGAAATGAGGCACTGCTAGTTAGCCGGAGCAAAAACCGGATTTAGGGTGACAGAGTTCTTTACACGTGGGTCAGACTCAGTCCCCCACACCGTTATAGATCCTGCTACCTAGAAATCCAGTAGTCTCATTTAGAATAATGAGAGCCCACGCGACATGGCGCCCAACGTTTGGTCTGGCTCTAATGATTAGGTCCGACTGACTCTCTTGGTCTCATATATATTTTGACTCCTCGGTTCCGTATACGGAGACGTCCGTGGGGCTGAGGGTTTCTGCCGCCACGGCATAGGTGCTTCCTGTTGCTTAGTGGTTGGTTGTTCAAGCTTGAACTTTGAAAGGAAAAACCCCGATATTGGTGTGCCTACTCTGACCTGAAGCTATTTTTTATAAAATGGCGAATCCTAATGTAGTGAATATAGCAATTAATATGCGTCATCCGCTCACGGGACATCTGTTGACACATGGACTGACAGTCCAGGGGGGTCCAGTCACTTTTGTGGTGGACGCCCATGCAGCCTATAGAACGGAACTTTTTTATTCTTGGGTCGGATTTCCAGCAGTGGATGGGGGAACAAATACTTTTCACGAATACACTGTTGCGAATGTCCCTGGACAATACAGGGCTTACGCTTATTTAGAAATACCTCTATCTTATCAAGAACACCATAATTGGCTTGATGGCGCCCTCCCACACACAGTAGCACAAGTTAGGTTAGGTCCGCTGAGTAATGATGGTCCTACCTGGCCTTTATTGGCTACATATACACCTCATCCTGCGGTTGCTCAATTGGCAGTGGTTGAAGTTCGTCGTTTATATACAGAATTAACGGCTACATATAGACGATTAGTTCAGTTTGTAATGCAGACACTAAATACGAATGCAGCGCGTGCTGCTCCAGCGCACCCACAGGCAGTGGTTCCGGGTATTAATCCGGCCACTGTACACTCAGTTATGGGTAAAGTACCGGCTAAACGAGAGGAGACTCCATTTTGGCTGGCACAAAAAATTAATACGCTGGAAGCAGTATTTCCCCATACGGGACCTCAGGATAAACATAGAATTTTGACGATGTGTTTGCCGTATGGGATGGTTCCTCCGGTGGACCTTTGTAATACCTGGGGCACGGTGTTTGCCGCGCTCTACACTACGGCACACGGTACACCGACATTAGCTAATTTACCGGACGTGCTTAAACAGATTCAAGATGAATATGGGGCTGCCCCTGCCTTAGATTTGGGCATGCAGTTGCTGGGCAATTTTGCCACAGTTTCTTCTATTATTTTGAGTAATCTCAAAGGAGAGGCAGTAGCACTAGCAGTGCGCATGCGTCTTCGGGATGTTCCGCTGCTTAATCAGGAGCGGGAGCTTCCGAGAATAATAGCGGAAACGTATTCTAGTATTGGTCGTGATAGCCTAGGAGCTAGACGACAAAAACCCCAGTTACAGGGTAAAAATAATAAAGATAATGCTAAACAGCAACAACCTGAGGGTTCGAAAAAGCGCTGGGAAAAGAAACAGCAAACACCTAAGAAAGATGGTGGGCAGTCTCCGCAACCGGAGACTCCACAGAATAAGTATAATCTCAGGAATAGGGATACTTTGAAGACGCCTGATAGATATCAATATACTGATACACGCCAATCTCGTTCCTTTCAGGATTCCTCGGAAAAGAGAAGTGAGAGAGGTGGGCGGTCAGAGCAGAGGACGGAGTACGTGAAACCGAGACAGGATTCACAACGCTCAGCGGAGGTTTCTATTAAACAAGAAGAGAAACCGCTGCAACAAAAACAGCAATTTAAAAAGAAGAAAGTGGCAGCAGTCTCAGTTAGACATGCCGCTCAAGAAGAGAGTTCTCTTGACGAACAAGACGTGGGCGTTAGCACTGTTAGACAGCGCGGCAGAGGTCACAATAGTTCGCCGGAGTCTTCTAGAGCATCTGGAGGTGAAAGCAACTGATGACTTCATACAAGTCGAGACGGCGGATATGCGAGTCTCTGATCCTGATAGAGTATATGAAGTGACTCTACGATTGGAAGGGGACATTGACCGTATTATAAACGCCATTTTTTGGGACCATGTGGTAAAATCATATGATGTTCTGCTGGCCGAACAGGATTGGCCACCTGACTTTGTTCGCGACTGTCCGGTTGGGGAGGAGGTTATTACACCTTCCTTCTCACCACTTGTTCCAAGAGAACTAGCGGAGTCCTATAGTAAATCATGGGCTCTAGCACAGGCTCCCGCCTTGTATAGAAATAACGTGGGGTGGGACAGACAATCACCTTATCATGTAATTGCGATAAAGGGCGAACCTCAGCCACAACCGCAGTATCCTATCAACTTTGAAGCAAGGGCATCGGTTAGGAAAATTCTTACACAATTGGAGTACCAGGGTGTAATTGAGCCCTGTGTCTCGCCGATGAATAATCCCTTATTTCCGGTTGCTAAACCGGACCATTCATATAGGATAGTGGTGGATTACAGACATTTGAATAGTCATACACCCACATATGCAATACAGAATTCACATAGCGCAGCGCTTATGAATAATATAGTGCGTAAGAAATACAAAACAACATTGGATATCTCGAATGGATTTTTCTGCCAGAATATAGCGCCCGAGAGTCGGGACTATACCTGTTTCAGTGCGTTTGGCTCTCAGAATTTTTTTTGTCGTTTACCTCAGGGGTATAAGAATAGCCCAGGACTGTTTTCGGCTCGTGTAACTGAAATGCTGCATGAGTTCGACCCGGTAGCGTTATCATATGTTGATGACATATATCTGACAGACGATGAGATTCTGCAACATCTAAGGCGTGTATCGCGCATTGTTGTGGGGTTTGCTGATATTGGCTATAAGTTTAATTTTAAGAAATCGAAGATTGCCTTCCTCAGCGTCATTTTCCTGGGATATGAGTTGTCGAGTGAGGGCAAGAGCTTAGCGCCACATTTTTTGGAGAAATGTGCTTTATTGCAGCCTCCTAATACGGTTCGGAAGCTCCAGTCATTGTTGGGGTTTCTGAATTTTGGCAGAACTTACATTCCTGATTATGCAACGCGTATAAAACCCTTATACGAGTTGATTCGCCCGAATTTTTCGAGTAGATTTTGGACGATTGAACATACACACATACTACGAGAATTACAAAGTGATCTCTTAGCAGTTAAACACTTACACACACGGGACAATAAGACACATTTAGTCATCAGGGTGATACCTGGGGCTGTTGGGTTTACTTATGTCACCTTTAATGAGGGGGAGACAGTCCCGATTGCATACAAGTCTCACTTGTATTCTGCTGCAGAACAACGTTTTGCACAGACTGAGAAAATTCTCACTGCAGTACAGATGGCTGTTATTAAAGAAAGACCGCTGGCCCAGGGTCAACGCATAGTTGTCGTTTCGCCAATTCCAGCCTTAGAGGCAGTTACAAAAGCGAGTGTTCCAAATTCGAAAGCTTTACACCCGCGATGGATACAATGGGCTACGTCTTTGACAGCCACTGATGTAGATTATGTATTTGACCCTAAACTGCAGACTCAAGAATTTCTTCAATATGAAATGGAATACCCTGTTCCTGCTGGTACGTTGCCTATTGACCAATATCAAGTGGTCATGTATACCGATGGCTCTGCGCAACCAGCGGTTGGGACTAAACAACAGTATTCTGCTGCATGTGCGGTGGTGAGCGGCACTATGGAGGGGGAAGTGTTCTGCCCCCGACATACTTATACTAAAACCTTGGGAGATTGCACGGCACAGCTGGCTGAGCTCAAAGCTCTATTGTTAGCGCTGGAGCACACGGATCCGGCGCTTTTAACCTTGCTGGTCTGTGACTCCTACTACTGTGTGCAGTCTTTCAACGAATATCTGCACTATTGGAAGATGAATGGGTTCAGAGATTCTAAAGGCAACACCATTAAACATAAAATGTTGTGGGGTAAGGTTGTGGATCTGAAGGAAACGCTTCCTAAAGTCCATGTTGTGCATACACTTGGACACCAGCACGTTGGAATACACGTTGCTGGGAATCCTTTGGCTGATGAAGCCGCGAAATCGGCAGTGGCTGTCGCCACTGTGGCCGCAGTGACTCGTTCGAGTTCCAAACCACACACAGAAATTTCGGCTGCCATAAAGGCTACGGTTGATGGCACGCCCTTTCCTAAAGGATTTCCTTCAAAATATAGTTACTGCTTGAATGGTGCGCTGAATGCTACTGTTACAATTCCAGGCATTGGTGTACGTGAAATTCCCAATAAAATTGAGAGACCTCGATTGATTTCTGCAGCACATGAGGGGGTGGCTTCTGCACATGCTGGGGTGGCTGCCACGATTTCACTTTTACAGGCTCGTTACTGGTGGCCTGGTCTCTATAAAGAGACGAAGCAATATGTCCTCTGTTGTGACGTTTGTCAACAAATTAAAGCATCGTCGGCTAGACGCCCGCAGCAGACGCCCCTTCTGATTTCAAATAGACCATTACAGTGTGTGTACTTGGATCATTGTGGTCCGCTGACACCAGATAGTGCATACAAATATATATTGGTTGCTGTAGATTCGTGCTCCAGATTTGTATGGGTATGGCCACAACGCTCGGCTGACGCTCGAACTGTTATTAAAGATTTGCGCATCTTTGTCGATATATTTGCAGTTGCGGCTTTTCATTCGGACCAGGGCCCTGCTTTTGCCTCTAAGGCATTCAGGGACACCATGGCTTCGTTGGGGGTCCAACTCCAATTCTCGTCTCCATTTCATCCCGAGGGAAATTCTGTTGTGGACCGTTTAAATCGTGATTTAAAGCAGTCCTTAACGGCCAGAGTTATAGGTACGGGTCGTGGTTGGCTAGCCCACCTATATGGAGTACAGAGAGCGCTTAATAACTTGCCTAGAAGGTCACTGGGGGGTCGTACTTCATATGAGTGCCTGTTTGGAACACAAATGTATGTTCCTGATCTAGATGGTCCTGGTGTGGAGGCGGCAGATACGCCCTTTGACATAAATGATCGTGTCACTGTTTTGCAGGATTTACAACAATTCCGTGAAGATAACTCTTCTGCCAGTGCTGCCTCCTCAGGAATTAAGGATGAGCCATTAACACCTACTGGTTGGATACCCAGGATTGGGGATCTAGTGCGTGAAAAGGTCGCAGTTAAAAAATAATTTGGTCCTTCTTATCAAGAACCTGTCCCTGTGTTGGGGGTGAGCGGCACGAGAACTGTGATTTTACCGCCGCTGCGAGGGGCCAAAGGAAATCGCTTTGTTTCCATTGATAATGTCAAGTTACAACATGTGGCCGATTCTGCACAGCAGACCAAGAGGGACACCCAGTAGTTCCGGAATCCCTCTCACTACTGGGGAAGAAGTCCCGCTGCAGGTGATTTTCACCGACACTGTTTCCTCTCCGAGCTTGGGGAGGGTGGATGATGATCTTGCGATTGTTCCACCGACGGCGATTAATATGGAATCTTTTGATCAAATTGCTGTACGTTCTACTGATGTTTCTTAACATGTGGTTTATAGTGTGCCACGGCGAGAGCCTCCATCTGCTTCTTTGTTCACAGTTGCACCTTTTGCTAGAACTGCTTCTGGCTGCTTCAACGACGCTGATAATGATGTGTCCGGCTCCTCGTCCTCGATGTCTTCTGTCCACGGTCCACGACGGCTGCTCGGTTGGCTTAAACGCACATACTTTGTTTTTCCTTGGAACTATTTTTGGCTGTTTTTGGCCGTGATGACTATTTTATTATGGTTGGGATTTGTGGTTACTTTTTTTCTGATAATACATGGTCATTTTCTTCCTGATCGATCTGACATTGAGCACGTGGAGACTGTGTTAAAACCGCATTTTTCGTCTCATATGGTTCGAAGAGACTTGTCCACTGTAAACATTTCTGCAATACCGGTTCCGGATGGAATTGTGTGGGATAAAGTAATGTTTGATATATATGGTCCCACTGAATTGATTAAAATACCGTATGACCTCAAATTATCAATGAATTATATTGTTATACCTGGCATTGTTTCTGATGATTGGGATGTGAAGACAGTAGATTCTATGCTAACGGATTTGCAATATTATACTGTCTATGACGATGATGATGCTTACCAGTTTAGAGATAATCATGGTGACATGTTTTGTTACAACTATTATGGACACCACTTTATTCATAAAGCTAGTAGCCCTAAGCCCATGTTTAATTATGTGCAATGGGAACATTGCTCGACTCCTCCACAAGGGAGTTCGAAAACGTATTATGATAAATTTGCATATTTTTCTGGGCATGATCAACGTAATGCTAAGTCCTACTATTTTAAAGTTGCACCGTATTCCAATAAGCAAATGTTATTGACCGATACTAAATTACTGTATTCCAATTTGTTTGTATCTAAACTTTCGGTCAAGGGATATGAATACTGGTTTAAAACTGTTGACTTGAAAAGTGTTTGGGGTTCGAAATATTGGCAAATGCGAGGCAGGGACACGTTATTTAGAGCATGTATTATCCCTGTGCAGATGATTTTCCTCAATGACACAGTACAACAGACTAGCTGTTTGGGCTTAGTGACAATTAGGGAGTTGACTTTGCCTAGTATACCTGTCCCTTCTAAATTAAAAAATTGGCAGCACTATGTGAATGCTACTTTCAGTGACTTTACACATTGGGTCCAGAATGGTACGCTTAACACTTCATCGTTACATCCAGGCGGTTGGTTATTATGGCCTGTAGACACTAATGTGTGTCATCAACGTTTTGTCACCTCTTCAGGGGGGTTCAGGACTAGTAGGGCAGACCCTCGTTACGTATCACCAGAACATGCTGATATTATAACTACATACAGTGTGGGGAAGCTTTGTCAGCAATGGTTGAAGTCATCCACGCTGGATGCAGTTAAGTCACATCTCACGTTACTGTCTAATGATACTGATTTACAAGATTTTTTGTCAGGTCCCAAAGTACCACGGAAGAAAAGGTTCTTATACGAGGTTTATAATGAGATTTGGAAGCTTTCACAACAAGAGGCTGCAGCCCGGTTGAGGCAGATTGATCAGGAAAATCTGATGCAGACTTTGGGGGTCATTCTGACCCTGGCGGTCGGTGATAAAGCGGCGGCCAATCCGCCAACAGGCTGGCGGTCCAAAAAATAGAATTCTGACCCTGGCGGGAACCGCCAACAGAGCCCGCCACTTTAACACTCCGACCGCCACGGCGGGACAGACACACAGCGCGGCGGTCACCGCCAACAGGCAGGCGGTAGACAATGTACCGCCCACCCTATCACAACTCACCAACCCGCCACCTTTTCCGGGGCGGGAGCCCCGCTGATAAAAACACGGTGGAAACAGGCTACGAACGGGAAAACGCTCACCTCTCTACACTCCACGAGGACAGCATGGAGCCCGAATTGAAGATCCTACCAGCTCTCGTCTACCTGCTCATCTACCACGAGTACGAACTCCGGCGCAGACGACAACGGTGAGTACCGCACCTACGACACAGGGGAGGGGGGGAGGAGGAAGGGTTACGGGCACACACATACGCATTACACCCACCCCCCAACTATCTACACACCAATGCAGAGCACCAAGTCAAAGTGACCCCACCCAAACCCCCCGGAATAACGAAAAGATAAGATTAAAGTGAGAAACAACATTTATGTAAAAAATAGGTTCATTGAAGTCATGGTAAAATAGGAAAATGAAATAAAAAAATCCAAGTGTAAACATTGCGTAACCGATAAATAGAGGCAAAAAGTCCCGCACAGTCGCTGAAATTGCAAATGTCCGTGGGCCAAAGTGTATCAACACATGGGCAAAGCCCACACAGGAGACCTGAGTCCGTTGGAGAGAACACTGCAGGGGCATCAGATGATAAAACTACAGGCACCTCAGGGGGAAGGGAAGGGGGGGCACCACAGCCACATGAGTCCACGACGCCAGATCCAAGAAGGGGCCACCATGCCCACTGTTCAATCCTGGGGAGTGCAAAGCCACAGTCTCTCAAGTCTCTACAGTGGGTGGCTTGCCCACTGTCATATCCTGGGGAGTGCAAAGCCACAGTCTCTCAAGTCTCACAAGTGGGTGGCTTGCCCACTGTCATATCCTGGGGAGTGCAAAGCCACAGTCGATCAAGTGGATAACAGTCTCCACAGGCAATGGAGGAGGCAGGGTGGCCCGAGTGCAGCGTGAACATTAGCACGACACAGAACCGGCACTGTCAATGGGCCAGCGGTGCTTGAGACGGCGGGGCCCAGCGGAGCGTTGCTTGAGACGGCGGGGCCCAGCGGAGCGGTGCTTGACAGGAAGGGCCCAGCGGAGCGGTGCTTGACAGGAAGGGCCCAGCGGAGCGGTGCTTGAGACGGCGGGGCCCAGCGGAGCGGTGCTTGACAGGAAGGGCCCAGCGGATCGGTGCTTGACAGGAAGGGCCCAGCGGAGCGGTGCTTGAGACGGCGGGGCCCAGCGGAGCGGTGCTTGACAGGAAGGGCCCAGCGGATCGGTGCTTGACAGAAAGGGCCCAGCGGAGCGGTGCTTGAGACGGCGGGGCCCAGCGGAGCGGTGCTTGACAGGAAGGGCCCAGCGGAGCGGTGCTTGACAGGAAGGGCCCAGCGGAGCGGTGCTTGACAGGAAGGGCCCAGCGGAGCGGTGCTTGAGACGGCGGGGCCCAGCGGAGCGGTGCTTGACAGGAAGGGCCCAGCGGAGCGGTGCTTGACAGGAAGGGCCCAGCGGAGGGGTGCTTGAGACGGCGGGGCCCAGCGGAGCGGTGCTTGACAGGAAGGGCCCAGCGGAGCGGTGCTTGACAGGAAGGGCCCAGCGGAGCGGTGCTTGAGACGGCGGGGCCCAGCGGAGCGGTGCCTGAGACGGCGGGGCCCAGCGGAGCGGTGCTTGACAGGAAGGGCCCAGCGGAGCGGTGCTTGACAGGAAGGGCCCAGCAGAGCGGTGCTTGACAGGAAGGGCCCAGCGGAGCGGTGCTTGACAGGAAGGGCCCAGCGGAGCGGTGCTTGAGACGGCGGGGCCCAGCGGAGCGGTGTTTGACAGGAAGGGCCCAGCGGAGCGGTGCTTGACAGGATGGGCCCAGCGGAGCGGTGCTTGAGACGGCGGGGCCCAGCGGAGCGGTGCTTGACAGGAAGGGCCCAGCGCAGCGGTGCTTGAGACGGCGGGGCCCAGCAAAGCGGTGCTTGACAGGAAGGACCCAGCGGAGCGGTGCTTGACAGGAAGGGCCCAGCGGAGCGGTGCTTGAGACGGCGGGGCCCAGCGGAGCGGTGCTTGAGACGGCGGGGCCCAGCGGAGCGGTGCTTGACAGGAAGGGCCCAGCGGAGCGGTGCTTGACAGGAAGGGCCCAGCGGAGCGGTGCTTGAGACGGCGGGGCCCAGCGGAGCGGTGCTTCACAGGAAGGGCCCAGCGGAGCGGTGCTTGACAGGAAGGGCCCAGCGGAGCGGTGCTTGAGACGGCGGGGCCCAGCAGAGCGGTGGTTGAGACGGCGGGGCCCAGCGGAGCGGTGCTTGACAGGAAGGGCCCAGCGGAGCGTTGCTTGAGACGGCGGGGCCCAGCGGAGCGGTGCTTGACAGGAAGGGACCAGCGGAGCGGTGCCTTTCTGCACGGCGGGGCCCTGTTCAGCGGTGCCTTTCTGGACGGCGGGGCCCTGTTCAGCGGTGCCTTTCTGCACGGCGGGGCCCTGTTCAGCGGTGTCTTTCTGCACGGCGGGGCCCTGTTCAGCGGTGCCTTTCTTGACGGCGGGGCCCTGTTCAGCGGTGCCTTTCTGCACGGCGGGGCCCTGTTCAGCGGTGCCTTTCTGCACGGCGGGGCCCTGTTCAGCGGTGCTTGTTCTGTAAGTCAAGGGAGTCAGACCTGACCACGACTCCCTGCTCAGTCGCCTTCCGACCGTGCATTTGCTGGACCCTTCGGTGACGGTGTGCTGGGCCCTTGGGTGTCCTCCCTCACACCCGGGATGGGGCATGTGGGGCCCTCCTGTTCCGCGCTCCTGCTGGCTGACTTCTCCGCCCTGCTGCCCTTGCCCTCCTTCGATCTGGCTCTCGGGCCCTTGCCTCCCCTGGATGTTGTGGCAGGTGAAGTGGCAGAACTTTGGTCCTTGGGGGCAGCAGTGTCAGTCGTCCCGCGGCGGCCCCTTACTTTACGGGTCCTCTTTCCAGGGGGGGGGCTGGCTGTCCCCTTGCTGCTGACCGATGTATCACTGCTGGCAAAGGGGGGACTCCAAAAGCCTTGCACTACGGTGACCCTTGAAGCCGGGTTGGTGGTGGCTGAGGCGCTCCTGGGACTCTTAGCAGATGGATGGGGGGGGTCAGGGGAGGGAAAGAGGTCAAGAGTGGAGAGGTAAACTTTTTTAGGACCAGGGTAAAGGGTAGGTGTAGTGGTTATGGGAGTGGAGGAAGAGGAGGTGGTTGTAGGAGAGTCAGGTATGCTGTCCTTGGGTGAAGGTGCATGGGCTGGAGGCTGTCGTGAGGTGCTTGGCTGTTGGGTGCGTGGCTGCCTGCGTTTGTGTGTCTTGGAAGAGGGGGTAACAGACACAGTGGGAGAGGACACAGGGGACGTGTAAATGGCAGTGGGGGTGGTGACTGCACGTGTGCGGACTGGACTGGAGGGTGTGCTGGTGATGGAAGTACTGGCTGTTGGTGGTGTGCATGCAGGTGTGAGTAGAGACGTCACAGGGAGGGAGGAGGGAGACGAGGAGGTGGGGGACACAGAGGTGGTAGTGGCTGTTGGCATGTCTGCATCTGGGTGTTGCTTGGGTGAATGTTTGTGTGATCTGTGGTGCTTATGTCTGGATGAGCTGCCCTTGGGTGTTGAGGTGTGTGCAGGCTGGTCTGATGGTGTGGATGGGATAGGCAGAGGAACAGGAGACAGAGACAGGCTGGAGGCAGTTAGAAGCGGGAGGCTGGAAACAGGGACAATGGCTGCCGTCAGTGCTGAGGCCAGAGCATTGAACGATCGTTGATGGGCAGCCTGACCCGAATGAATGCCCTCCAGGTATGCATTGCTACGATGCACCTCCCTCTCTACCCCCTGGATGGCATTCAAAAGGGTAGACTGCCCAACAATGATGGTCTGTAGGAGGTCAATGACCTCCTCACTGAGGGCAGCAGGGGTAACAGGGGCAGGGCCTGAGGTGCCTGGGGCGAAGGAGACGCCCGCCTTCTTGGGCGAGCGGGCACGGAGCGAAGGATGAGGGGCTGCTGGGAGGGCGGAGCTGGTGCGCGGGGTGGCGGCTGTACCTGTAGAGGCGGGGGCACGGATGTTGCCGCCACCGCTAGGGAGCTCCCATCCGAGGACGTGTCGGTGTCGCTGGTGTCACCACGGCTCCCCGTTGTGAAGCTCCCCTCGCCCTCCGTATCACTGGTGGCCTCGGTGTCTGTGCCATGGCCCACCGGGGCCTGGTGAGTTGCAGCTCCCTCGTGCTCCGGTGCCAATTCTCCTCCGCCTGATGATGCTAATGCACACATGCACAAGCAGATAAAGAAAAAGGGTGTGGGGAGACATAAAAACTGGTTGAGTGCATGCATTGTCAACACCGTTGGCGGAGAGGACAGACACAGGAGCCTCATGCACTAAGCCGCGCAATCGGGGTACACTACTCCGTACTTGTGACTAGGCCAACGGGTCTAGGGACAACAAACGCGCACATGGGTGATGCAGGTCCATGGATAGCTGTACTTGTCATCCTACAGAGGTGGGGGGCGGGGGCACAGGGACATGGCTAAAGCTGAGGACTACACTACAGAAAGCGCCCTGGCCTAATGTCACCCACAGCCCTCTTCCCCCACCCAGGCACCTCCACTGCGCGTAAAGATAGCTGAATGTGCTGGTACTCACCCCCTTGTGTCTGCTGTGATGTCCTCACGCGCCCATCCAAATCGGGGTAGCCCACCGCCAGGATCCGGGACATCAGGGGGGTCAGGGTACGACTGGCACCCCTCCTAGGTTGGGAGGCCATCCCCAGCAGTGACTACGCAGTCTTCCTGGTCCCGCGGCGGATGTCCTCCCACCTCTTGCGGCAGTGGGTGCCCCGTCTGTTGTGGACCCCCAGGGCCCGGACTTCCTTGGCGATGGCACGCCAAATGTCGACTTTCTGATGGGCGCTGACCTATTTGACATGTACAGGGTGGGAATTGAAATATCATCAATTTTCTGCATGATAGATGCGATTGGCCCCCCCTCCCCAACCTTGCCATGTGGCACATGCTCTCATCTGTCGTGCCTTGCACTCGTCATTGTCTCCCCACCCCACCATCTCACATCCACCATACACAACCCAGGCATAGCCCATTCAACGTGCACACAGTGTACTTACCTGTTGGTCTGGAGGACCGTAGAGTCGCGCATACTGGGGCAGGACCCCATCCACAAGTTTCTCCAACTCTTCTGTAGTGAAGGCAGGGGCCCTTTCCCCAGTCGCAGCAGCCATTGTATCTCCCAGACCGAGGTCACAGCAGCACTTGCAGTATAGGTCCTCTCCTGTGGATGATCAGGTCTCGAGTGATTACCCAGATAGAAAATGGCGGTCACGGGCGCGGCGGCGCGTACCGCCGCGGTGCGTTCCGCGACCGCCGGCGCAGCTAGTCATTGGCTCGTGAAACCCATAGGGTTCGATGTTAACCAATGCGGCTTTGCGCCGCGGTCTTCGACCGCCTATCGCCACGGTGTGTCACGCCAGCGCATTGACCTCACATCCCACTGTCACACTTCTCAGGTCAGGCAGCCGCCATTACAAGGGCCCACAGGGCTTAATTACTACTGCGTCACACAGGCCTAGGCCTTGCATTGCCACTCATACAAGCCATTCAATGCATTGAGAATCGTGTACTGTGCAAGCTGTAGTTACGTACCTGTGGGTTGCTTGACTCTGTGCACCATGTTGTCCTTCCTAGGCACCGTCCGCTGGGACTTGCGAGGAGAAGGATGAATCCTCCCGTGTACCGACCGCTGGTGGACCTGTCGACAATGGAGGAACGTCATATAATACTTCGCTACCGACTTGACCGAGCCACTATACATGAACTGTGTGCCCAGCTGGAGCCAGCACTGATGTCCCCCATCCGCCAACCCACAGGAATTCCCCCTCTGGTGCAGGTTCTGTCAGTCCTCCATTTTTTGGCAAGTGGGTCTTTTCAGACAACAGTGGCCATGTCATCAGGGATGTCTCAGCCTATGTTTTCTAAGGTTTTGTCCAGAGTGTTGTCTGCCCTGACGAAATACATGCGGAGCTACATTATTTTCCCTGAGGAGGGTGATTTGGCCACTGTGAAGGGTGACTTCTATGCCCTTGGACATATCCCCAACATCATTGGTGCCATTGATGGGACCCATGTGGCCTTAGTAACCCCAAAAGACGACGAGCAGGTGTACAGAAACAGGAAAAGTTACCATTCGATGAATGTCCAGGTGGTCTGTTTGGCTGACCAGTACATCTCCCATGTAAATGCCAAGTTCCCTGGGTCAGTGCATGACGCGTATGTTATGCGAAATAGCAGCATCCCTTATGTGATGGAACAGCTACAGAGACACCGTGTGTGGCTAATAGGTGACTCTGGTTACCCCAACCTGCCTTGGCTACTGACCCCAGTGAGGAATCCCCGGACCAGGGCAGAGGAACGGTACAATGAGGCCCATGGGCGATCTAGGAGGATCATAGAAAGGACCTTCGGCCTCCTGAAGGCCAGGTTTAGGTGCCTGCATATGACAGGGGGATCCCTAATGTACTCACCCAAGAAGGTGTGCCAGATCATCGTGGCCTGCTGTATGCTTCACAATCTTGCATTGCGACGCCAGGTGCCTTTTCTGCAGGAGGATGGTCCAGATGGTGGTGTTGTGGCAGCTGTGGAGCCTGTGGAGAGTGAAGAGGAGGAAGACGACGGGGATGACACGGACAACAGGGACACAGTCATTCAACAGTATTTTCAGTAGCACCCAGGTAAGAATCCCCCACGCCATTTTACATTTACTTCTGCCCTCCTGCATCTCTACTTTCTGGGTTTCCCCCCAGTTCCTTTCAACTGAATTGTGACTTTCCCTTGGCTTTTCAGAGCTGTATGACCCACTGCGTGACTTCTGGTTTGTTCGGCCATGGAGTAAAGCACATTGACATTGGTATGTTGTCATCACAATGTAACTGAACAATTTTGAACCGTTATGTGTAATACATTTGTTAAGAATACAAGCAGACTCCTGAGTGTTTTAAGTGCAATTAGTGATTTATTTAAAGTGCTACATATAGGTCCATGATAGTAAAACGGTGATGGGTGGGGGTGGAGTGATGTCCATGGCAGAGTCCAGTTCTCGGTTGCACAGGTGCATTGTCCATATGCCTGTGGAAGGATGGAGCAGGGGCAGTTCAAGGTTGGACAGGGTGACGATGTGGGACAGTGGAATGACATCCGGGGGGATCTTAGGCTGGCGGGGGTCTTGGCATCCTACTCTGTCTTCCTTTGTGATCTCAGGCTCCTCTTGCGGGGTGGTTGATCTTCAGCAGGAGGTGGGGTTCTGGTGGCCCGTCGTTGTGTGGGGGCCTCCTGTCCACTAGCGCCGGCGGAGGGGGTAGGCTGTTCCTGGTCCAGGCTGGTGACAGGGGCCCTTTGGGGTGCCACATGGTCCCGCAATGTGGTGACTATTAGGTTCAGGGCCTGGGCGATGTTCCTGAGCTCCTCTCTGTACCCCATGTACCGTTCCTCCTGCTGTGCCTGGATCTCCTGGAACCTGGCCAGTACCGTCGCCATCGTCTCCTGGGAGCGGTGGTATGCTCCCATGATGGTGGTGAGGGCCTCTTGGAGAGTCGGTTCCCTGGGCCTGTCCTCCCCCCCCTGTCGCACTGCAGCCCTCCCAGTTGCCCTGTTTCCCCGGGCCTCTGTCCCCTGGACGGTGTGCCCACTACCACTGCCCCCAGGTCCCTGTTGTTGGGGTGTTGGGTCAGCCTGCGTGCCCTGTAGTGGCGGACACGCCGCTGATTGACCTGTCCTGGAGACAGAGGCATGGGCCCGCTGGGTGGGAGCTGTGCTGATATTCCCAGAGGGGGTTAGGTCTGCTATGGCCTGTGTCTGTGTGTGGGGAACCGACTGTCCAGAGGTCCCCGATGGTCCGGGCTGGTCGTCAGGTTCCAGGTCGACAGAGCTGCTGTCCTCACTGCGGGCCTGTTCTGGGGGTGGGATGGACATATCTGGACCCTCCTGGCCGGTGTGTTGGCGTTCGGGCCCTGCAGGGGTGAAAGAGTATGGTTATTGCTTCTGTGTGTTCCATGGCGTGCGATTTGTGGGTGCCCTTGTCCCCCAGTGCTGGCATTCCCTTGTGGCAGGAGTTGTGAGGGTGGTTTGTGGGGGGGATGGGTATGTGCAGTGGTCATGCATAGGTGATGGTTGTCCATGGTTTGTGTTGGCATTCAGGGTTTGGTTTTGGGTTGGGTGGGTTGTGCTGGTGAGACATTGGCAGGGAGGATGTGTGCTGGGGGGTTGGGGGTGAGGGTGGGGGTGTGGGTTGGCATGCTGGTGGTTGAGGGGGGGGGGAGTAGTTGAGACTAGACTTACCAGAGTCCATTCCTCCGCCTACTCCAGCAAGGCCCGCAGGATGCAGGATGTTAAGGACCTCTTGCTCCCATGCTGTGAATTCGGGAGGGGTGGGTGGTGGTCCGCCGCCAGTCCTCTGCACAGCTATGTTGTGTCTGGAGACCATCGACCGTACCTTCCCCCGTAGGTCGTTCCAGCGCTTTCTGATGTCTTCCCGGTTTCTGGGATGCTGTCCCACAGCGTTGACCCTGTCGACGATCCTCTGCCATAGCTCCGCCTTCCTGGCTATTGTGGTGTGTTGCACCTGTGTGCCGAAGAGCTGGGGCTCTACCCTTATGATTTCCTCCACCATGACCCGGAGTTCTTGGTCGGAAAACCTTGGGTGTCTTTGGGGTGCCATGGGGTGGTGTGGATGAGGTGTGGGGTGGTGTTTGTGGTGATGTGAGTGGTGGTGTGTGGTGATGTGTGCGTAGATGTGGTGTGGTTGATGATGTTGGGTTCCTGTGTGTGTTGGGGTTTTCGATTGCTGTTCTCTCTCTCTCTCTCTCTCTCACCTTCTCTCCGATTTCCAACTAGTGGGGGTTTGTGGGTGATGTGGGTGTGTGTTTTATAGTTGCTTGGATGTGTGGGAGTGGTGTTTGTATGTGTATCAGGTGTGTGTATTTCAAATTGTCCAATGTGGCTGGGTTTTGGAGCTGGGTGTGTATTTTGACCGCGGCGGTGTGTACCGCCAATGGAATACCGCGGTTGAATGACCGCTGCGTGGATTCGTGGGTCGTAATGGCATGGGCGTGTTTGTGTTGGCGTGGCAGTGGAGGTTTGGTCATCTCCAGTTTATCGCTGCCCGCTGATGAGGCGGCCTTCCGTGGATGTCGGGTTTTTGGCGGCTTGGCAGTTGTGGGTCAGAATGACCGTGGCGGGTTACCGCGGCCGCGGCGTTAGAATGGCGGTCTTCTGACCGGCGGTAAGAGCCTTTTACCACCGAGGTCAGAATGACCCCCTTTGTCTGTTGTTGATAATGGCATGCATACCCTTTCTGACCGTGTTTACACGATTGACAGCATTGTTTCCTCTGCCATTGACATTATTAAATCGGACATGTCTTCTTTATATCATGGGCAGAGTCAGACGCGGTCCATCATGCAGCTGGGTTGGACTCTTCAGACCTTGAAGGCGGGTTGCGTTCCATGGCAGCACGTTCGTGCCAGAGAGATCTTTATCTCTTTTAATTTGACTCGTCAACAACAACTGATGGCTAAAAAAGAAGCGACATATGTTATGTTAAATATTGAGAAATTAGAGAAACTGCCTTTCACGGTAGCTGAGATTCCGTCAGCTGAATGGTTGATTCATGGGGTTATTAATTTGCCTATCTCTACTTTGCAATTTACTTCTTGTTTGAAGCACATTCCGGTGGGTAGATATGAACTATTGGGAGACAGTTACATACACGAGGTGTGGGACCTTCCCTTTCAGTACAGATGTGTTAATGGTTTGAAGGAGGTTTTTCTTAGCGGCAGCGAATGCGCAGCTTCTGTCAGCCATTCAATGGTTTGTAAACAGCTGTCATTGCACGGGGCGTGTAACGCTTCAATTGCTAACTTAGCTTGTTATCTGAAGGGAGTTCCAGTCCCGGTTATTAAAAACACTTTCCAGGTGCTTTCTAACGGCAGTTACATTGTTCTTAACAGCGAACGCTGCTGTGGCATGCGTGCCGGAATAGTTTACATCGTCGTTGTCAACAAGGCCGTTACGTGCTGCGGGAATGTGTTGTTTCCCCCCACTCAATTTAGGGAGGTAGCGGACATCTGGCCTCATATTGCTACTTCCAAGGTTGATTTCGACAAGTTGAGTCGCTAAAAGCTTTATTGTTTCAAAAGCATGTGGCCCTTACATCTGCTAGCGAGACCTACGCACTTCAAGTGGCAAGGTCATCGGCGGAGATACAGTCCCTTTTGAATACTAACTTTCCAAATCACTTCGGTGAACTTGTGGGACGTATATTTAATGCATTCAGCACTGCTGGTATTGCACATTTTTTCAAAGTCTTTGGTGTTGGTTTTGCCCATACCTTCTCTTCCATATTCGGTTTGATACCTTCGGCTATACATTCTATTTTCGGAAGCATTTTTGGGGGTTTCCCGATTACTTTGGCTTTATTGGCTGGAGTCTTGCTATTGTTGCTATTTTTTCGCAATGGCTGTCCCGTCACGACGATATCCTGTATTGCTGCTCCCGTCAGCGCAGCTGAGTCGTGAACGCATGATGCAGCATTTTGGAGCGACACTCCTGGGATATTTGGAGTGTGACTGGTCTCTGTCATTCAGACCGGTTTTGGATTGTGTGCAACCCGTGTTTCGATGCCTTTGGTGCTCGTTTGAACATGCACTGGCTCTCTGTCTCTCATTGCAGCGCCCTCCAATGGTCGATACTGATCTGTTGATGTTCCCGATTAGGGCTCATTCCCAGACTTGTGTACTACGGATGCGCTTGCTTCGTGAGGCAGTTTATGAGATTCCCTTCCTGGAGGAAGATGGTATTGTCTCTTTCATAGGCCCTGCACGGGGTGCCGCCCTGAATGGTTTTGGGGCTTTGGATCACACCTGCTCCATGGTACTTTGTGGCGTGGATCTTCCGATATTGACATATATCGAAGTGGAGGAACTCCTGCGTTCTATTGCTTCTATCTGACGATTGGATTTTTACGAAATTGACACTATATTGAATTTGGCTTTATGGTCACATGTTACCTAAATTTATGACTTTGTTGTCTTCTCACCTTGTCGAAATAATTGTTTTAGGTATTGTTTATATTTGGGGCATCCTTTTATATTATTGGAACCACTTGCTACCGACAAGGGGAGGGTGTAGTGTGGTTAGTTTTATGTATTCATTGCGCTTTAGCTTCAGGCTTTAGGCCTTTGTGCACTTTGCCCTGAATATATTTTATTCATTTGCTGACAGCTTAGAGCCTCTGTGCACTTTGCTCTACATGCTTTTTATTAGGCTTCGTACTGTTATTTTTCAAATAGCCAGTTCTACGGTGTTGTTTTTTATTCATATCACACTGTTTTGCCTACTTCAGCACTGGAGTTCTCCATAACATAT
The DNA here is from genome assembly GCF_031143425.1 of Pleurodeles waltl. Lineage (NCBI taxonomy): Eukaryota > Metazoa > Chordata > Amphibia > Caudata > Salamandridae > Pleurodeles > Pleurodeles waltl. Next base: position 176,688,457 of record NC_090436.1, on the reverse strand, counting down.
TTACTCTGTGCTTCAGTCAAGGATACAGTCTGGTACATTGCCGATAGACGTGGTAGGAGTTTAGACTTGGCATTCCTGCGTAGGGACATTTTGTGATCACGATGACATGTTAGTTATAAAATCACTTCCTTGTCCCAATACACGGAAGAGGGAGATTCCGACCAGGGAACCACAACTAGACGCTGACTGCCTCGTTGCAGATGCTGAACCAAGATCACAGGTCTTTGCTCAGGTATGAGGGCTGATGTCTCCACAGTGATTCTAATAGGCAAGCTAGAAGCTTAACATGCTGTGCTCTAAATAGATCAAGCAGAGGGAGAGTAGAAACTGTTTGACAATATGATGGCTTTGTTCTTATGTTTTACTCTCCTGGTGACTATTACAATCCTACTGTGTTGTATCGTTCTGGTTATTGCGGCTCACGCCTTAATATCTAAAATACAGTCATTTTATTAAAAAACATTATATAAAACTTATACTGTCTTTGTCATTTGTATATGAGATCATATTGGAAATAAGAGAGTTGGTTTGGATCTGAGTAACCACGACTTCCCTGAGAAGTTCCAAAGATGTCATGCGCTCGGCTGCCGAATCATTCCTTCCACATGGGAGAAATGAGGCACTGCTAGTTAGCCGGAGCAAAAACCGGATTTAGGGTGACAGAGTTCTTTACACGTGGGTCAGACTCAGTCCCCCACACCGTTATAGATCCTGCTACCTAGAAATCCAGTAGTCTCATTTAGAATAATGAGAGCCCACGCGACACTTCATACCCATTTGTTCCGCAACATGCATGCTTTTCATTCAAGTAATTCATGAATATCTGTTTTAAGTCTGCTGTGTGCACACAAAATGTAATATATATATGCTACTGACTTTATACCTACTGGAATATCATTCACACTACCCGTGGTTGTATATGTATATCTTGTGTTCCATAAGTGCATTTATTCTGTACAATTTTGTTTGTTTTTTACTTTGCAGCACCTCACATTTATTTGTTTTTATCTCTCTCTCTCTGTCCCTATTCTGTCGAACAATTCTCCTTGTGCTAAGTGTTGTTCTAATCTCTCTTCTTTTAAACTGTCCACCATGCAGTTTGAAGCCCCACAAAGATTTCTCAAGTGTAAGTGTGATCTTCCAATTCCCTGGAAGAAGTGTAAAGAGGAATTTCCTACTTTAACTAACAGCAGTTGAGGCTGACAGGTTGTGTGTATTTAGAAAAAATATTCACTCATACACTGTTTGGGATCTGAGGGCCAAGAAATATTTAGATCACCTACCACTGTTGTTCCTGCTGAAACTGCAGATGCAACAGCTAGAGGCCATGCAGAGGTTATAAAAGAGATTTAAACCTAACATCAGCGTTCCATTAGAAATGTGTCACTTTTGTACTAGGCATCAAAAGAACAATGAATTTATTGACAAATTCCTCACAGCTTTATAATGCTTAGCCAAGTAACTTTATTTGGAAACTTAGAAGAGAAAATAATTAAAAATAATGTAAATACTAATTTCAAGAGAAATCAGGAGCAATCATAAATACTGGGTGATCTCAATAGAAATGAGTTCATTAAAACAGCCAAGGCTATAGAACATTCTATATCTTGTATAATTCTTGGTTTAAGGAGGTTAGGGCCAGATGTAGCAAAGGGTTTTACCCATTTTGTGTCTATGGGAAAATGTGTTTGTACATATGGCCCTTAATGATGAGGTTGACCAAAAGCACTGAGGAATGTAGTGTAACCTACAAAATGATAAAACAATTCCAATATCGCCTCCTTTAAGAAGTGTCCTTCCATTGGTAAACAGTGGAAGATTTGCTGTAAATTTGGAAGTTTTGCGAAAGAATGTAAGAAATCCATATCTAACTTCGAACAGCAGGTGGCACAAAGTAGTGAAAGTGTTGATATATAGATCCTGAATTTGAAAGAGTTAAGGACATGATTCTATTTGTCATATGTTTAGACAGCATCTGTGTCACTGATTTGGTGCATTTCCCCGGAACATCCACCGTGTTAGGCTGTGGTGGTCTCAACTTCAGTAACAGCCTCTGAGGGAGCATCCTCTGTTAAAACGAGGGATTCCCATTCATCTGCTACTTCAGACCAGAGGTGGGCCATGGGGCGACGTCTAAGCCCCCTGGATTCTTCCCTCATTAATGCCCGCTCCTCTGCGCGGGCCCAGCTTTTTACCTCCCGTATCCGTGTGAGTAGACGGGTTTCCTCAGGGGCTTCCCAAGATATCACTATTCTGCGATGTGCTAGTGCCAGGGCCAGATCTACAAACCTGTTCCCAATTTGTTTAAGGGGTGTTCTAACAAACAGGCCCAGCAAGCAGATCTCCATGGTAACGGGCAGTGACCTATCCAGTGTTGTGTTGAGGCATGTAAAATCAGCCTCTGTATCTCAGGCAGGTCTGGGGCTCGCCCCGTATATGGTCTGAAGTCTGTGGGGGGTGATATAGGTTCTATGTGTGAAATTGAACTGGATACATTTAAGGCGCGTATTCTGGGATACCTGGGATGCATATGCAGTCACCCATTGCCGTTCAGCATCTGTAAGTTCCCTGCCCAGGTCTGCATCCGAACACACCCTCAGGGAATGTAGCAGAACACTCACCATCCCATTCAGTGCCCTGTACAGCCATGTCACCAAATGGGAGTCTCCACCCATTGTAAGCATTGTCTGGTGTACAGCATGAGTGAGGGGTTCCTCAGAGTCCTCTCCCCCCACCCCAAGGTCCCGCAGAAAACGAACCAGAGCTTTGTATCTCAAAAACTGACCCCGAGAGAGTTCAGTCCGCTCCAGGAGTTCCTCAAAGGATGCCAGTCTGCCCTGCGTTTAATAGTTGCCCACTGTGGCCATCCCCACCATGGTCTAGGGGCTCATTTGCACCTGCGTAAGACGATGGGGAGGGTCTCCGAGCGGGAGCCCCACCAAGGGGATTGCGAGGGCGATGGGGGGGCTCTTGTTCGCTTAAGCGCCTTGCGCCATGCCGCAAGGGCCACACCCAATAGGACTCTGGCCCGGGGGGCCTTGAGTCGTGGCTTGATCAGTCTGGCCAACAGCATATCGGTGCTCCGTTCATCGCAGTCCCAGTACAGTTCTGCCAAGCCCTTATTGTTAAGCCATTGCGCCAGCCATTGCAGCTGTGCTGCTATATAATAAAGTTCAAAATCCAGGACTCCCAGTCCTCCTGCCGCCGAGGGGAGGCGAAGAGTAGCTAGAGCGACCCTTTGACACACTCCATTCCATATCAGTTTCCTTAGAAGTGTGTCTAAAGATCTGAACCACGCCTACGGGATCATTACTGGCATGCTGACAAAAAATACAGAAGTCTCAGGAGTATGATCATCTTACACAACAAGACTCGTGCCATGAAGGGCAGCTTAAGGGAGCACCAGCACCTGATGCAGGTCCGGAGAGAGGCCGTACCCTATGCGACGTACTTATTAATGGTATTTTCTCCAAAGCACTATAATCTGCCACAAGACAGTTTTAGCAGTCAGCACTGAAACTAGATATCTTAAATAAGAACTGGTCGTCTTTAATCACGTTCCATGATAAATCCCTCTTGGAAGCACAGCAGAAGTTCTCGTATTTTATTCCATATCTGGTACTGCTCCCCTCTTAACCTTCATAAAACATGATGTCTTAATCATTGGCTTTGTGTAAGGTGCACAAAACGTGTGCTCACATGCTCATCCTATTATTGCCCCTTACTGGCCTGCAGTATGAGAAACTATGTTGACAAACAGTCGATTCCTAATTTTCCTGTCGCTCCGTCTGACCGCACGACATAATACATCGGATATTATTGACACGTCCAATGAAAGACACAGGTTGAGAGCAGCTTGCTGTAGCCAAAATCTACATATTACTCTTTATGTTCTGTGTAAAGCGCTACTGTACCTTCTATAATCAACACTACACAGCTGTTAAATACATAAAGTTTTTCCAAGTGCCCAGTACTTCTAATGGGTCATGGAAACCCGACTGTCATGTTGTGCTGTTACTACAAATAGACACCTGGTGCGTTTACGTATCTCTGCTTGCTGTTGTAGTTTAATGCTTTACATTATGATTGACTGTGTTTTTGGACTTAGGGTACTGTTGCACTCTCAGAGACAGACATTCTGATTTGATACTTGCCGAATATAAACTCTATTCCATTCATGCCTATAGCATGTTATTAGGAACTAGCTGTCAAGAACTGGAAACAATACAGTACATTGAGTGGGCTGGAGGTCAGCCCCTTACTCAAGACTGGATGATGTTTTAATCAATCTCTCTTCCGTACTACTGATTCAATGGCTTTCCTCCATGTTCTTCTGTTTGTCATGCCCAGTCTAACAGTGTTGTGATTGTATATATTCTTACACTGATGACGCCAGCATTTGCACTGCAGTGCAGATAAGGGAATGTTTTTATCTCTCTCTGTTTATTTCTTCCCATTGCCCCTCCTCCTGATCTTTATAAATCCCCTTCCTCCAAACAAAGAGCCCCCAGCCCCCCAGGGCACTCATGCTTTGAGCAAATCCCAGTTTAGTATTGACACCTTGCCACCTTAAAATGTTTTTAACTATTACTGCGTAGCAGCCCTGTAAGAAATTGGGTTGTTGGTGGACTGGGTTGTAAACCTTGGTCAAGCAGCAACCACTATTCTTGTTGAGATAAGACACAAGCAAACCCTAATTAAACCTTTGCTCCACCCCCCTTAGTAGCCTGGCACTGAGCAGTCAGGCTTACTTTAGAGGCAGTCTGTAAAGTATTTGTGCAACACTCCAAACAGTAAATTGTAATAAATAAAACAAGACCAAAACGACAAAATCCAATTAGTAGAGCCAAAGCTATTGCATTTCTTTAAAATTTTATAAAGCGCAAACTATCACCAAAACTGGCATCATGGCGCCAAACTAATTAGAGACACTGACTGTGAGGTGGAGAATCTAAAACCACAAGCAACAGATAACAGAAAGTGGGCTATGAAACCCTACTTTGGAAAAAGCCAGATTTTTAGTTCCTTCCTAAAAGATAGAAAATCGGAAAATGTTCTAAGGTAAGCGGGCAGCAAGCTTCGCCTTTGAGCTGCCGCAGCTGTGAAGGTATGGACGCCAGTTCTAACCTTTCAAAACTTCTTTACCATGAGCAGATTGGCAGTGCTCAAACAAAGGAATCTTCCAGGTGTATAGCGTTTCAATTTCTGCCTTAATATAGATGGACCAAGTCTTTGTAATGCTTTAAAAGCAATCTTTTGGTCAACTGGGAGCCAGCGAAGGGCTTGTAGGGCTTTAGAGGCTGAAGACCTGCAAGATCTGTTTAGTGCAAGCTTAGCTGCTACTATTTGAATTCTGCGTAGTTTGTAGATCAGTGATTATGGGGTCCCAAACAGGAGGGAATTACAATAACCTAACCAACTCAATATAATGCTACACATAATAGTAGAGTGGGATTCCTTAGGTAGAAGCAATAACACCTTCCTAAGGTCTCTTAACAGCACAGAACGGATGCTAATAGTACTAGTAACATGCCTCTCCAAAGGTAACTTGTCATCAAGGAGAACCCCCAGATTACAAACTGTACTAAAGGGGAGCAGATAATTTTCTGTCAGTATAGGCCAGGAATCAGGGAATCTGCATTGGGATTTTATTAGCAGAACAGCAAAACAGTTGTATCCCCATTTAACTTAAGGGTGTTTCATTTCATCCACTTGATGACCTGCAGAATACACGTTTGAAACTTTTCTATAGTGTTCTGTTGTGTTGCATCCAAGGAAATGATTAACTGTGTGTTGTCAGCATAATTGACCAACATAATATCATACGATTTTACCCTCAAGATCAACTGTCTCAGAAATATGTTAAACAAAATTGGGCTCAGAGTCAAGCCGTGAGAGACTCCCGACCACAAACTTTTGAATCGAGAGCAGTATGGGGGCAAGGCGACGGCCTGAGGGCGATCAGTTAAATAAAATTCAATTAACTTCAGAGCCAGTGCACCTACCCCAATTTCTGGCAACCTTTGAAGAAGAATTTTGTTGTTGACCGTATTGAATGTTTACATATTAAGTAAAAATAGCACCAAAAAGCACAAAGTGCTATTGGGGATATCTGGTCGCACTTGATCGGGACAAAGTCACACGTTCAGGCCGACCGTGATGGAGCACTGGCTGACTACAGATATCCAGTTAGGCCCGCTAAACAAAGTGCCTTAAATTCTGTTTGAGGATCATTGCATCAACCTGCATTGAAGAACGTAGCTGGGACAATGCGTCAGTTCAAAGATGTAGCGAGGCTGCAGTGCAAGGTCCTGTTGCATCACCGTCGAGGATCCAGTAGACGTGGCTTGCAATGCAAAGGCCGTTGGCAGGGGTGCGTTGTACAGTTCATGCAATGCAATTGTTCCGATGAGTGATTAAGCTGCGATGCGGAGCTTTTAGCTTCGCTGTCAAGGCTGTTGTCAAATGAGAGTTGGAAGGACCTGTTCCAGGGAAGCATTGCACAGTGGTGGCTCCAAAGGTGATGCGTCGAACCCTGGTGCGGGATTAGGCAGCAATGCCAGTCTTTTGCAGTGAGTTTAGGCCACACGGCAGCAGCGATGCATTGGTTCTGCTCAAGGATGCACCACTCAGCCGAGGAGATGGTCCGTTCTGCTCAGGGATGTGTAGCTCAGCAGAGAGGATGCATTGGTTCCGCTGTAAATCACTTAGCCCCATTTCCAAGGGTCCAGGACTGGGGTGGCACTATTTGGCAGGGTAGACTCACAGATGACAGAGTCCAGGTGCAGAAGCAGGGTTGTGGCAAGTGTGTTATGTCCCAGAGACTTCAGATCAGGAGGCCAGCCAACTAGCCCTTGGAATCACTCTGGCTTCAAGAGGTGTAGGTTCAGTCATTCTCACCCAGGCAAGAGGGCAGCAGGTAAGCACAGCAAAGCAGGAGTCCAGCAGAGTGGCAGTCCTTCAGCACAGTAGAGCAGTCCTTCTTCCTCGCAGAGTATCCACAGATTAAGACGTGTACTGAAGTGGTGGTGTCTAAGGACCAGTTCTTATACCCAGTAGTGCCTTTGAATTGAGGGAGACTTCAAAGACAGGCTTTTAAAGTGCACAGGTTTCTTGCCCTCCCTGCTCAGACTCCAGACTTTCTACAAGCGGTACACAGCCCTTTGTGTGGGGACAGGACACATCTTATTCAGGTTTAAGTGAGGCTGTGTCCAGCTCCAGGATGGCCCATCAGGTCACACCCAAGCTCCCTTTGTATGCCTGTCTAGAAGGAATGCACAAAGCCCATCTGCTAAATACATTCAGTCATGTGACCAGAGATAGGCTGCAAGGACCAAATGGCTAAAGCAGCAATATGCCAACTTTCTAAATGTGGCACTTTCAGAATTACAATTTAAAATCTGACTTCACCATAAGAAACTATTTTAAATTGTGATTCCAGAGACACCAAACTTGAAGGAACGATCTCTTCCTGTTTAGAAGTTACACTTACAAAATGTAATAAGGCAACTCCAATGCTACCCCATGTGAGAGATAGACCTTGCAGTAGGGAAAAACAAATGTAAGAGTTTTTCACCACCAGGATGTATACAACTAAAAAATACATGTCCTGCTTTTTAAATACATTGCACCCTGCCCTGTAGGCTTCCCAGGGCCTACGCTAGAGGTGACATATGTACTAAAAAGGAAGGTTTGCGCCTAGCAAAAGTTTTATTTTGCCAGGTTGAAATGGCATGTTAAAACTGCACACACAGGCTCTGCAATGGCAGGCCTGAGACATGTTTAGAGGGCTACTTAAGTGGGTGGCACAACCAGTGCTGCAGGCCCACTAGTAGCATTTAAAATATGGGCCCTGGGCACTTGTAGTGCACTTTACTAGGGACTCATAAGTAAAATAGTTATGTCATTTGAGGACAAGCCAATATTATCTTGCTTTAGAGGAGAGAGCACAAGCACTTTAGCACTGGTTAGCAGTAGTAAAGTGTGCAGAGTCCTAATACCAGCAAAAACCAAGTAAAACAAATAGACGAGGAAAGCAAACTGTTGGGGGGAAGACCACCCTAAGGCTGACAGGTCTAACATGTGCCACCCCCCAGCTGAAAGTTCACTAAGGCGGAAGAACCTCGATAGACCATCAGCATTGGCATGGTCTGACCCAGGACTGTGGTGAAGCACAATAGGGTCCGTGCAGAGCCTCCATTTCAGACTGCACATTTTAGCTTGGCATCTTTTTCTAACGGTGACCTTTTACATGGTTTTATACTAATGCAATAATGTACTGAGAAGACACTATACATGCAGCCTATTCCTTATAAGCCTTGCTGCCATGTAATCTGTACACTCCGTCCAAAGGCTAGGCACACAGAACACAATGCCCTTCTATCATGATTGTGTGTTGGAGACAGCTTCGAAATTGCAGAAATATTGTTGCATCAGCTCTGCACCTCTGACTCAGTGCAATATGAACAGTACATCCATTGTGAAAAATGCCTTTGTGCTACATTCAGCATAGGAACACTTCTGCTGTGATCATTCTGGAATACGGTGCACTGGGATACAGCACTGCTGACTCTGACATCCATCCTGCAAAGGACAATAGCTTGCACTACACCAGATCGACTCCCTGACTTACTGGTACGTCTTACCCAGGTATGGGAGGTTAGGTTATCTCAACTGATCTGGAAGAGGGTACTCACATTATACTCTTGATAATGTAGGTAGTAACAGATAGGCGTGTACCAACACAGTAACAATAACATGGTTAATCTGTTTATCTTTTTCCCTATTCGTATAATGCTGGTTACCATGCTTTGTTTCATCTGCCTAATAGTCGCAGCTCATGCTTTCTATACAAGAATATGATTGTTTCAATAAATGTTTGAAAATAAATTTTCATATTTTTCTTGTGCCTTACCTTGGGCATGCAGAGTGATAATGAAAGGGTATATCTGTTTTCACGATTTCTGTGGGAATCAGAATAGTCATGTTCGAGGTTGCGGATATCACCTGGTACTCTGGTAAGTTAATGGGTTCAAATTGGGCACTGTGACCTAACTAGAAATTATGTCAGCATTTCCGGATAGTATAGACAGATTAAGTCCCTGTATCCTGAAGTTTATGTTGACCCAATACACAGTCCTACTTAATTCCTAGGAACTGTATGTAGGAAGATGGCCTGGTGTGTGTTGAGCACCTATGGTGTTATCACCTTATACCAGGTCCAGATATCCCCTATTAGTGAGGTGTAGACAGTGTCTAGTAAGCCAGGTCTCTCTAAAGGGAAATGTGGATGAGCAGCCAAGATTTATCTAGGAGACATGCAAAGCTTATGCAATACCACTACAGTCACACAGCACTTATACACAAGTAAGAAGCACACAGATACTCAAATACTGTATAGGCAACACTCCACTAGGAGGTGAGTAAGCACGCTATAATGTACACATTAGAAGTCAGTGATTAGCATAGAAAGCAATAGCAAATAGTAAAACAACAGAAAATAGTGAAGGCCCTGGGGGGGGAGACCAAACCATATACTAAGTAAGTGTAATGTGAAACACAGTCCCTCGCCGAAGCAAGTGGAATCAGTAGAGGGGAACTGGGGAACTAGGAACCCCAAAAGGTAAGTACCAGGGTGTCCCCCAGCTACCAGGTGAGGAGTGGAAAAGTACCTGTTTTTTCCCCAAACCCACAGGAGAACTTTGGAAAAGGACCGTGCAAGACCCAGACAAGACTGAGAGAAACCAACTGTGGATCCTGACAGAAGAGGGCCTGTAAAAGAAGGGAACCAAGTCCAGTTCGAGTTGGAGTGGCCGGCTGTGGCAGGAGCCTACCCACCCTTTTGTGGATGCAGGACTAGGTCAACGGTGAATGAAGAAAGTCAGCAGTGCAGCACAGGAGCATGAGAGGAGTTCCAGTGGTGATGCAAGTGATGTCCCATGTCTGTGGTCGTGATGCAGTCAGTCTGTGGTGCTGGAAAACCACCAACAAGCCTTGGCAAATCCAAGAGTCAGTGAAGGAGGTTTTGCAAGACTAAAGAGGACCAGAAAGGCCCAGGGGACTACAGTCAGGAAGCAAGACAGGCAAGTCAGGAAGCAGGCCCAAGAGTCACAATGAGATCCACTCGGCACACCTGGAGAGGACTCCCACGTCGCTGGAGCAGCAGTCAGGGAAGAGTGCTGAGGGCCGGGGCTACACGGAGCCGGAAGATCCCTTGCAGATTGTCGGTTTCTGGAGGGTCCAGTTGCAGTCCCAGTGACCAGAAGATGAAGTAAAGGATGCACAGGAGTCCTGCTGAAACCTTGCACTTCGAATGTGAAGACCTACCCGGGAAGGAGACCCTAAATAGCCCAGAAAGGGGGATTGGTCACCTAGCAGGGTGACCACCTATCAGAAGGGGGCTGTGATGTCACCTGCCTGACTTGGCCACTCAGATGCCCCAGGGGCCTGTGTCCACCTTGGATTCAAGATGGCAGAATCATGTGGCCACCTGGAGGGGCTCCGGGCACCACCCATGGGGTGGTGATGGACAGGGGAGTAGTCACTCCCCTTTCCATTGTCCAGTTTCGTGCCAGAACAGAGACTGGGGAGTACCTGGACAGGTGCAAAACAGTTTATGCAAGGAGGGCACCAAATGTGCCCTTCAAAGCATACCAGTGGCTTGGAGAGGCTACCCCTCCCAAGCCATGTAACACCTATTTCCAAAGGGAGAGGGTGTTGCCTCCCTCTTCCAAAGGAAATACTTTATTCTGCCTTCCTCTGCTTGAGCTGGTCAAGCAGCAGGAGGGCAGAAACCTGTCTTTAGGGTGGCAGCAGCACGGGCTACCCGGAAAACCCCAGAAGACTGGTAGGAGCAATGCTGGGGTTCCTCTGAGGAGCCCCCAGAGTGCATGGAATCATACAACCAATAATGAAGTCCAGGAAAATGGATCTGAGTTGTAGGGCACCTCTGCTCATACAGGGTTGCCCTCACACACAGGTACCTATACCCTGCCGTCTGGGCTAGGACAGCCTGCCATAGGGGCGACTTACAGTGACCTGATGAAGTGACCTGTAGTGAAAGGGTGCATGCAATGGCAGGCCTGTAGACACATTTTGCATGTGCTCCCATGGGTGGCACAATACATGCTGCGGCCCATGGGGAACCCCTGGTGCCCCAATGCCCTGGGGACCTTGGTACCATATACTAGTGACTTATATGGGAACACCACTATGCCAATTGTGGGGTGTGCAAAGTCCTAAGCAGCCAGATTTAGAGGTTATATGGTACACCGTCTATAGCTGTTTTGGCTGGAGTGCTAAAGTAGATTAAAAATTAATACGGGGCTGTCCCTGGGTTTTGAGATAAAATTAATTGGCAACTTTGTCACAGTTTCCTCAATTATTTCAAATAATGTTAAAGGGGAGGCAGCAGCACTGGTAGTATGCCATCTCTTCAGGCAGGTTCCTGCTGTAGACCAAAAGCGCAAATTACAAAAAATGATGCCATACACCTACACATTGATAGTTCGGGATAATTTGGGAGCCAGGTCTAATAAGCTGCAGCTTAGAGGCAAATCTGAACTAGACAATACCAAGCAGGCACCAGAGTCTTCTAGAAAATGCTGAGACAAAAAAATTATTAAGGATACAAGGAAAACACTGGTTGGATCTCTGGAACCGTAACTCACTGAACAGTGTTATAATTTACATAATAACCGCGGGACGCATAGAGCACACGCGGGGGAGGCCTTGACCCCACCCAGCAGCAGCAGACGCAGCACAGGCTAAGCCGCCCACCTTACCGGCAGCAAAAGGAAGTGCATAAATGTACCGCCTTCCAACCGCGGCGCGGGACGTGCAGAGCACATGTGGGGGAGACCTTGACCCTGCCCAGCAGCAGCAGACGTGGCATAGGCTATGCCGCCCACCTGACCGGCAGTGCCAGAAGGCACATAAAGGTACCACCTTTCACCCGCGGTGCAGGACGCACAGAGCACACATTTAGGGGAGGCCTTGACCCTACTCAGCAGCAGCTGATGCAGCACAGGCTACGCCGCCCACCTTACCTGCAGCGCCAGGAGGCGCATAAAGGTACCACCTTTCACCTGCGGGCTTGTCCCGGGCCAAGACTTGGCCAAGAGCGGGCCTGTCTGCGCCCGTCAGAGCCTGGAGGAGGCTGGGCTGGGCCATCCCCCTAACATTTACTGTCATTTAAGAGGTAAAGTGGGGTTTGAATTGCCACCCTTGATGAGGGAGCTAATCATTATTTAGGACACAGGAATACTTTCTCTACAGTGTTTTCTGGGGCACCAACTTACACTAATGCTCCATCGACCTATGTGCTATGTTTGAACCATTATAGTTTTATTGGCCTGTACGTCAATAAGGGTCCTAGCAAGGAAACCGGCGCGTTAAAGTAATATTAAATAGGCAATTCAGTTTAGGATTGGTGCCCAAGGATGGGCAAGAGGAAGCCACCAAATGCAAAAACTACATCCCCTCACAAAGATCAGACATCAATACTAAAGTATATCTCAGGTGCAAAATGGGAGATATAGATAATCAGATTTCAAACGTAGAAGAAAGGCTACTGTTAAAAGGGAGCCCTATAGAGGCCTCATCGTTGCACAACGACCCCTCTAACTCAGACCCTGATTCCACTCATCGGACCAAGGTAATAGAGAGTAGTAACTGTATTCAATACAAAAATGAGTCTATATTAGAGACCAACGATTGCCCCCTCCACCTAAACGTACACAAAAGCCTTTCCAAAGGGAAAGTGCCTCAAACATTTGGACAGCTGAACTTTGTCACAAAGGCGACACAAGTACTTAACTTACTGATCAGCTGCAAATTAAAAACATTACAAAGAAACCTCCTCAGAAGATAAGTGAAATTATATCAAAACTGCATGCAAATATTCTAGACACAATCAAAGCTTTAGAACTTACAGTTAAACCATCACTTGATATCCTCTTAAATAGTTTCATTCAAGTGGAGAGTAACTTGGGGTCCATCCTCGATTTATTGAAGACACAATGAGTTGATCCAATTCCCACAACTCATCAATCTAACGGCACAACCCACTTAAATTCACGTTTAGCAACGGAGTTGCAATCTCTGGCAATTACATCTTTAGCTAAGCAGCCGTCCACAGAGTCATGTACATATGTGGACAGCTCTCGTAGTGTACAGCAAACTACGTCAGCACATACAAGCGCAGGTGGCCCTGAGAAGCAAAACACGCCTTATTCTCCCCCGGATATTCCACTTCTCCAAAGCGACATCTTACAACTACCTCCAGCGGCGACTCCCTATGTAGTAGTCCTGGCTAATGTTCCTACTATACCTGGTCATAACTAGTAATAATAGATGGCTCTAAGAAATAAATCCTCAAATTGGATAGGATCTCGAATGGAACCTGGCCTGATTGGCACCCTATTCGAAGACATAAAGATGGTGAGGCGAGTTAAATGGGTAGGCAGGAGCTGGAAATCACTAATGGGGGATTGTGTGGTACTCTCATTTAAATCTCTAAGATTCGTAGAAAGAATCCTACAGAGATTAGGTGCACGACAGGTATCTAACCGTGAAATTTCATTACTATCATCAGGCTATTTCTACCAAGTCAATAAAGGTCAGGACCAACCCAGAAACTGGTATCCTTCCTTAGGAGAGAGAATTGAGTGTAACAACGTCGTACCTACTAGTAATAGATTTCAAGCCCTCTTGCCCCTGGAAGAATTGGATTGACTGAGTGATGATCTGGCCAGCTGTAGCGGGTGGATTACCTCCGTGGAATCTTTATCTGATCCATTAAATACTAGTGATTGTATAGTAATCAGTAGTGGGGAAGCACCCGTGGGAATTATTGATGATCAGCACATCATTAAATCTGGAGTGCGTGAAAGAGGAGATCTCGTCCACTCAGTCATTCATTCACTCCTCCCTCATAATGAGGCAGATCTTGTTACCTCTGATTCACATGAGGCAGTGGCTGTAAGACCAGGTCTGGATCTTTTGTTTTCGAATATGGCAGGTCTCCGTAGTAAGATTGAAAATACTGAAGGGTTAGTAGACTTCATCTGAGGATTTTCATGTTTGTCCCTCCAGGAAAACCTGGTGTATCGATCCCATACATATAAATGGATACAGGACATTCCACACTCTTGTGATCCCTTCCGTCCATGGGAGGTCGAAAAGGGGGCTTTGCACTTATATTTCAAACCAGCTTGATCTGATAAAGGCGATTAGGCTAACTTCTAATGCTTGCTATCAAGTGATAGTGTGCATAATACAAAATGTGTTTCAGTTAGCCATTATACATTTTTATAACAACGCTCCTTTGTATGAAATTTTGAATATAATCAGACAGTTGTAGGACGACTTGGGATTAGTGTGTAACTCCACCAGGAGAGAGACCCTGATTGTATGGGAAGGTGATTTTAATATACATCTGTGCACACAATCCCCTGAGAAAGTCTGTGGCCTATATGAAGGGGGTAATGAGGCCCATGTTCACTTCACTCACAACTAATATGGTAACATACTGAATGACACCATGTTTAGGTTTGATTAAGCATTTTCAAATGAAATTTGTGGTAGTAAATCGCAATTTAAACCCACCTTTAATGGTAGATGCGCAAACACAACAATTGATTTTATCCTAACATCTAATAACTTCTCTCATAGCATATCTAACCATCAGAATCACAATATTGTAATTAGTGATCATTATCCTCAAAGCATACATCTCGCCCTGCCCTCGGATAAAAAGCACCATAGAGGGTCCCCGGACCATCTCAGTAATATAGAATGGGCATCTAGAAATGGGTATTCCCTACTCTAGTCCCAGATTGAACCAATAGTTGTTTAGTGACTATGCTAAAGATTTTGAGATCTGCCTTAAGGATAACATACACCCACAAGAACGTATTAGAGCTTTTACCGCAATTACATGCAGGATTAAAAAGTCACTTAGTTCTAGCGTGACAATGCCAGGATTCAAGAAAAATAGGCTGGTTTGACTCTGAATGTACACGGGCTCATATAAATCTCAAGAAGGCCCTACATAAATCAAAAAGAAGGAAGAGCGAGATTTCCACACTTAGACAGGAGTATAAGAAGGCTGTTAAAAATAGGAAAAAATCTATAAAAGAAGAAACTTGGAATACCCTGTATGAAGCAAGCCTCAAAAACAATAACGTTGCATTTTGGAAGGTAGTAAATTCCCTGTTGCTGCGAGAAAAAGAATCTCCCAGCATAGAAATAGCTATCACGGAAGAGGAATGTATTGCCCATTTCTCTGAAATATATAGTTCTAAAAAGGCGTTCTCGGATGCAGATACTTATAAAGGTGACTTGTTGACTATTACTCCACCGTTTAGTATAAAAGTGGTCACCGAAGCCATTAATGCAAGTAAGAGTGGGAAAGCATCAGGCCCAGATGAAGTCCCAGTGGATATATATAAGTCCGATATTGCACTTTGGGGCCCTTTATTGACACAGGTCCTGAGAGCATGTTATTTCACATGTTTTATTTCAACTTGGGCAGAGTCCATCATAGTACCAATATTCGAAAAAGGTGATCGCCATAATCCTGCTTGTTACAGACCAATTTCGCTTCTTGACTTTTTTGCAAAGATAGCTGGCCGGATTATTTTGAATAGATTGCAGGAGTGGGCTGAAACAAATAATATTCTTTCGGACTTGCAGTACTGTTTTCGCCCAGGGATAGGAACAGTGGAACAGGCTCTAAACTTAGATATCCTGTTTGGTAAATATACTAAGATTAAGAAAGGTAATCTTTACATGGCCTTTGTTGATCTGACCTTGGCGTTTGATTGTGTGGTCCACAGCAAATTATGGTCTACCTTGACTCACCAGGGGGTAGATGAAATTATAATCCATTTCATAAGGGAGTTATACTCTGGTAGCAGAGCAAAGGTAAGGTGTGGGGTGCAGGGGGAGTGTACTAGCTCATTTAATATAAATCAAGGGGTATGACAAGGCTGTGTATTAGCGCCATTCCTCTTCTCATTATATATAAACAAACTTGAGACAGGGCTAGTTAACGAATGCAAGGAATTACCTCAAATTGGCCATCGGCAGATACCAGCTCTTTTGTACGCCGACAATGCTGTTCTTATGGCACAAACCCCACTAGCTTTGCAGCGTCTTTTGGTAACCTTTGTTAATCACATGGAAGAACTATGCCTCAGAGTTAATCGCTCTAAAACATATGTGATGAAATGTGGCACTAAGACTTCCAAGAACTGCTGCATTACAATAAAGGGAGAGAAAATAGATGCTACAGCAACATTCTCGTACCAGGGAACTCTGGTTGATAACAAAGGCACTTGGTCCAAATATTTAAGATCTAGGAAATTACAGTTTATTAAGACCAACATGGCTATAAAAATTTTATCTAAACCAGTAGGGAGGATCACCCCAAAAGACATGCTGACAATTTCCAGTGCTAAATGTGTCCCTGTTGCCACGTATGGGGCTGGCCTATGGTGACATATAAAGTGCAATGCGTTGCAGATAGCAGAAACTGATTTTTTAAAGTCACTTTTAAATGTTTCAAAATCCACCTCATCATTTGTGTGTCATTCAGAACTGGGGGTTACGCACATCGCAGATTTAATAAGGATGCAACCAGTATTGTTATGGCATAAATTTTGGTCTTCAGAACACGTGAGCCCGAACCAAGCTATTTTAAAAGATTGTTTAATTTTAAATTATCCATTGCGAATTCCCTGGTTGGAGTATATTAAGAACTTTCTTACGGACTTGGGCCACCTGGACTACTACGCTACACCAGATATAATGGGAACATTGAGCAGGAAAGATCTTAGAATGGAGTGCCTTACCCACCTGGCGGATTTAAGGTGGGCCACTGAAGCACAAATACCTAGTGTTATGAGGAATCAACTGATGCAGATGGCGGATGGCATGGAACCTTATCTACAGTATGTTTTGAACCCCAGGCACCATTTTGTTCTCATTCGCTTAAGACTTCAGACATTCCATTGCTTGGTAAGTGTTCCTGTAGTGAATGATTGGAGTGCTGTACTGGAAAACTGTTCCTGTGACTCAAGTCTCGATACAAAGTACAATACATACAGTGCTATTTTGTAAATTGTATATGAGACAGACAAAATTATTTTTAATACCGCTTTTAAAATTTCTGCAAATACGTCAGTGTCGCCCGGCCTATCTGTACCTACAAACCCTTCCATCAATTGAAATTTGCAATGGCATTGCAGTTTATCTATGCTTGGTATTGAAAGCTAGAAAGTGTTTTTAGACAATTCCGTAGGTGTTTTATTTACAAATTTCGCTATGGCTCAAAGTTGTTTTAACAGTCTTGCACAGTTCATATGGGATTACTTCTCCTTCTTTTACCATCATTGACTGATGCATGCCACCCACGGATTTCAATCATTAATACAGTTATGTCAACTTTTTAATTGTTTTATATGTGCTTTTATGGTTGCTGATAACAACCGAATAAAATATTTCTATATATATGCATAGCTGTGATACACTTAAACAGCCTGATAGGTATCAGTATACTGATACACGTCCATCTTGTTTCTTTCAGGACTTGCCAGACAAATGGTCTGAGAGAGAACAGAGGCGTGAAGAGTATGTGAAACTGAAAATTGACTCACATCGCTCATTTGACATTATCATAAAAAAGAAGGAAACTTCCACAACAAAAGAAACATTTTGAAAAAAAGAAAGTGGCAGGCTTCAGGTAAATATGCCGAACTCCAAAGAAAAGGTAGATAGCCCACTCATGTAGAATATCAAATATTTAAAATGTGCCTCAATTTGAAATCAATGATAATGCTCCGAGTCCTTGTATTCAATTTACGAGCATTTATTAAGGGTGATGAAACTTAAATATCTTTGAGAAATATATTTATTGTAGAGAACAGCCGACACATGTTTTGCCCCCTCGTGGTTAATTCACCCAGGGCTTTCTCAAGGATGCAAATGGTAAAGATAATTAAAACAAACAGTTCGATATTAAAATAATTTGAAGTTAAAAAAATAGTAAAGTTAAAGAGCAGGATAGAGAATCCTACATAAGATAGACCCATTGTTCCAGTAAAGAAAAGAGTTAAAAAGAAAGTAATAGTCCAATGATCCTCAACTTAGACAACAAGGTGACCTGCAAGAGGGTATCACAAAGAAAAAAGAATACATGCATGACTGTGATTGTGACTTGTTTATGACTTATTAAAGGTGCATAAAACTGGTGCTAGTGAAAGAGAGAGAAAAAATCCTATCCCAATGGTATATGTGTAATGTGAAAGTTACTGAGAAAAATATATATAGTGATCAATAAAGAAGGTAGAAAGAATCGTACCAAGGATGTGTTCATAATAGAGCTTCCATTCTTTAATAGATGCAAACAGTCTAGATGAAAACATTGAATCATGAGTCCAGATTCTCTTCATTATGTAGTATAAACGAATATATTGCAATCTATGAAGTAGAAAGGTTATTCAAGAGCATTGTAATCAGAAGTATTTGGCAGAAATTCTATTGTTTGTCCTGTTAGGACACTAAATATAGCCATTTTATAATGTTATAATCTGCCTAGCTTCTGTATCGACAGAAACAGCGATTTGATGAAGGGCTAAGTGAGAACAATTTCATTCTGAAAAAAATCACAAAAAGAAGGTCTTATTGTGAACATTTTTGTTAATATTTTTAAGCTGACATAGCTAAAGTGCTTGTTTGATAGACGAGCCTTATCACGATGAAATTCGAAAAAGCAAAGTTATAATAATATATGTATTAAACCATTAGATATGGTATTTTAAATAGATTAGAAGTACCCGAAAGGGTACACTTACCGATTTGGTTAGACAAGAAGGGTCTCAGGATAAATCCTATAAAACTTATTGCACGGTGTTCTAGTCAGGCACCATCTTTGAATAGGGATTTGCTCTGAGTCCTTCTCCTATTTCTATTATTGTTGGTGAGCGGACTAGTCCTATAGCTATTTCCGCTTACCAGATAGAGACGAGAGAAATGTAGCAGAAGTGCGTCTACCATCTTGATGCAATCGTATTCGCGTAAAAACAAAAGTCAATGTTGAAAACAATAGTGTGTGAAAGTCATATCCTATTTATTTTTAACAATCTAGTACTTGTAATTTTTTCGTAGATAAAAGGCCCATGAGCGGTCAAAAGGGGATGAGTAAAAAATACATTGGCCGAAATCGGTAAATCGTATAAGTCTATAGTGAAGTCCTCAGAGACATAGGGGGTGATTCCAAGCTTGGCGGGCGGCGGGAGCCGCCCGCCAAGCGGGAACCGCCAGAAGACCGTACCGCGGTCAAAAGACCGCGGCGGTCATTCTGGGTTTCCCACTGGGCTGGCGGGCGACCGCCAAAAGGCCGCCCGCCAGCCCAGCGGGAAACACCCTTCCACGAGGAAGCCGGCTCCGAATGGAGCCGGCGGAGTGGAAGGGGTGCGACGGGTGCAGTAGCACCCGTCGCGAATTTCAGTGTCTGCTAAGCAGACACTGAAATTCTAAGTGGGGCCCTCTTACGGGGGCCCCTGCAGTGCCCATGCCATTGGCATGGGCACTGCAGGGGCCCCCAGGGGCCCCACGACACCCCATACCGCCATCCTGTTCCTGGCGGCCGAAACCGCCAGGAACAGGATGGCGGTATGGGGGTCGGAATCCCCATGGCGGCGCAGCAAGCTGCGCCGCCATGGAGGATTCCCCTGGGCAGTGGAAAGCCGGTGGTACACCGCCGACTTTCCGTTTCTGGCCGCGGCTGTACCGCCGCGGTCAGAATGCCCAAAGGAGCACCGCCAGCCTGTTGGCGGTGCTCCCGCGGACCACGGCCCTGGCGGTTTTTACCGCCAGGGTCGTAATCAGGCCCATAGTATGCAGACACTATAGTGTACAGAAACAGGGAGTGGACTTATATACCTGAGTATACTGTGTCCAAGATTACTAAAAGTACTGAAATAAAATTATTGTAGATGGGTTGTATTTAGTTTGTTCTTCAAGGACTCGTCCATATGGTGTTAGAAAAACAAGGAAATGACCAAAGGCTCCAGAGTCATATCACGTAATGTCATGGTGATTTCATTATGAGTTTGATGATCCATAGGACATTAAGTAATAGGTTGGTTGAAGTAAAGCAGGTGAAAGATAGTTGTACATGGCCTGGTGAATCAAGATATATTAACTGTGAGCATATAAAATATTAAGTGTTAATCTCGCAGTGTTGGTATTGGAGAGCTTGAAACTATTTAGAAATGACTATAGGTCCATCACCAATGTTATACAGATAGTGGTAATCAATGCAACCAATAGTGCCATTCTGAATCCTTGTTGAGACCTTGTTGGACAGTGTCATAGAGGATAATAAGTTTACTCTCATTTTGTCGCAACGTAACTTCAAGATTGCCTCCCCGGGGATGTTGTTTAAGTTTAATCAACCCACAGAAAGAAAAGGTTTGTGTATAATGTTCCTGGATACGTATTTTTAGTGCTCTAGTAGCACTGCCAACATAAGCTTTATTACACGGGCAGATGATAAGGTATACTAAGTTGGTGCTTTCACAGTTAATGAAGTCACGTATTTTGAATTGTTGGTGATTAATTGCAGTAATTTTAGAGTTGGATAATCCAAGTTTGCAGATGGAACAGGTTGTACAGGTGTGCCACACGGGGTCTCATATAATGTTGAGTGGGTAATGTTTCTTGGTAAAAGGAAGAGCATAGCTTACTCCAGTATTGGAACTTTCATAGATTCTCATGCTTGAATCATTCCCTGTCGTCAAGATGAGAGTCCCCGGTACCTTAGAAAAGACAATGTCCCCAAAGATATAACATCAATAACATTAAAACTCTACATTTTAGTAATCTATCCAAGTCATTATGTAAAAAGGACCTAAGTTGAGCCTCAGCCAATCAGAGTGCCCCACCCTCTAGAACCCTCCTGAGAGAAGCTCCAGTACCTCAGATTTTCTACTGCACATCGTGCTAGGGAGTCTTCTCTGAGCTCTGCTCAGTTTGTTCTTGTGGAAGAGGATTTAGTCACTATATCTGAATTTGTATTTGCTTATTAGGTGTTTCTGATTTACACTCATACTTTCTGGAGCCTGTTATACCAGCATAATGTCTGACAGAGAAAGGAAAAGTCTCTGTAGAGCCTGCAGCACTTATGGGAAGAAAAGGCTCCATTCAGAAGACCCTCATACAGATTGTATATATTGCCTCTATCCTGATCATTCTGCTACAGACTGTAAGGTATGTCGTGCCTTTTCCTCAAAGACTCTAAAGGATAGAGAGGGGAGATTGTTGATATAGCTCCAGAAGCTTAAGTCAAGAAAAAACCCTGTCTCAGACTCAGACGGTGAGGAGTCTTCATGGTCTTCTAAGAGGTCACAAAAGTGGCAAAGATCACCTCATTCTGAAAAGGGTTCAAAACAACCCTCAAAGACTTTTAAAAAGACCTCACAGGGGTCTGGTGAAGGCCGCAGTCTCTCATCCTCACCTCAGGAGAGATGTTCCTCCTCTAAGACCGAGCATCGTCCTTCAACATCAAAGGAGGTGCCTAAACCTTCCTCAGAGCCTTCTACACTTCCTCCAAAGGTTCTGACAGTGTTTTAGAAAGCCTTCTTCAGCTCCTGAAGACAGACTGTCGACGACGATTCCACCATCGACAAAGTTGTTGTCGTCGACGAGAACTTACACAGTGGCTGCATCGACAGCGACAACGGTGATGGTAACCAGTCTTTCAATGGTGGCTTCCTGCTCGTCGACGACATCCACGTCGACGGTAACAAAATCTAGGCCGTCGACTTTGAAGATCAAAATTTCGACACCACCATTGTCGACAAGGAGAAAAATGCAGTCTTTTTCAGGGAGAGGAGATATCACTCCAAAAGCTACATCCCCAAGTAAGGTTACACCATTAATCCCAACTCATCTTTTGGAGAAGATTCTGATGATGATGGGCTGTTTAGGGCAGCCCATAGCTCTTCACAACTCCATGTTAAGTGTCAAGAGGCTGAACAGGAGTATTATCAAGAGTATTATTCTCCTAAACGACAGCAGCCATATGTACCAGAAGACATGGTCTGTGTCCCAAGTTCCCTTATATCTGATTTATAAGTTGTACAAAAAGAGGTTTCAATCAGCGCCGCAATCGGACATTCAGACGGCGCCTCCTCCCTCGATGCCTGCCACTCGAGTGCCACAGACTAGGTTATCTCCTAGATCGGCCAGAAGTACCCCACAAAGGTCTTTCATACAGGTTACTGACTCTTCGGATGAAGAGAGAGAAGAAGTAGAGTTGTAGGATGCGAACTCAGATTCGGACAACTGTATATTGCTGACATCCTCATCTCCATTGCCTACTATGGTGGATTCTCCCCCAGGAGATATTGGGGGTTTCCATAATCTGCTTGAGAGAGCAGCAAAGAGATTTGCGTTGCCCATGCCATCTAAGCAGATGGATTGTTTTTTTATATGACTTCAAGGAGCCTTATCAGAAAAGTGTCCACTCCATACCGATAGTAGATTATATCTGGGAGGAAGGCCAGCTACAGTGACAGCAGTCTTGCCTAGATTGGACAAGAAATACAAGGCCCCAGAGGACACCCCAGCGTGTCTAGTTAGTCACCCGAAGCCAAACTCGGTCATAACCCAGGCAGCGCAGAGGCGTTCAAAAAATCCATCAACGACATTTTCAGCTCCTCCAGATAAGGAAGAGAAAAGGCTGGACAACATCGGTGCTGGTGATGGTTGGTGACTTTGTTTGACTGCAAATAAAGAAAAGAGCACATTTTTCTCCTGGAGTGCAGTGCTGCAGTTGTTATCAACTGTTTGTTTTGGAATTGTTTGGAGGAAAGGTCCATTCCTCATGACTGCACCAGCATGAAATAGCACGCCATAAGGAGGACCATTTTGTTGTGTTTATATATATATATATATTACCCCTTTGTTAAGGGTTGATTTTCTGCCCTTTTGATTCCCCATATTCTGGATTTCAGCTCCTGTGGAGCCCTCTCTGCTGTTTTGCAGCATGGCTGGTTATGATGACCAAGCTGGGGATGAATGCTATATGGATGATCCAGCTGGATCTTTTGAGCATTACCTGGTCTATGCTTTGGATGCTGGAGTGCGTCATACTGTTAATCAGGCATTGGCACAGGCTATCAGGCCTATTAAACACCACCTTCTTGGTTTTGCTGAGCAGCAAGGATGGGTAGCCCCCTCGGGAGTTCAGGCACTTACAGAACCGTCCTTGTCTGGCGCTTCTCAAACCCTCAAGCAGAGTACTAATCCGCACGCTGCGGACTTTGAAAGCCTTATTAGATCTATGGCCAGGGATCATGACTATAACGTTACTTCCTCACAGAGGTCTAAGTCCAAGGAGGAGCTAGCTTCTTCCTCGTCAAACCATTCTTCTGATCAAGGGGATGATCCACCACGTAAGCGCAAAAAGAAATTGCACTACCAGGAGGAGCCTATTCCTACGCCTAAGGTCTTTACGTTTGAACTGGAGGACATTGTATATCCCCTGTCTTCCCTATGGTTGCCCCCAGCGGAGATGGCAGATTATATGGAATCCCACATTAGACATGGATTTGAAAAGGAGGTTTGATCCAGATTGCGGTCTGAGTGCCCCATACCGGATTTCTCTTCTAAAATGACTGAGACGCCTGAATTGGATCCTACTTTAGTCACCTATATGAAAGGTCTTCTGAAGACCCAAAGAAGGGCATAGATCGCACCTGACGTGGTTGTCAGAACAAGCTTTTGGATGTAAGTGGCCTATTGACAAAGATTTTGGAACTGGGTTTTCAGGCCAAGGAATCGCGTGAGTCCATTGACCCTGACATTTTGGTAGGTTGGGCTCAAAGGGCCCTATGCTTTCTGGGGAATGCTAATTGTGCTATTTCCACGGAACGTCACCGTTCCATATTGATTAAGTTGGATCCCAAGTTGGCGGACTTTGCTTCCTCGGAGTCAGGTCCTCTGGCTCAGGACTTGCATTTTGGCTCTCAGTTGCTTAAAGAACTATCTAAATTTGCAGCAACTTAGGGTCAAGGTTCTATCAAAAGAGTACTTCGTCCACTTTTTTGCAGGGCCGGATCCTACAGAGGGTGTGCTTCGGCCGTTTCAACCAACAGGGCTCTCAGCGTGGTTACTATCACAAAAGAAGAGGTTGTTTCCAAGATTATGATGCCTCCACCCCACCCTTCCACCCCTTGCACCCTTCCCGCATGAGAGCGGGTCGATCCAGGTTCCACAGAGGGAGATCTGAGGGCACCGAATCCTACTCCCAGGACGCAGGATCTACAGGTGAGCTTGACTGTGAGTTCAGAGGTTATTGTGGGGGGCAGGACAGGGGGTTTTCTGCAAGCGTGTGGCACAAGATCACTTGTGACTCTTGGGTCCTGGAAGACCATTCAGGGCTTCAAGCTCAAATTTTATGAGTCCCCCTCTCAGCCATTTCCTCCCTGTCCGACATGTTTTTCCCTTCAAGAGTGCAGTTTAATTTCCACAGAAATCTGCGCTTTTGACAAAAGGCGCTATTGTCAAGGCTTCAAAGCATCCTTTCGGTTTTCTCAGTTCCGTGGTTCTAGTAGACAAAAAAGGGGGTGGTTCTCGTCTTGTTTTGAACCTCAAAGAGTTCAACGGATGCTTGGTTTATCGCCACTTCAAGATGGAGGTTATCCACTTGTTGAGGGACATCCTGCAAGAAGGAGACTGGATGGTTCGCTTAGATCCAAAGGATGCTTATCTAACCATTCCTATATTTCCTCCCCACTGACTGTTTCTCCAGTTTCTGTGGGAAGACCTCTATTATGAGTACAAGGTTCTTCCTTTTGGCCTCTCTTCAGCCCCCTGGGTGCTTCTCGAAGGTGATGCAGCTGGTAGCAGAGTCCCTTCGCTCTCAAGGGGCACGTCTAATAATCTATCTAGACGACATTCTCATCGTGGCTCAATGCTTCATTCTTCTCCTCTCCCACCTGGAGTGGGCCATTTCCCTTCTTCAGGGTTTGGGATTCTTAATCAACATCCAAAAGGCGGTATTAATTCCGGCTCAGCAGATGGATTTTCTAGGATTTTGGGTGGACTAAATCCGATCTCAGTTGATCCTTCCCCCTCAAAAGATTCATTTAATTAAGAGAGAATTGAGGTTACTGTTGTCCAGACGGACTGTATCATTGAGGGCGATTGCCCACATGTTGGGCCTGCTCTCTTCCTCCATTCAGGCAATATTTCTTGGACCTCTCCATTACAGAGCGCTGCAGAGGTTGAACATTTCCCATCTGCAGAAGGGCCACGGGTATGCGGATCAGGTTCCTCTTTTGGAGGAAGCTCGATCGGAGATGAGTTGATGGTTAGACCACATGGAGGCTTGGAATGGCAGACCTATTTTCAGCTCCTCCTCGGAGATTGTGATAGAGTCCGATGCCAGTCTTTGGGATGGTGGGCCCGTTGCGGGCCGGTCTCCACAGGGGGTCGTTGGCCCAAGTCGGAACTGGACCTCCATATCAATTGTCTGGAGCTTTCGAATGGACAATATCTCAGCGGTGAGATATGTCAACAAATTGGACAGATTCCGCATTCTAGCGGAGATTGCCAAGGAGTTTTGGCACTTCTGCCTGCAACACCGGATCTTGGTGGTGGTGGAATATCTGCCAGGGAGCAGCAATTCAGTTGCGGATTGGCATTCTCGTCACCTTCGAGATTTCAGCGACTGGAGGCTTCATCCCAAGGTCTTTCAGGCCCTCTGCGCTCGGTGGGGTCATTTCTTAATAGATCTTTTTGCTTCCCATCTCAACTGACAAATAAAGAGGTTTGTCAGTTGGAGGCCGGATCCGGAAGCATTAGCGACAGACGCATTCCTAGGGATTGGTCTCTGGATCTGGGGTATGCTTTTCTGCCCTTCTTGGTGATTCCCAGGGTGTTGGCTCAGATCCGTCATCAGCAGGCAGATCTTTTTCTAGTGACTCCTCTCTGGAGGTCCCAGGCCTGGTTTCCGGTGCCTCTGGAATTGAGTTGCGGACATCCTCTATTAATTCTGTTCAGGCAGAACCTCCTTCTGGATCCTCTGGGCCTTCCTCATCCTCTTGTTTTTTGGGGACAGCTGGCCCTAGTGGCTTGGCGTCTTTCAGGGAAAGATGGAGTGTCCCAGGCCTTTCACAGGAGTCTTCCGCTTTCATTGCAGGATCCTGGTCTTCCAGTACCCACAAGAGATATGCTTCCACTTGGAACCGATGGAGTGCTTGGTGCAGTGCACGGAACGCAGATCCTTCAACGGATTGCAGTTTGGTCTTACATTTTTTGTCTTCTTTAGCTTCGTCGGGTTTGGCATAGATCGGTTAATAACTATCGGTAAGCTATTTCGGCGGGTTATTTGCCAATTGAGGGTAAACCAGTGGGAGAATTACCTATCATTTGCAAGCTTTTGAGGGGTATAAGGTTAGCTAATCCCCCTCGTCTGCGTTATTCTACTCTATGGGATGTGAATGTTGTTTTACACTTTTTAGAGTCTTGGCTGGCTAATAGGTTTCTTTCCAGGAAGCAGCTTTCAGCCAAGCTGACCATGTTATTATACTTAATTTCATGTAAAAGGGTGTCTGATGTTAGAGCCCGGGATACAGCAGGTAGGATTTTTTCTTCTGAGGGAGTAACTTTTTCTATTTCACGTCGTACCAAGTGTAATTTGAAATCAGTTTCTTATCCTAGTTTTGTGGACAATCCAAAATTGTGTGTTGTACAATGTCTCAGAGCTTATGAGGTAAGTACAGAAGAATTTCGTTCTGATATGGGTGGTCAGCTGCTAACTTCATTGGTTAAGTCTTATCACCCTGTTTCGTCTGCCACTCTGGCCAGATGGGTTTGCTAGCTCTTGAATGAAGCAGGCATTAATATTTCTAAATTTGGCGATCATTCCACTAGAGGGGCCATGGCTTCAAAATCTTTTGCCCTGGGTTCCCTTCTGGAAGACATTTTAAGAGCTGCAGATTGGTCCTCTGAATCTACGTTCAAATCATTCTATTTTAAGCCTATTGTGGATATTGCATCGGTTGTGGGTGGATCAGCTTTAAACAAGCATAATCGGAGCCTCCGGTCCTGACATAGAATAAAATTGAAAAATTCTTAACGCGAATACTAGAATTTTTTTTATTCAATCACCAATTACACCAGTATTCTTCTTACTGCCACTGCCTGAAAAGATTTCCAAATGTGCAAATTTAACCTTGGCCAGTAAAGCTGAGGCAGCTCTCTTAATATAGCAAAAACATAATGTTACAGAATGGGGAATTATTATTTCCATACCGGAAACAAAGCAATACCCAATCTTCCCACTGCCACAAGGAAACAAAACATAATTATAAAAAATGGTAGTAGGCTTGGAAAATCCCTTATGTGGAAGGGTAGCAATCATGGTTGACACCTAGCAAATGGGAATGTGCCACTTCATACTGAAACAGACGTCATGGAGCTATCATCCATTGGACATGAATCAGGTGAAAAAATGTAACTCTAAAAAATGGCAGCAAGTCCTTGAATGTCTATTTATGAAAGAGAACAAATTATGGTCAGTGCAACACATGCAGGACGTCGCCAGTGCAAGTTGAGACAAAGGATAGCAGGGATAATGTTGCCTGTCTGGTCCTAACTATCAGGGGCACTATATTACAGTGGAAATACAAAAATATACCAACAAACTTCTACCCATTTCTCCTAACATTGGAGAAGAGCTAGGAAACTGTCTGTTTTACATGTTAATAATTCATTGTTTAAAGATATGTGCTCCTGAAACATAGCCGAGGGGATTTACTCCAGATACAAGATAACAAAACTGCATACTTCTCTACCTACGATACTATATGCACTATAGAATGGGTACTCGTAAACAATTTCCCAGGGGCCAAAAGGTTTGGTCTGTGGTGTGACCAAGTGCCACACAGGGTTCCAGCAGGTGGTGGTTATGTGTCTGGAGGAGGATGGTTCTTGATTATCACATATAAGAGGACCTCGAAATTCATGACTTCAGAATGCACACTGTACAAAAACATCTCATGTGTTTGATTTAATAAGCTATAATGTTGTTAATGTTGTTCATGTATAATAGCAAGCCAGGCCACCCAAAGGGTGCCCATAACAACTAGTTTGCCTCTTGGTTCACTTTTGGCATTGTTGTCAGGGTGGGGGCATTAATGTTTCTAAATTCATGTTTGAAAACTATCACTTTCAAAGAAATACTTATCATACTGATATAATCCCATATGCTAAGGTGAAACGGTTGTATATATAATAAATCACACTTGTTGAATTTTGAAGAGACATTTTCATATATTTACACATGTGCTGCAAGATGTCTTTATAAATGAAGGTGTTCATAAAGTTAAATAGTGCAGGACACTCTCACTTCCTTTCTTAAATTAACCTTTAAACAAAGGTTTGTCCCTGTATTTAATATATGTTTAATGCTGGCATTGACCCGAATTAACAACAGCCCAGTGCTTCTGTTGACTAAAGGGGTTACCATAAAGGTCCGGAGGGCGACATGCAGCTTTCGGGCTGTACTTTGAGTATCACTGCACTATAGTATAGAGTCCTGAAACCTAGAAATGCAGCCTTTGACAGGCTACAAAAGCTTCCTTAACTCAGCAACTGAGATATGAATCTAGCAACCTTTGTCTAAAACAACGCAAGTAAAGACCAAAAAGTGGATACTGGGATCCCATGGGTATTATGCATGAAGTTAAAGCTAAAAAGAAAGCTACTGCATTTTTCTCAATGATTATCTATCTTCACCTGGATCCAAAAAAAAAGTGCTCAAACTTCAGGGACCTAATAAATGTTTAACTATTCTGTAAACCAAACAAAAACACCAAAAGCAAGATAAGCAGTAGTGGACTATTCTTTTACCTCCGTGAAACTGGTGAACCTGTGTAACTGTTCAAACAGATTATTGATAAGATAGCAATTATTTTTCTCAGTCATTGATGTTAGCTATAAATGCATTTTCAATACCTCGCACTATGGCCATTGTGTACTCATTGAGCCAAACAAACTAAAAAGAATAAAATGGACCAATGTTAACAATGTTAATGTGAGTTGGACAGAAGGCACAGCCCTCCATTTGCCATTCTTCCTTGAGAACCGTGGCACTGACACTGAATCCCATGGCCCAAGAGCCTGGGGAAAACTAAGCAATCTAGTAACAAATACTTCGCTTAGGTAAAAAGCACAAACCTTCCATGGCAATTAAAGACGTCTATATGTGTGGTTTAATGTAGAATGAAGGAAAAAGAGAACCAGCCTGATATATCTGACTTGATAAATGCAAATAATATAGATTTCACAGAATGTAAATATCAACTGAAGCAATAATAGACATTGGGAATCAAAAAGACGAGTAATTGAGAGATTTGCATGAGGCATTCATCACTCGAATTCCAAAGAAATATTGGGACCATCTGAACATCATGACCGCAAAGTTAATTGTGCAAAAAATTGTGTGAACTCCTTTGAAGGGACCACATATGTCAGCTCCTAATATATGTAAGTGGAGTAAATGATAAACTGCTGAATCCTTCGCTGTTACTTTCAACACAGTCACTAATAAACATCCAAGCTGGAGAAACAAAAGGCACTTATTTTGGTATCATCAGTATCTATCCATTACTAGCACATATTTCGGCACTAACCCATTTGGCCTCTGCAGAGAAAGTAGTGGCATTATTATGAAGGCAAGTAAAAAAGATGAAGCACCAGGTAAAAATGGCTTACTACCAGTAATTTGTACGGGCAATCAAAATTACTAGTCAGATCAGGTTCTGTGGATTTTTATGAACTTTGGCAGCACTGTTGCAGAATTCTGGCAAAGATCAATCCTCCACCCCATACACATTAATAGCCCTTTTGGGTGTAGATCCCAAGTTCTACTCTAGTTTGCTACTAGAAGAACTGGGCACCTGGGTAGTTGATCACAAAATAATAGTATGGTTCCAGACTGGTTTCATGCCTTTGGATCAATAGATAATATTGTAGCTCTATAATCAATAATTTATAGAATGTAAAAATAGCGGGACTATTATTTGAACGCTTCATTGACTTTAAAACCACTTTCAAATGCATAGATGGAGGCTTGCTCTAGAAAAACAGGTAAATACGACATCTTTAAAACCTTACTGAGGTCATGACAGCATTGTATTACAACAATCAAAATTTAACTGGGTCATATCAGTAAGGGCCCCAAGCAGTGCTGCGTTTTATCCCTCCTGCTGTTTAGTCTGCATGTTGCCGACATGGGTCCAATTCTAATCGAGCTTGCCTCTAAAATGAAATGGCTTATTACCCATCATGAAATATGCAGGCAAAAACACTGTACTCTTGGACCAAACAAGTGTTGGTTTACAGCAATATCATAAACACCTTAGTTTACTGACACATTAGCAAACTAAATATCAATTACAATAAAAATAAGATAGGCTTTGCTCGCCACTTAAACTCAAAGCAAACATGGACACTGGATAGCAAAACTACAAAATGCATCTTAGAAAACTTTGGGTGCTTGGTTTCAAACAAAATGATGATGAATTAAAGTGTGTTAACTGTGCTTGGAAAACAAAGCTTATCTCTTAATTTTGCCCTCTTTAAATTATCTAGAGATCTCACATGTCAATCTATATTTAAGCCTCTACAAGTGATAACCTTCAGATTTTTTTACCATCATGGATTTACAATCTAAAAGCCTTCCCAGGAAAACTTAACAGTTGGCTGAACATCTCTATATCTATACGTTGTCTGCCCTAATCAACAAGTCAGGAGCAAATCTGCTCGGAAGTTAAGCTAGCGGTTCACTCATTAGCCCAAAGCGCCACTATTTTCAGATACTGGTTCAAATTAAACACGCTGATTATAAGTCATTGAAAGGGGCTTTCAAGTTTGGATTTGACTCACTTTCATACACCAATAAAATACCCTTGCATAAGCTAGTGAATTCTCTATTACAACAACTTGGCATGGAACCACTGTGGAACCAAGCCCTCTTGAGGCCATGCTTTAAAATTAAAGAAAACAACCAACCACAGATCAACAGCAAACAATACAGCAATATTAAAACAAGTTCAATTGACAACCTGGTTTTGTTACGTTATAGTTAAATGCAACCCTCAAACCTGTCAGCAACTTTCAATACCATGGGAGCTGAAAATACAATATTAAGCACTGGCAAACAAAATAGGCTTCAAACATGAGACCAACTGCTTTTTTTATTGTGTTTTTCTTTTTTGCTTACTTTTCTCCCCTTCTCTCCTCTTACATTGATATTACACCTCCATTGTCTCCTTCTCCCTCCCCTTAATTTGATGGGAAATATACATTTTGATGCATTCTCCTCTGAGTCCTGCCATACACATACCATTTGTAAACTTGTAAAGGATCTGTCTGGCACTGTCTTGCTTATGTGTCTTCTGTGATATGGTTTTGTGACTTTAACTCTATAAATAACCAAGCAATTAATTTATATTGCTATAATCCGGTTTAAGTCATTGTTATCTCCTTAGGCTTGCATGTCATCTGGTCACATTGTTATCCCATTGTGGCGATGCACTTACATTGCTGCACTGGGAGGGATGCGAGAGCATGGGCACCACTGTGGAAAGCTGCTGCCCTGCTGCTCTTCAACACACCATAAGTGATTAGCACCTGCAGATCTGAATGCGGGCAAATTCATAATACACAGGCAAATTAATAATAATATAGATTGTGTCTAAAATGACTTCAAATAAAGCAATAGTAGGACGGACTGCCTCTTATTGTGTTTGGGCTGCCACCTGGCTATTATACTAGTGATGAATGTAATATGGAGCATGAGTGCTACATATCCTATGACCTATCCTATCTAATATTGGCACATAACATACACTCATATATGCTGAAACCTGTGCAATGTCACCAGTAGAGTAACGCACACTGCTCAAATGATTTGGACTACATTTCCTGGCAAACCACAGGAACATTCCACTATGTAACAATTGTTAGCATTATGAGGCTGCAGATGACTGATAACACACCTCCATTTGGCCTTAGTAACCGACAGGGGAGGCAAGACCGATGGGGCTAGGGATCGTGCAGATTCACATAGGAATTGACAGCTACGGATTGGAAAAAAGCTTGCAAACAAGTATCCCTAGGATGAGCATTTTCTAATTAATAAAAATATTTGTGCAACTTAAGCGTGTACAAATAACATGTAGGCCTGAAAACGAGAAAGAAATGCATTTATGTTCCCTTCTGTGCTATCCTAGCAGCTGAAAAGCACAAGGTAACAATAATATGTAGGCGTCAGTTGAAGAATGTACCATCAAGCACATATTTTACATGATTTGTCATGAGCGACCTATGTTAAAAATGTGTTATAAATAACTGTTAAAACTTGTTTAGAAGCTTTAACAATTAACCATTGTAGGAAAATGGCTCCCTGTTGCAGTTACCCCCCACTTTTTGCCTGATATTGATGCTGACTTGACTGAGAAGTGTGCTGGTACCCTGCATACCAGGCCCCAGCACCAGCGTTCTTTCACTAAAAATGTACCATTGTTTCCACAATTGCCACATCTCTGACACACAGATAAGTCCCTTGTAAAAGGTACCAGTGGTACCAAGGGCCCTGTGACCAGGGAAGGTCTCTAAGGGCTGCAGCATGTGTTGCGCCACCCTAAGGGACCCCTCACCTAACACATGCACACTGCCATTGCAGATTGTGTGTGTTGGTGGGGAGAAAAGGCAAAGTCGACATGGCATCCCCCTCAGGATGCCATGCACACAAAATACTGCCTGTGGCATAGGCAAGTCACCCCTCTAGCAGGCCTTACAGCCCTAAGGCAGGGTGCACTATACCACAGGTGAGGGCATGGCTGCATGAGCAATATGCCCCTACAGTGCCTAAGTCTGTTCTTAGGCATTGTAAGTACAGTGTGGCCATATTGAGTATATGGTTTGGGAGTTTGTAAAAACGAACTCCAGAGCTCCATAATGTGTACACTGACTACTGGGAAGTTTGGTATCAAACTTCTCAGAATAATAAACCCACACTGATGCCAGTGTTGGATTTATTACAAAATCCACACAGAGGGCATCTTAGAAGATGCCCCCTGTAATTTACCCAAACCTTCAGTGCAGGACTGACTGGTTTGTGCCAGCCTGCCACTGAGATGGGTTTCTGCCCCGTGGTGTGGCAGCCTTTGTGCTTTCTGAGGGCAGAAACAAATCCTGCACTGGGTGGAGGTGCTTCTCACCTCCACCTGCAGGAACAGTAACAACTGGCAGTGAGCCTCAAAGGCTCATGCCTTTTGTTACAGCACCCCAGGGTATCCCAGCTAGTGAAGATGCCCGCCCCTCTGGCCACTGCCCC
This sequence comes from Pleurodeles waltl, assembly GCF_031143425.1. Lineage (NCBI taxonomy): Eukaryota > Metazoa > Chordata > Amphibia > Caudata > Salamandridae > Pleurodeles > Pleurodeles waltl. The sequence continues at coordinate 176,655,036 of NC_090436.1, read as the reverse complement.
CACTTTTGGCGGCAAGGCAGGAGAGGATAATGAGAAAAACAAGGAGGAGTCACCCACCAGTCAGAGCAGCAACTAAGGGGTCCTGAGCTGAGGTGACCCTTGCCTTTAGAAATCCTCCATCTTGAGATTGGAGGATTCCCCCAATAGGATTAGGGATGTGTCCCCCCTCCCCTCAGGGAGGAGGCTCAAAGAGGGTGTACCCACCTTTCAGGACAGTAGCCATTGGCTACTGCCCCCTCAGACCTAAACACACCCCTAAATTTAGTATTCAGGGGCGACCCTGAACCCAGGAAATCAGATTCCTGCAACCTACACAAAGAAGAAGGACTGCTGACCTGAAAGCCCTGCAGAGACGACAACTGACTTGTCCCCAGCCCTACCAGCCTGTCTCCAGACTCAAAGAACATGCACAGCAACGCATCCGACAGGGACCAGCAACCTCTGAGGACTCAGAGGACTGCCCTCAACTGAAGGACCAAGAAACTCCAGAGAACAGCAGCACTGTTCACAAACAGCAACATTTGTGCAACTTTGAAACAACTTTTAAAGAACTCACTCTTCCTGCCGGACACGTGAGACTTCATACTCTGCACCCAACGCCCCCGGCTCGAGCTCCAGAGAACTAACACCGCAGGGAGGACTCCGCGGCAGCTGCGACTTCATGAGTAACCTGAAACTACCCCCCTGCACTCCCACAGCAACTTGCAGAGAGGATCCAGAGGCTCCCCCTGACCGCGACTGCCTGGTAACAAAGAACCCGATGCCTGGACCAAGCACTGCACCCTCAGCCCCCAGGACTGAAAGGAACCAACCTCCAGTGCAGGAGTGACCAGCAGACGGCCCTCTTCCTATCCCAGGTCCCTCCAATACTTTCAACAGCAAACCCGACGCCATCTTTGCACACTGCACCCGGCCACCGCTGTGCCGTTGAAGGTGTGTTTTGTGTGCCTGTTTGTGTCCCCCCCCCGTGCTCTACAAAATCCCCCTGGTCTGCTCCCCGAGGACGCAGGTACTTACCTGCCAGCAGACCAGAACCGGAGCACCCTTGTTCTCCATAGGCGCCTATGTGTTTTGAGCCCTCCTTTGACCTCTGCACCTGACCAGCCCTGTGTTGCTGATGCAGTGACTTTGGGGTTGCCTTGAACCCCCAACAGCGGGCTGCCTATGCCCAGGAAACTGAACTTGTAGGTGCTTTACTTACCTGTTGATTTTTGCACTGTGTCCCCTTTTAAAATATTTTATTGCCATTTTAACCTAAACTGTGTGTACTACTGCTTTACTTCAAAGTTCCTTACTTACCTGTGTGGAGTACCTTGTATTTTATGTATCTACTTCAAATCTTGAATCTTGTGGTTCTAAAATAAATTAAGAAAATATATTTTTCTATACAAAAACTATTGGCCTGGAGTTAAGTCTTTGAGTGTGTGTTCCTCATTTATTGCCTGTGTGTGTACAACAAATGCTTAACACTACCCTCTGATATGCCTACTGCTTGACCACACTACCACAAAATACAGCATTAGAATTATCTAATTTTGCCACTATCAACTTCTAAGGGGAACCCTTGGACTCTATGCACAATATCTCTCACTTTGAGATAATATATACAGAGCCAAATTCCTACAACCATGCTATGAAATGTATATTCTTTTAACCTTCACAAGCTCATAAGTTAATTTAATCAATAAAATGTTAGTGATACCAATTTTTTAATTTTTTATGAATAGACTGGATAGAAAAGAGCATGGGAAAGGAAATGAGAATTGCAAGTATACATTACACAGACCATGAACATTTCTCTTGTGTTTCTTGAAATGGTGAGATCCGGCATCCAGTCGATAGTTTCGTTGCAACGTTAGAACGAAATTAATAAAATGTTTCTTAGCTTAGAAAGATTAGACAACGGAAGCTGTCCTTTCTCATGAAGACATCGAAATTGATTTGGTCGAACGAGTTGTGGAGATGAAGGAAGAAGATACAAGTTTCAAAGTTGTGTGAATATAAAATACGTGTTCCTAGGTTAGAGTGAGAATGCTTTTCAGAGAATGCTTTTTAGAGAATGCTTTTTAGGCAAGGCTTTTCAGAGAGGCTTTAGCAGAGATATTTTAGAGGCTTGGGCTAATTGAGCAGCAATTCTCTCCTCCCTTCTGATACTCTGTGATTTCTCTGTTGACGCCCTCTGAGATACTACTCAGACGCACTATGAGCTGCTTTATTTTCGACACCTAGGGCCTCATTATGAGTTTGGTGGACAGGAAAGCCTGTTCGCCAAAGCCCCGACAGAGTGCCCGCCGCCTACGCATCGACCTCCCCGCAGGAGTCATTATGAGTTTCCTACTAGGTCGGTGGGCAGATACCTGAGTTTCCGACCGCCTGCCTAGCAGGAAACAGGCTACAGCATTGTCTCTGGCTTGTAATCGAGCTGGCTGCAATGCTGTAGCCAGTAGGGTGCAACAGCACCCTTGCAATGTTCACTGTCTGCAAACCAGTGACAGTGGTCACCGCTAGTGTGGCGGTCCTAAGACCACCACACTCGTAATGACCCTCTTAGATTCAAATCCGAGACATTTGCCTGAAACTTATTTTTTCTCAACTCTGTTGAGTTTCTAAATGCTTTCACATCTTCAACTTATCAATCAACTCATGAACTCTTTATGGGTTCCTCTAGCTAACTGATTGTCTTCTTTCATAAAACCATCTTCTAGATTAGACAAGGATATTAAGTTGGATGGCACACGCTTTATGCATTGTTCTGGTAACTTTGAGAGGTGATTTCTAAATTCTGTCAATAAAGATGAGAAACTTAGAGAATTGAAAATAAATATTGTTAATTTTCTTCAAACTCTCTTCATTTTCTCTTAATGAAGTGTCATTGATATATTAAAAAATTGTTAAATGTATTGACTGCAGCTTCTCCCTGTTTCAAACTACACCTCCAAGGTTCATTGCCTGGGGTCCAGTAGTGGAGCAGAAATCTTTACAGATAATTAATCCTGGAAATTTTCATGTTAACAAAGTTGGTAGCAGAGGAAAGGTTAGGTAATGAGATTAAAGAAGCTGCAAAAATTAAAACGTGCCCAAAGTAGATAAATGCCCAATGCCCGAGTTCGAAGATTGACAAAGTGCGGTTCTTGAAGCATTGCCTGTATTGGTTGTAGAGTGGTGAACTCCAGTTTTGGGTGTATCAATAGGGTTATGCGTAGTAATTCTGATGATTAATTATGATTTGTGAAATTCATATTGATTTGAAAAATGTTTGTTCATTGATGTTTTGAATTGCATTGCTGATGCTTATGCACTTTTTGTCAAAGAAGATAAAGATAAAGAAGTAATCTAAGGTCCCAGAACAGATATATAAATAAGTAAGAGTTCATTTATGGTATTCTTGTCTGTTAATGAGTTGAAGTGCAGGTCATTATATGTCAACTGCACAATTTAGATAGGGACAATAACAAATTGTTGTTGTACTGATAGTGATCTGTGTCAGTTCTGATAACATTTGCTGTTTTGCACATTAACAGGGAGGTTGGGAGCATCTAAAAACTTGATTCTTTAAATCAGCCATTTTCCCCACTTTGAAACAGCGAGAGGCACCATTTTTGGCAGGGCACGCTCTAGCTTTTCTTTGGGCCACATGCATTTAAGTAGAGACTCTGCAATGAAGCACGCTTCTGGCATGCCAAAGGCACGCTCAGCTGCGCCTTTCAGCGTCCAGGAAGCGGCCAATGCCAGTCACTCTGCCCATGGTCCTTCAGGAGGTATGTCATGCATATGTTACAATAGGGATGTGCTGCGTAGTTTGGCCTTTAGGTCTGAATGCACTCCTCGTAAGGGATGGCTTTTTCTGTCCTCGCTGTGATTGGGTACTAAAATCTCCATAAATTACTGCCATACAAGTAAGCAGGAAGAGAAATGTGTGGTTCTCTGCAGCTCTGTTGAATTTTAGTTCATTGCAAAAACATGAGATTAATATCTTTGACATTCCTGAGCAAAGAAATCCTGTTATATTGTTTATTGTCACCCATGCCGCATCACCTACCCTGCAACCATAAGGAACCAAGACCTCACCTCACCTCCCTTGCTTAGCAGTTAGAAACCAACGCCTCACCTCCCCGGTAGCACTAAGAAACCGACAGCACACCTGCTCCACTGCTCTGTGGGACAGTTCGGATAGCCATACCATGATTGTTGAAAGGCTAGTCTTCCCAGGGCAGTACACCGGCCAGGTGTGTAGATTGACTCCAGCCCCTGGGCAGGACTTTTTCCATCCTATGGCTGTGGTGTCCCTAGAGTATGGTAGGGAGGTGAACTAGAGAAGGGTCATAGTTAGTCCCCAGATGCCCATAGACTGCATTTCTGGGGAATGAGTTGCCCCCGGTGTTAGGGGAACTGGGAAGGGCAGCCTCCAAAGGCACTCTAACAGTTAATTTGTCTGAGGGTACCACTCCAAAGTGGAAGGAAAAGGATCCCAGCAAGAGGGACAGGAGGAGGGAGAGTCCACCCCAGGCCTCTGCTCAGCCTGGGGGTACAGACCCCAAGTAGAGCGATCAGTCTCAGGATACCACCTCTAAACTGCCAAGAACTTGTCGAAACCAGAGAGGCTAGAGACCCCGGGATGGCCTGATTCAGAGAGGTATAGAGCTGTCAAGAGCCCCAGCAATAGTGGGCCATTGTCCAGGTTCAATCGCCCTAAGCAGGGAAGCCCAGCAAGGTGTTGATTGGTCTACCCTGGCATTAACCTGGGAGGGGTTTGTGTTAGAAACAGCCCTTTTTGTAGGATTATCTCCAAACTTTTGGCTTCTGGCCTCCTGATTTTGATCCTGTGCTAAATTTAGTTTTTGCTGACTTTAGGACTCGGGCACTTTACCACTGCTGACCAGTGCTAAAGTATATGTCCTCTCTCTCTAAATGGTATTGGTGATTGGTTTATCCATGATTGGCATATTTTATTTACTAGTAAGTCCATAGAATAGTGTACCATGTGTGCCCAGGGCCTGTGAATAAAGTGCTAATGGTGGGCCTGCAGCACTGATCGTGCCAACCACATGAGTAGCCCTGTAAACATGTCTCAGACCTGCCACTGCAGTATCTGTGAGTGCAGTTTTAAACTGCCATTTCGACCTGGCAAGTGCACCCACTTGCCAGGCCCAAACCTTCCCTTTTACTGCATGTACGTCACCTCTATGGTATGCCTAAGGCAGCCCCATGGGCAGGGTGCAGTGTATTTAAAAGGTAGGACATGTACGGTTGTGTTTAACATGTCTGCTAAATTCGGTTTTCATTATTGCAAGGCCCATCTCTCCCATAGGTAAGGGGATTGCCTTGAAATGTTAACGTTATAAGTTTTATAGAGCACGTGATTACCTGAAGGTGTTCTGACGCTATGAGTACTGCCAAGAAGGTGCAACCCAAGAGAAGTTGGATACAAAGAAGTTGCCACAAAGGGTCAGACCTGGGAAAGCCAGGTTCTCAGTTCTTTCCAGAATGCTAAGAGATTAGGAATAGATCTGATTTGGGGGGAAAGATGGTTCCAGGTGTTTGCAGTGTTGAAAACAAAACTCCTACCTCCCCATTTGACCCGTTTAATTTCTGCGATGATCATTTTATTTAGACCTGAGGAGCATAGGCTCTGATTAGGTTGATACCATTTAAATCTCTACATCAGATAGTCTGGTCCAGTGTGATGCAGTGCTTTATGAGCTCAACATAAAGCCCTGAACTGAATTTGTTTCATAATAGGCAGCCAGTGTAGTGATTGGATTTCTGGTGCTGCAGTTTTATACTTAGGGATCCCTAGTAGGACTTTTAAGTGTTATTTCCCATTCGGAGCAGACAGAATATGGAGCTTGGCATCTCTGAACTCATGATTTAAAAATACATCTTTTGGTGAAGTTGGTTTTTAAATTGTAAGTTTGAAAATTCCACTTTTAGAAGGTGGCCATGTTCTGACTTAACCATTCTGTGCCTCTGTGACTTCGGAACCAGCGGCGCTGTCTGACCAGAGCCATGGTGCCATGACCGACACCGCAGGCCTAGTGCTGCCGCAGAGCCTCCGAAGTCTTGCCACAGCGTGAGTCTTGGGTGCTGTGTCACCAACGTCCATGACACCCGACTCTGAGTCCAGCGCAGCACCTGTGGCCCCATGGTGTAATCATGACACTGCAAAGTCAAAGCCTCACATCTTGACCTGCTGGTTTAATCGACCCTGCAGGATGGTAAGGAACCAATGCCTCGCCACTGACACTACATCACCTCCCCAGCATCCGTAAGGAACCGACACGTCATCTACCCTGCCTAGCAGTAAGAAACCGATACCTCACTCCCTCAGTAGCAGTAAGGAGCTGACGCCGCACCGGCTCCAGCGACGTCTCACCTCCCCAGCTCTGTGCAACATTTTTTTTTCTCGTTTTCCAAGGTACTGTACCTACGGTCCATGCAACTCTGTGACCGGCCCGCACTCCCTCATAATTGGCGTTGGACTGTTAACACTCTGCCAAGACACTGTGATAGCCCCAGTTGGAGCTATTGTGTTTCTAAGTGCTAAACTATGATTTAATCTTTAAAACTTTTTATCTTTACTTGTGCATGTTGGATTTTTGCTGTTTTGGTCCTGTTTTACTCACATAAATATTAGATATTTTTCTAAACCGGTGTGGAGTACTTTGTTGTGTTTTCACTGTGCTATTCTATGTCTGTACAAATACTTTACACATTGTCTCTAAGATAAACCTGGCTGCTTGTACCAAGCTACCAAAGGGGCGGGCAGGGGTTATCTTAGCTGTGTGACTCCCTTACCCTGACTAGAGTAAGGGTCCCTACTTGGACAGGGTGCAAACTACTGCCAACTAGAGACCCCATTTCTAAAAACAGGGCAGAGGTCAAGGAACTCTAGTTGATCCGAGTACAGGTGTGGATCTGGACTCCTTGTCATTTTTGTAACAAGGTAGGCCATTGGAAGCACAAGTATAGGCTCAATCCAGAGTGAAACAATAATCTGTTGCAGGGAGGAAACCAAATGCAAATGCAAAATGTGCCCACACAGCAAGTGCACATTCCAGTGCCCAATCAAGTTCAGTTATTGCCAATCCCACAAACCCCTATGGTTCAACAGAACATGGGTAACACAAGACTGAATCAAAATCAGTTGCTCTGAGTAAATCCAAATGCAATGGAGATGCAAAATCAAAATGTGATTTAGCAATTTTCTATGTTTGATGATGAGGGCTTAGAGTTAGGTATGCCACAATAATGGTGCCTGAGGGGGAGGCAGATTGTCTGCTTGGCATATACTTAGAATTAGTGGCTCATTTGTAGATAGTGAAGTTGATGGCCAACAAGTGAAATTCCTTATTGAAACAGGAGGTACCCGTTCCACTGTGAAAACAGCGGAAGTCCAACACCTACCCCTTTCAGGAAAGAAGATCCAAGTTGTATGTGCTACAAACAGACAGATTTCAAACTCAATCTCAAAAGAGGTTCCTGTAAAAATAGGATCATTTGAAGAAACTCACCAGTTTGTTGTTTGTTACTCAAGTCCTTTCACTCTATTGGGAAGAGACCTACTGTGTAAACTAAATTGTACATGAGGAGCATGTTGAGTTCACATTGGCTCAACAAGAAACAGTAGAGCTTTACCCAATGTTGACTGTAGAGGATTTACCACCAGATTGAAAAGAGACACATCTAGGTAGAGATGGTATGGTGAGGTCCTTTAAAAAAAACTGGTTTCAACCCAGCCCATGCAGAAGAAATATGTCACAGATGTTTAACATGTCAGCAAATAAATGTTGGGAAACAAACACCAGTTACATTGAGCCATATAGGAAGGTCAGTAGGTCCTTTCAACAGAATGCAGATGGATTTTATTGAAATGCCTTTCTGTAAAGGTCTGAAATATGTTTTCTCTTGATAAGTGGAAACATACCCAACAAGAAGAAATGACAATCACACTGTATCCAAATTGCTTTTAAGGGAGTTAGTTCCAAGATAAAGTATACCTATTTCTTTTGAGTTAGATCAAGGAACTCACTATAACAGAGAGATCATTAAAATGTTTTGTGAAGCATTGCAAATTGAACAAAAGCTACACTGCAGTTATTGACCTGAAGCATCGGGAATCGTTGAGTGGATCAACACAACCATTAAATCCAGAAAACATTTGTGCTTCAACTTCATTGAAATGGCCTGATGAGTATGCAAAGTACCCCTGATAGAAAGATTCCCTGCTGTTCTGGCAAATGCACTTGTAAACATAACAGATGACATGGTACTCAATTACTGCAAAGGACTAGCTGATGTGGTGCATTCTGTCTCTTGACAAGTTGAAGCTGTCACTATAAATCCACATCTAGAGCAGTGCCATGACAGCCTAGGAGATTGGGTATTGGCCAAGAAACACATGAGAAGGCCCCGTTTGGAGCCCAGGTGGTAAGGCCCCACCAAGTCATTCTGATTGATCACGGATACAGCTGTCAAGTGTCCTGGAGTGCCAAACTGGGTACATGCTTTTGGAAGCCAGAGAACAAGAGATCCTTATGAAGAAATAGTGTTCTATGAGCCTGAACCGAAAACACTGATGAATGTACCACTGCAAGTTGTACAGACTCAAATAGAGAAAAGGAGAGCTTGTGATCAGAGACAACTTGAGAATGTGGTGAAGATCCCCAGACAGGGAAACAAGTCTTATTAACGGATGTCTTACAAAGTGGCATTGGAGCTCTTGACGTAGATTGTGGATGTTGGAAATGGCCTTTCTGCAGGGTCATCCTCAGACTTTTTGCCTTCCTCCTTCTCTTTTTCTGACCTCATTTTTGCTGGCTTTATGACTCTGCGCACTTTACAACTACTAATCAGTGCTAAAGTGTATATGCTCTCTCCTTAAAACATGGTGACATTGGCTCATACCCAATTGGACTATTAAATTTACTTATAAGTCCCTAGTAGAGTGCACTATATGTGCCCGGGGCCTGTAGATTAAATGCTACCAGTGGGCCTACAGCACTGGTTGTGCCACCCACTTAAGTAGCTCCTTAACCTTGTCTCAGGCATGCCATTGCAAGGCCTGTGTGTGCAGTTTCACTGCCAATTCGACTTGGCATTTAAAATTACTTGCCAAGCCTAAAACTCCCCTTTTTTACAAATAAGACACCCCTAAGGTATGCCCTAGGTAACCCATAGGACAGGGTGCTGTGTAGGCAAAAGGCAGGACATGTCCCTGTGTAGTTTACATGTTCTAGTAGTGTAAAACTCATACATTCGTCTTTACACTGCCATGAGGCCTGCTCCCTTCATAGGCTAACATTGGGGCTGCCCTCATACATTGTTTTGAGTGGTAGCTGCTGATCTGAAAGGAAAAGGAAGGTCATATTTAGTATGGCCAGAATGGTGATACAAAGTACTACTGACTGGTGAAGTTGGATTTTATATTACTATTTTAGAAATGCTACTTTTAGAAAGTGAGAATTTCACTACACTTAAATCCTTCTGTGCCATCCAATCGACGTCTGGCTAGGTTTAGTTGACAGCTCCCTTGTGCATTCACTCATACACACCCCAAACCTAGGATACTCACCCTCACTTGCATACATCTGCATTTTGAATGGGTTTTCCTGGGCTGGGAGGGTGGAGGGTTTGACACTTACATGTCAAAGGACAGTAGCGTGCCCTCACACAAAAGACTGCCACACCCCCTACTGGGACCCTGGCAGACAGGATGGAACTGAAAGGGGACCTTGTGCACTTCTAAGCCACTATTTGAAGTTTCCCCCACTTCAAAGGCACATTTGGGTATTTAAGCAGGGTCACTGACCCTACCAACTTAGACATTTCTGAGGTAGACACTTTACCTTAAAGACAATTCCTAGAGAAGAAACTTTTAACCCGAACCTGCATCCTGCTAAGAAGAACTGCCTGGCTGCCCAAAGGACTCACCTGACTGCTTTCTGTGAAGGACTGCTGCCTTGCCCTGCTGCCTTGCTGCTCTCTGGCTGAGGTGAAGAAGGGCTTGGCTAGAGCATGCATCCTGTTCCCTGAAGTCTCAGGACCAAAAAGACTTAGGGGCTGATTCTCCGCCGCCCGCCACAGACCCGCCGACAAATGACCGCACTGCGGTCAAAAGACCGCGGCGGCCATTCTCACATTTCCGCTGGGCCGGCGGGCGCTCTCCAAAAGAGCGCCCGCCGCCCCAGCGGAAATGCCCCTGCAACGAGGATGCCGGCTCCGAATGGAGCCGGCGGAGTTGCAGGGGTGCGACGGGTGCCGCTGCACCCGTCGCGTATTTCAGTGTCTGCTTTGCAGACACTGAAATACTATGCGGGGCCCTCTTATGGGCCCCCCAGGGGCCCCGCGGCACCCCCTACCGCCATCCTGTTCCTGGCGGGAGACCCGCCAGGAACAGGATGGCGGTAGGGGGTGTCAGAATCCCCATGGCGGCGGAGCGCGCTCCGCCGCCATGGAGGATTCCCCCGAGCAGCGGAAAGTCGGCGGGAGACCGCCGACTTTCCGCTTCTGACCGCGGCTGAACCGCCGCGGTCAGAATGCTCGAGGGAGCACCGCCAGCCTGTTGGCGGTGCTCCCGTGGTCGGTGACCCTGGCGGTCACCGGCCGCCAGGGTCAGAATGACCCCCTTAATCTCTTCAAGAAGGACTCTTTGTGCGGCGAAATTCGACACACAGCCTGCCAGAAACGACGCTCAGCCTGAACCGCATGCTGAACTGGAACGACGCAGCCCGACTTCGCAACGAGAAGATCGATGCAGCGCCAGTGTAGCGACTGGAAATTAGACAAACGACCCACTCGATCGACGCACAGCCGAGCAGGAACGACACAGCCCGACTTCCAGAGAGGAATCGACACAACGCCTGCTGTGCGGTAGAAAATTAGACGCACCGCCCATCGGATAGACACAGCTCCTGTGACTTCATCCTGCCAGCGCAGGAAATCCACACATCGTCCCCAGGGCATCTGAAAAAAAAGCAACCTGAAAAGGATCCACGACCGAGCACCGGAAATCAACGCACAGCCATCCCTGCGTGAAAACTAAACAATGCATTACCATGTGCGGCCCAGAAATCGATGCACACCCCTTTGTTTCCATGCATCTCCTTCTCGGCGGTTCTTTGTGGAGATTTTTCACGTGAACCAGGTACTTTGTGCTTGAAAGAGACGTTGTTTGCTTTAAAAAGACTTAAGACACTTTATAGCACTTTTCAGTGATATCTCTACATTTACTTATTGCATTTTAATCGTTTTGACCTGCATCTTGTCAGATAAATAGTATATATTTTTCTAAACACTGTGTGGTGTATTTTTGTGGTGCTATATGGTGTTATTGTATGATTTATTGCACAAATACTTTACACATTGCCTTCTAAGTTAAGTCTGACTGCTCAGTGCCAAGCTACCAGAGGGTGGGCACAGGATAATTTGGATTGTGTGTGACTTACCCTGACTAGTGTGAGGGTCCTTGCTTGTACAGGGGGTAACCTGACTGCCAACCAAAGACCCCATTTCTAACAGTGGGGAAATAGAAACTCAAGTTGAAATGACAGTTGGAACACCTGATGAACTGCAAGCAGATCCAGGAGAAGGAACAAGTTCTGGGCCAAGAACAACAAACAATGCCCACAATTCTAAATGGCCAAAGACTTACAATCGAAAGACGCTGAAATCAATTGTGCCAGTTGAATCCATATTATATGTGAATAGCTGAGTGGATTAGTAAAGCCAGCCATTAGCCATTACCTCCGCTATAATACAAATGAAATGTATGTGTGAGGGGGGCTATGGAGAGATTAAATGCACTTTTGCTGGGTGGTATTGAGGAAATCGGAGGAGGAGGTAATGGGAGTGTGAAAACCTATAATGATTGTTGGACTGGGCGCTGGAGGCGCTAAAGACTTTGTCGATTGGTATGTGACAAGGTGAAGTAATAGTGTGTCTTTTTTTGTTTTTTTGAGTGGCTTGAGAGAACATGCTGATTGAGTTAAGAAGCGAAGGTAAGGTGACCTCTACTGTTGCAGGTATCACACCCACCAGCAATTTTGTGACTGTCTACATAGGCTAGTGTCTTAGAGTAACAGTTTAGCCAGTAGCAGAGATGGCATCGCGTTGGATGACTGCTGCTCAAGCCCTAACTCGGGTTATAGAGGACAGCTCTGACGTAGCATCAGAGACTGAGGCAGCATCTGAGGGATAGGACAATGGCGCAGACTCTGGGAGTGATTTTTCAGTTGGAGGAATCACATTTGATAACTCCTCTTCCAGTGATTATGAGGGAGGTGATGAAGACAGTCCTACTGTCCCTTCACAAGTACAGTCTGCAGCGGGACAGTAGCAGGTTATCCCAACCCAGAGAGCAGGTGCATGTGGCGGCAAGCACAGAGAGTGTGCTCTCTTGGGAGCTCCCCAATTTAATTCAGCCTCAAACTCCACCGCCAAATCGTATTGTGGAGACATCAAAATTATCTAACACAAAACAAGTTGGTTTTGTAAGGCAGGCACCTGTGTTTTTGGTCCTGGGCTCAGCGGCCATATAGGGAAACCTACCTAACCCAGATAGTTCTGGAAACTAGACATCTGGGGGAGTCCACAGAGGTGTGACTTGTGTGGATTCCGCAAAGTTTTCTTACCCAGAATACCCTGCAAAACTGAAATGTTTAATAAAAACTCTATTTTTTCCTGCATTTCTGTCACACAAACTACAGGAATATTCTGGGATCCACAAAATTTCTACCACCCAGTGTTTCCCCACCTGTCCTGATAAAAACGCTACCTGAGTTGAGTGCCTGTACCTAGTACCTGCGTCAGGAATGGATCACCCCTGGGCCAACAGTTGCCCTCATGTAAGGACCAACATTGACCGTTGTGTGATCTATTCCAGACATGGGCACTAGGCCTACCCACACAAGTGAGGTACCATTTTTATCGGGAGACTTGGGGGAATGCTAGGTAGAAGGAAGTTTGTGGCTCCTCTCAGATTCCAGAACTTTCCATCACTGAAATGTGAGAAAAGGTGTTTTTTTGCCACATATTGAGGTTTGCAAAGGATTCTGGGTAACAGAACCTGGTGAGAGTGCCACAAGTTACCCCATCCTGGGTTCCCATAGGTGCCTAGCTTTTAAAAATGCACAGGTTTGGTAGGTTTTCCTAGGTACCGGCTCAGCTAGAGACCAAAACCCACAGCTAGACACTTTCCAAAAAACACGTCCGTTTTCAATGTCAAAATTTGATGTGTCAATGTTGCGTTTTGGAGGGTTTCCTGTCGCGGGCACTAAGCCTACCAATACAAGTGAGGTACCATTTTTATCGGGAGACTTGGGGAAATGCTGGGTGGAAGGAAATTTGTGGCTCCTCTCAGATTCCAGAACTTTCCATCACCGAAATGTGAGGAAAAAGTGTTTTGTTTGCCACATCTTGAGGTTTGCAAAGGATTTTGGGTAACATAAACTGGTGAGAGCCCCACAAAGTACCCCATTCTGAATTCCCTGAGGTGTCTAGTTCCCAAAAATATATAGGTTTGCTAGGTTTCCCTAGGTACCGGCTGAGCTAGAGGCCAAAATCCACAGCTCAGCACTTTACAAAAAACACTTCAGTTTTTATAGGAAAAATGTGATGTGTCCACGTTATGTTTTGGGGCATTTCCTGTTGCGGGCACTAGACGTACCCACACAAGTGAGGTACCATTGTTATCGGGAGACTTGGGGGAATGCTGGGTGGAAGGAAGTTTGTGGCTTCTCTCAGATTTCAGAACTTTGCAGCACCGAAATGTGAGGGTAAAGTATTTTATTTGCCAAATTGTGAGGTTTGCAAAGGATTCTCGATAACAGAACCTCGTGAGAGCCCCACAAGTCACCCCATCCTGGATTCCCCTAGGTGTCTAGTTTTACAAAATGCACAGGTTTGGTACGTTTCCCTAGGTGCCGGCTGAGCTAGAGGCCAAGGATCACAGCTAGGCACTTTCCAAAAAACACATCAGATTTCAATGTAAAAATGTGATGTGTTCATGTTGCGTTTCCTGTTGCGGGCAGTAGGCAAACCCACACAAGTGAGGTACCATTTTTATCGGGAGACTTGGGGGTACACAGAATAGCAGAACTAATGTTATTGCCCCTTGTCTTTCTCTAAATGTTTTCCTTACAAAAGTAAGACAGTGTGTAAAAAAGAAGTCTATCTGAGAAATGCCCTGTAATTCACATGCTAGTATGGGGACCCCGGAATTCAGAGATGTGCAAATAACCACTGCATCTCAACACCTTATCTTGTGCCCATTTTGGAAATAGATAGGTTTCATTGATACCTATTTTTCAGTCTCTATATTTCACCAAATGAATTGCTGTATACTCGGTATACAATGTAAACCCATTGCAAAGTGCAGCTCATTTATTGGCTCTGGGTACCTAGGGTTCTTGATGAACCTACAAGGCCCATATATCCCTGTCCATTAGACGTAACAGTATATTGCTTTCAAAAATCTGCCATAGCTGGAAAAAGTTATAGAAGAAAACATGGCTGGAAATGGCTCTTTTTTTACCTCAATTTCTATATATTTTTATTTTTGCTGTTACTTTCTGTAGGAAAACCTTGAAGGATCTACACAATGACCCGTTGCTGAGTTCAGAATTTTGTCTACTTTTCAGAAATGTTTAGTTGTCCGGGATCCAGCAATGGTTTCACAACCATTTCTGTCACTAACTGGAAGGAGGCTGAAAGCACAAAAAATTGTAAAAATGGGGTATGTCCCAGTAAAATGCCAAAATTATGTTGAAAAATGTGGTTTCTTATTCAAGTCTGCCTGGTCCTGAAAATGGAAAGATGGTGATTTTAGCACCACAAACCCTTTGTTGATGCCATTTTCAGGGGGGAAAAACACATGCTTTCTTCAGCGGCCCTTTTTTCCCATTTTTCTGAAAGAACAAACTTTTAGCTGTATTTTAGCTAATTTCTTGGCTTCCTCCAGGGGAACCCACAAACTCTGGGTACTTTTAGAATCTCTAGGATGTTGGAAAAAAGGTCACAAATTTGTCATAGGTAGCCTATGTGGACAAAAAGTTATGAAGGCCTAAGCGAGAACTACCCCAAAGAGCCAAAAAAGTGCTCAGCACTGGGTGGGGGTATTTGGCCCAGCAGCTAAGGGGTTAAGGAAGTCTAAACAAGATAGTTGTAAATAATGCTGCGAGAAACTAACAAGAATAAAAGAATTAAGAATTAAGAATTAAGAAAATCTGCAAAACTGAGACAAAGACATTAACTTTGCTGTTACACACATTATTTGCTTTATAAGATTTGACTCTAGAAAAGCATGTTTACCTTGACTAGAAATAAATGTAAGGTTATTATTGGTATTTTATTTGCACTAATAGTTTTGTTTTCAATTGCCATAATGTATTTCACACTAGAGACAGAGAAAACTAGAGATACATTTACTAACATACCTAGACCAGAGATTAATGAAGATGAATTGAAAGCTTATTTTGTAGATTACATGAAGGATGATTATTCAACAAATGTTTTCTAGATTAGTGCAGGCGTATACAAAACCATTGAAGTAAAGGACTGCTATGTTTGCACACACATGCCTTCTTCAGTTGATGAACAAGTAGTGTATTATCGCATTTGTCTTTCACATGCAGTATTTTGCTTAATTTCCTTTATAGGCAGATACACTTTGAATAATACTTTTCAAATGTTGACATGGTTCTTCTTTCAAAAGTTCCACTAATAAAAACCATGAATATACAGCTACAAGCTAAGGAAATGGAAACAGTTTTGTATTATTGTAGACCTTTTCTTCCTGTAAGTTCTGTTAAAGCTATTGAAAATAACCTAAATTGTTTAAGCTTTTATTTTTATGTTATAGGAGAGAAATGCACAATTTGCACGAAATGCATATGTAAAGGAAGATGTCTAAAAGAATGTGTGGAAAAGACAGGAAGATGAGTTTAGAAAGAAGATACCTGTCCGAAATTTAAAAAGAGACACAACAGGAAAATATGTGTGTTTTAAATAAGAACTCATGGGAAAAAGACACCAGTAGGAAATGGTAATTGTGAACATGTTTTTAAGTCATCCTGAGGAACAGGGCAAATTTTGCAGGAGGATGATCCAAACATACCTGAAGTTTATTTAGTCTTTGGGGAGAATGCCTATTTTAGATTGCCATCTGACTGGGAAGGAATTTGCAATTTAGTTTTACTTTTTCTAAAAATGTATCATGTACACAGTCTAGATGCACTAACAATGACACCTATACATAGATATTCATGCTGTGTGAATGAGGGAACACATATAGTGGGAGACATATTTGGAGCTATTTTACCAGCAGTGGGAGCAGTATTAAGGCCCCCATTACAACATTGGCAATAAATGCCGCCTACCGCCGTGCTGACGACTGCCAACACACTGTGACCGCGGCGGTATACCGCTACGGGTATTATGACCCACACAGAGAAATACACCACTATACATACACACACAGAAGTCCGCCGGCCCAAAGGTCAGTGATAAACTGGTGGTAGCAAAACCCACACCGTTACGCCAACAGAAATACGCCCACAGCATCATGACCCACGAATCACCGCAGTGGACATTCAACCGTGTTCATAATACACACACACATACAACACAGCACCACAGTGGACAATTCAAACTACACACACCTGACACACATATGCACACCACACCCACACCACTATAAAACACACACACACATTACCCACAATCCATTACAACGAAACAAAATATTGCCAACTGAGAGAGACAAGCCAGGAGCACCCACTGAACCAGAGCCACAGAACACCATCACCCATACACCATCCACGCACCTCACAGAACACACCCCAACACAGCACCCCACACACCCTCACACATACCACTCACACTACACCCATGGCACCCCAAAGACACCCCAGGTTCTCTAAGAGGAGCTAAGGGTCATGGTGGAGTAAATCATCCGGGTAGAGCCACAGCTATTCGGATCACAGGTGCAGCAGACATCAATTGCTAGGAAGATGGAGCTATGGTGGAGAATCGTGGACAGAGTCAACGCCGTGGGACAGCACCCAAGAACAAGGGATGACATCAGGAAGAGGTGGAATGACCTACAGGGGAAGGTGCGTTCCGTGGTTGCAAGGCACCAGGTAGCTGTACAGAGGACTGGCGGTGGACCCCCACCTCCTCCCCCACAACTAACAACATGGGAGGAGCAAGTCTTGGCGATCATGCATCCTGAGGGCCTCGCAGGAGGAGCAGGAGGACAGGACTCTGGTAAGTCAAATCTTTACTACTTTCACCCCCCCATACCTGCATGCCATCACAAACACCTACCCCTACACCCTTCACCTTACATATACCCCACCATCACAGCCCACCTATCCCAATATCAAGCCCTGCATGCAACACAATGCATGGACCCCCATCACAGACCTGCATGGACACCCATCACCACAGCATGTACACTAGTGACAATCACTTAGCCAACAACATCACAACTCACACAAGCCATAGCTGCCTTGCTAATAACAACCATAGAGGGAAGCATATCCATGCACAAGATGGCACATGCAGATAAATAACACTGCATTTACATCTCCACAGGACCCCCACTCAACGTCACAGGAGTGGAGGTGCCACCAACATCCAGTCCCTCCACAGAAGAGGCCCACAGTGATGACAGCAGCTCTGCACACCTGGATCACGATGACCAACCTGGCCCATCAGGGACCTCTGGACAGTCGGTTACCCTGCTACAGTCCCAACCCACCACTGAGCCTCCCCCCTCAGGAAACACCAGCACAGCACCCACCCAGCGGGCCCATACCTCTGTCCCCAGGACACGTCAATCAGCAGTGTGTCCACCACTACAGGGACCCCAAGTAACCCCACAAACCCAAGACAATCAGAGACCTGGGGTCAGTGGCAATGGGCACACGGTTCAGGGGACAGAGGCACAGGACAACAGGGGAGGACTGCTGTGCAACAGGGGGAGGACAGGCCCAGGGAACCCACTCTCCACGAGGCACTTACAGGGATCCTGGGAGCATACCACCATTCCCAGGAGTCCTTGGGCCAGATACTGTACAAGTTGCAGGAGCCCGAGCGGTTGCCAGAGGGACAGTAACACATCAGGTAGGACCTGAAACACATCCACACCATCCTGGTCACCATTGCAGTGGTGCTGGCTGACATGGCCAACACCATGAGGGAGGCAGTGGCACACCAACGGGCCCCTGACACTAGCCACACCGACAAACAGCCCTCCACCTCCGCCGGCGCAAGTGGACAGGAGGCCCCGCCACAGGCAGAAGCCAGAGAACATTGCCAAGACCCCTGCCAGGAAATAAGACTCTCCTGATTGTCACCCTTCTGTCCCACTCTGTCACCCTGTCCACCTTGAACTGCCATTGCTCCCCTTCCTATGTCGCCTTGGACAATGCACCTGTGATACCAATAGACTGGACTCTATCCTGGACTTTCCTCCATCATCACCCCAGTCCATTACACTTCCGCCTCTACTACTTAACACTTAAATAAAGGCGATGCACAGCAAGGTTGTGCAACATACAGCATGCCACAATGATCTGGCAAACCTTCTTAGGTGAGTAGCACAGGAATCCACCTGTTACAGGGAGGCAACACAACCTGGCCTTCAAGCGGCCAAAGTTCCTCTCTATAATTCTTCTTGTTCACCCATGTGCTTCATTGTAATGTTCCTCTGCCCTTGTCCTGGCATTCCTCAAAGGGGTCAGTAGCCATGAGAGGTTGGGGTAACCAGAGTCACCTGCAAAAATCGAGGGACAACTGTTAGCCACACACTAACCCTTAGGGCCCACACCATACCCATACACCAACATATACTGGGTGGGAACCAGGGCTTACCTATTAGCCACACCCTGTGCCTCTGGAGTTGAGCCATCACATTTGGGATGCTGCTATTCCTCAGCATAAAGGCATCATGCACAGACCCAGGATACTTTGCATTGACGTGGGAAATGTACTGGTCCGCCAAACACACCATCTGCACATTCATGGAGTGAAAGCACTTTCGATTTCTGAACACCTGTTCATTTCGCGGGGGGTGAACAAATGCAATATGTGTTCCATCAATAGCCTCAATAATGTTGGGGATATGTCCCATTGCATAGAAATCAGCTTTCACTGTGGGCAAATCCTCTACCTGGGGGAAAACGATGTAACTGCACATGAATGTAATCAGGGCAGACAACACTCTGGTCAGCACTGTTGAGAACATTGGCTGAGACATTCCTACTGGCAAGCCCACGGTCACTTGGAAGGAGCCAGTTGCCAGTAAATGGAGCGCTGATAGCACTTGCATAAGAGGGGGGATCCCGGTGGGCTGACGGATAGCAGAGATTAGGTCAGGCTTCAATTGGGCACACAGCTCTGTGATTCTGGCCCTGTCAAGTCTATAGGTGAGGATAATGTGCCTACCCTCCATTGTTGCCAAGTCCACCAGGGGTCTGTACACCGGGGTATGTCTCCATCTCCTATTCATCCACAGCAGTTGCAAACTATGGGGTAAAATAGTGAGCAGCTGGTCATTATCTCTACATTCCAACCACTACAGTTCAGTGAATGTTGTGATTGTAACAGTATTTTGTTGGAGATGTCCAAATGATGTATTTGTGTACTGTGACGCAGTTAGGATCCATGGCCTGCCTCCCTCCTCCCCCCCGAAATGGCATCCGTCTGTCCTGTATGGAGGGACAGATGGAAATGAGGTAATTCCGCTAACGTTGTGTGCCGTTGTGGGAGGTGGTCGAGAAGTGCTGCGCAACTCCTCATTGGTTAACATTGGGCCCTATGGGGTACAGTGGCCAATGGTGATGTACGACGGTGGTGACGGTATGCACTGTCACGGACGTCACCGCCATTTTCTATCTAATTCCTCACTTGCTACATGACCTTCAACAGGAGAGGACCTATACTGCATGTGCTGCTGTGACCTGTGTCTGGAACCGACTATGGCTAGTGTGACTGGGGAAAGGGGCCCTGCTTTCACCTTGGCAGAGTTGGAGCGACTGGTGGATGGGGTCCTACCCCAGTACCGACTGCTGTGTGGGCCTTCAGACCAACAGGTGAGTACACTGTGAGAACAATGCATGAGGGGTGAATGCATGGAGTGCTGTGTGTGAAGGCCTCATGTAGGGGGTGGGTGGTGGATGGGCCGTGGGCAGTGTGCAGCGTGCAGCATTTATGGTCGTCCATGTCTGTGCTAATGGGGATGGGAAGGGGCATGGTGGGCCATGAGTGTAACAGGCTGGATGTTTGGACTAATACCTTTCACTGTGTCTATTTCCCTGCAGGTCAGCGCCCATCAAAAGAAGGGTATATGGCGTGCCATCACCAAGGACGTGCGGACCCTGGGGGTCTGCAGCAGGCGGAGCATCACGGTCGGAAACATGTGGGAGGACCTGAGACGCTGGGCACAGAAGACGGCGGAGGCCGAGCTGGGGATGGCCTCCCAACAAGAAAGGGGTGCCCATTGTACCCTGACCCCCCATGATGGCCCGCATACTGGCGGTGGCCTATCCGTAGCTAGCTGGGTGCTTGGAGACATCACAGCAGCCACAAGCGGGTGAGTACAGTGCCCCAATATAGAACTTGCGCCTGGTGGGGTGGTATCCGGGTGGGGGGATGGGCCCAGTGGGTGCCCCTAGCCCAGGCCTGGCATTGCAGGGTAGGTCCTATGTTGGGCAGGGTTCTGATATGAAAGTATTCCAACCAAGCTAATAGGCATCCACCACTGGGCAATTGGCGTTAGGTGTCCCTATCCGTGGGCTGGTGACTAGCATTGTGACTAGTAGTGCATGCCTAATGCGTAGGGCTGTTCCCTGTGTGTGAGTGTGTTGTGTACGCCAACAGTGGTGTTGTTTGCGCCATTGACGAAGTGTATCCTTTGTCTCTCCCCCCCTTTTTGTTTTGTCACCCTGTCCTTATGTGCATCAGCATCATCTGGCGGAGGAGTAGAGGCACCGGTGACGGAGGGAGCTGCATTCCACAGGACCCAGGAGGCCGAATCCACCAATGGTAAGAACACAAGAGGGATGGAGGGTGAGGGGAGCACCACGACAGAGACAGGAGGGGACAGTTCGGACACGGATACCTCCTCCGATGGGAGTTCCCTGGTGGCGGATACTTCTGTGCCTACCACAGCTACAGGTACAGCCGCCACCCCCCGTACCAGCACCGCCCTCCCAGCAGCCCCTCAGCAAGTTTCCCGTGCCCGCTCACCCAGGAGGGTGGGCATCTCCTTCGCCCCAGGCACCTCAGGCCCTGCCCCAGTTAGCCCTGCTTCCGTGAGTGTGGAGGCTATTGACCTCCAGCGATCCATCTCTGTTGGGCAGTCAACCATTGTGAATGCCATCCAGGGGCTGGCAGCCCAAATGTAACAGACAAATGAATTCCTGGAGGGCATTCTCACTGGCTTGGCGGCCCAACATAAATCAATCCAGGCTCTGGCCTCCTCTCTGATGGCAGCCATTGTCCCTGTTTCCACCCTCCCCCTCCAACTTCCTCTTCTCAATCCTATTACCCTCAACTCCAACCTATCCCAAGCACACAGTCAGACGAGCATGCACCCAGGACAACACAGAAGAGCAGACATGGCAAACACAAGCACCACAATTCATCCCACAGGCACTCACACAAACAACATCCAGAATCAGACATACCAACATCCACTGCCTCCAGTGTGTCACCCTCCTCCTCGTCCTCCACCTCCCTCCCAGTTGCGTCTACACTCACACCTGCATGCACTACATCCTCATCCACTACCTCCATCACCAGCACACCTAACAGTACACAACCCTCACTGGCAGTCACCACCCCCACATCCATGCACACGTCCCCTGTGTCCTCTCCCACTGTGTCTGTGCCCCTTTTCCTAAAGTACACAAACGCAAGCACTCAGACACCCAACAGCCATCCACCTCACAACAACATCCAGCCCATGCACCTGCACCCAAACACAGCAGACAGACACCTCCTACCACCACTCCCTCTCCCTCCATTCCCAAACCATCTCCCTCTTCCCACCCCAATGTCCCTAAGAAGCTTTTCCTCTCCACCATTGACCTCTTCCCTACCCCTACCCCCGTCCCTCACGTCAGGCCAGGGCGGTCAAAACCCAGGCAAGCACCTCAGCCACCCAGTCCACAGGCACAGTAGTGTCCCCAACTACTCCAGGTGGGAAAGGATCCCGGCCATCAGCCAGCCAGACGGACAGGGTGCCAGCCCCTGGTGCGTCAAGCAAGGGCAAGGAGGCAGCCCCAGCTGCAGGATGGAAGGGCAAGGGGGCACCCCAGCTGCAGGACGGAAGGGCAAGGAGGCAGCCCCAGCTGCAGGACGGAAGGGCAGGGTGGCAGCCCCAGCTGCAAGAAGGGTCAGTAGAGACAAGGGACCTGGTGCAGGGTCTCAGTCGGAGCCCGCACCACCAACCATGGTGGTGCAGCCATCTGAGGCTGCCGGGATGGGCTGGAGCCTCCCCCCCCACTGCCAGCACCGCCACCAGCACCACTGCCAGCAGCAGCAGCCCCAGTGGGCAGCCACCCGAGGCTGCAGGGGATAGGCTGAAGCCTCCCCCACCACTGCCAGCTCCACCAGCAGCACCACCACTGAGCAGCCGTCACCGCCGGCAGACAGTGTGTAATCCTGCATCCATGGGCTGTTGTGCGGCCTGGCCCCAGCAAATCCTGTGGGTCTGACACACAGGTGAGAGACTGTGACATTGCATTCCCCAAGATCTGCATCACAGGGCACATTGCCCCCTCCAGAACCAGTGGAGAAGCCATCCACTCCCCCCATCCTCCATAGGATGAAGGTCACAGGGCACAATGCCCACTCCAGAACCAGTGGAAGAAGCCATCCACTCACCCCATCCTCCCCGGGATGAAGCTCACTGGGAACAATGCCCCCTCCAGAACCAGTGGAGAAGCCATCCACTCGCCCCATCCTCCACAGGATGAAGCTCACAGAGCACAATGCCCCCTCCAGAACCAGTGGAGAAGCCATCCACTCACCCCATCCTCCACAGGATGAAGCTCACTGGGCACAATACCCCCTCCAGAACCAGTGGAGGAAGCCATCCACTTAAGAGACTGTGGCCTTGCACTCCCCAGGATCAAGCACAGGGCATGTTGCCCCCTCCAGAGCCAGTGGGCAAGTCACCCACTTGTGAGACTGTGGCCTTGCACTCCCCAGGACCAAACACAGGGCATGTTTCCCCCTCCAGAGCCAGTGGGCAAGTCAACCACTTGAGATACTGTGGCCTTGCACTCCCCAGGACCAAGCACAGGGCATGTTGCCCCTCCAGAGCCTGTGGGCAAGTCACCCACTTGAGAGACTGTGGCCTTGCACTCCCCAGGACAGAGTAATGGGCATGTTTCCACCTCCAGGACCAGTGGCGTTGTACCATCTTCTGGCTGAGGTACCCCCACCCATTCGCCGTCCCCCTGAGGTGCCTGGCTATTTTCAACCTGATGCCCCTGCAGTGTTCTCTCCGTGTTGTTGCAGGAGTGAGGTGGGGCCTTGGACTATGTGATGTGGCCCTGTGGCCCACGGACTTTGAGTACTGGGCAGTGTCCCTACATTTGTAAATATGTATATACTTGTTGATTTGGATGCATGTATTTATACCATTTTATCTTATTACACTCACTTTTATCAATTAATTTTGCCCTTGCATTATTCCTGAGGGTTACGGGGTGAATATGTAATGTTATTGCATCTGGTTATGTATATGGTGTTTTGGGTGGGGGTGTTTCGTGTGTGTGTTACTCGCTTTTTCCTCTCTCCCTCCCCTGTGTGCTAGGCGGCAGTACTCACCGTGGTCATCTTCGCCAGCGTTGGTTTTCGTAGTTGAGTAGAACATAGAAGAGCATGGGGAACACATGCAACTCGGGCTCCATGGTGACGTGGTTGTTCCCTTAGTCTCCAGACGTGAGTCGTTTCCCTTCTGTGCAGTGTTTCCGACAGGCTTTTGATGTCATTGGTACCGCCCGGGAAAAGGTGGTGGATTGGTGTGTCATAATACAGTGGGCGAAACATTGTCTTCTGCCTGGCAGTAGGCGGTTACCGCCGTGGTGCCTGTTGATTTCGCCCTGGCGGTCGGTGTGTTAAAGTGGCTGTCTGCCTGTGCGGTTTCCGCCGTGGTCATAATTTCATATTTATTACTGCCGGCCTGTTGGCAGTATTACTGCTACTATATCACTGACCACCAGGGTTGTAATGAGGACCTTAGTGTTGTAACAGACCTCCTTGAGTACAGAGGTTGAAAGATTCATAGTACATCCACAAATTACTTAGGCTTAGTCAAATGAAAGCTCTCAACATCTATCAATGCATTTAAAACTCATTTACTCCTCCCTCATTCATTGCAAAATCAAGTGTTTGACCTTGTTTTGAAGGACACTAAGAAATGGTGGCCACTAAGTCACTATTTCGACAAAAGAGTAGTGGCTGTCAACCTCTTTGGACCTATTGCGACAAGAAAATACTTGTTGGTAGTCACTGATCTGAATGCTCATGAATCTCTGAAGTCATGCCTGTCTCTAACACTGCATCAGATGTGGCCATACTGGTCCTTAACAACATTTTCTCCATGTTTGGCTTCCTGTTGTGATGGAATAGGTGCGATATTCTAGAGTTGGGGAGACACAGGGATTCTAGAGAAGGTGGCTAGCCAGCTTGGTATGTAAGCTGTCAAGAGGACTGATGCCAGGTTGTTTGCCACAATAAACTACAAATAACCATGTTTCCTGAGGTCATTGTGCTCATTGGCAACAGTACTACACATCCCAGTAGTGGTAACATAAGGCAATGGTTCACCCTTCTCTGGAGGACAATGCAAGGTGTTTGCTGTTAAGCTGGGTTTAAGGAACAGTGAAATAACACCCCTTTAGCCGCCCCAAGCTATTGTAATAGTTGTTTGTTTCATGGCTACTGTCAAGAAAACACTTGAGGTTTCACAAAGTCATGAACAGTTTCATTTCCAAAACACTGTCTCAAACTCTTTGACAATTGTGACACCATTCACAGCAGAACTCCTACTGAACGTATGTTTGGAAGGAAGACCCACACAACATTCCACATCGTATTGAAGAACACTGCCCTAGGTTGACCCATAAAGTGCAGACCAAAGATGGCACCTCAATGAAAAGACGAAAATGTAAAAGGTTCAATGTTCACATCTATCTCAAGGAAGCCTAGTGCTTGTCAAATATTGAAGCAAATGCAAAGATAGCTCTCCCTGTGACCCTCATCCATGTTCAGTAAAAGACATTAAAAGGTCCATGATCACAGCTTGGCCAGAAGGATACACCATTGTTTGAACTTCCACATACTTCTGGACACTATGTAGTGGACCGTGTGAACTTATGTCTGTGGAGAGGTCACTCCTTTTGGTGACAGCTGCAGAGAAGAATTTGGTGAAGACCCTGAATTCTATGTCAGGGCCAGATGTGAGGATTATGCATAACTTTCTTCACTTTAGTAATAGAGCAGATTAAAATAACAAAATAAAAAGTAAAAGACAACATGTCCCATGAGACCCATGGTATCAGGGTCCAAACATAGTCCAATCACAACACAACCCACCAAATAAATAGGTATGATGTCCCTTCCTCTTCCTTTTTCTTCATTGCTCGTCAGTTAAGTTAATTTCCTTCATTAACTACTCCCCTTTTGTGATGTACTGTTACCTTTAGGTATAGTGTTTTTTCTATATATAATATTATTGTTCATACTTTGAAATCTATTTTAGTTCATTAGCGTAGTAGTCTTTCATCCGAGCTCTCATTTGTTATTTTCACCACATGTCCTGTGAGGGTGCTCATGCGCACCACTCGTCGACCTGTAAGGCAAGTCAGCAGTCGCTGAAGCGGCTCCGTGTGAGCACTTCAGCTGAATACTATGCGCGCTTTGGGGAAGCCCTGTCAGGAAATTCTTTGAATTCCTTTCAGGTGAATCATTTCCCCGAACCAACCCTCGCTATTAACACCATTATGGTGCCTTTTTCTTATGTGATAGTACCATCTTCTGGTGCTTATATTTTTTCTTAAAACTCATATTTAAAGAGCACCACCAAGGGGGCTACCCAGAGATATTTATTTTGGGTGAAATTTTATGTGAGATTAAAATTAAAAATGTTCTTACTTACTAAAGAAGTATATATATTATTTTGTATTATTGCTGATATTAATTCTGTGCTCTCACCCTCATAATATGGACCATGACAATGGCAATGAAATTACATCCTTTCTGGATGCAAAACAAGAGTGGCCTCCCCAACGTCTTCCCCGGGATGTGAATCAAGCGCTTTCCATGACCATTTCTAGTGCACTGGCGCCTCTTCGGGAACAAGTTGATAAGCTTGCTAAGAATATTCTAGGGAGTTTTAGCAAACCCGTTCAACCTAACCCAGGTCCTAGTGGTATTAAATCAGGGTGAAAAAAGGCTACTAAGCATGACGCAGGGCACCTGGGAGGTTTGAATAAACTTCCCGAGACCTTCTATAAGAGTGCGCACACGCTAAAACATTTGCCCTACCGGGAGGAAGACCAGCCCAGAGAAATGAGTGACTTTGTCGCAAAAAATCTAGACCCTTTCTTTGGGGTTCCCCATGGAGGAGAGGGCAAATCAGATGCTGAATTGTCCTCTGATGAGGACAAAGAAATGAGTGGACCTTGGCGTCCTAACTCTGCTTCTCCTGATTCTCTGCACTTAAAATCCATCTGTGCCTTACAGCCTGTCTCCATTCAATGTCTGGGCTGGGCTGGTTGATAGCTTCCTTGTGCATTTCACCTAGACAACCACAAATACAGGATACTCCGAAACACCTGCACTCATCTTTATTCTGAATGGGGCTTCCTGGGCTGGAAGGGTGGAGGAGCCTGACACTTACATTTCGAAGGCTAGTGGACTGCCAAACCCCTCACTGGGACCCTAGCAGATAGACCTGTACTGAAAGGGGACCTTGTGCACTTCAAAACTACTCTTTGAAGTGTCCCCCACTTCAAAGGCATTTTTGGGTATATAAACTGGGTCTCTAACCCCACCAAATCAGACACTTTTGGAGCTGAACCAGCAACCTGTCAAGAGGAACTGCCTGGCTGCCCAAAGGACTCACCTGGACTGCTTTCCTGTTAAGCACTGCTGCCTTGCTGTTGTCCTGCTGCCTTGCTGGCCTCTGACTTTGCTGAGACATGCTCTCCAAGGGCTTGGATTGAGCTTACCTCCTGTTTTCTGAAACCTCAGGGCCAAAAAGACTTCATCTCTTCAAGGAAATTCCTTGTGTGCACAAAATCAATGCACAGCCTGCTGGAAACGACGCACAGCCTGTCTTGCGATGAGAAAATTCCTGCACAGCTACACTGGAACGACGCAGCCAGACTTCCCGAGTGAAGATCCACACAGTGCCTGCCGTGCAACAGAAAATTTGATGCATCGCCTACCAGTTCGACGCAACGCCCGTGTCTTTGTCCGCACGCCTAGGATTTCCACACATCGTGCCTGGGTGTCAAAAGATCCCCGCATCGCAGTAAGGAACCAAGACTGCGCACCGGAAATCAACGCAAAGCCTCTTGCAGCGTGGAAAGAAACAACGTATTGTCTGTGCCCCATCAGAAAATTTGACACACACCTTATTTTTCCACACCTCTCCTCATCTGTGGTCTCCATGCATGATAATTTTGACACAAACCAGGTACTTTGTGCAAACAAGAGACAACTGTTGATTTTTAAGATCGAAGACTCTTTTTTAATCTTGCAATGTGATATTTCAACTTGTGCTTATTGAATCTTTATCGTTTTGACCTTAATTTAACTAGATGAATATCATAAATTTTTCTAAATCTGTGTGGTGTATTTATGTGGTGTTTTCACTGTGTTATTGTATGATTTATTGCACAAATACTTTACACATTGCCTTCTAAGTTAAGCCTGACTACTCAGTGCCAAGCTACCATTAGGTGGGTACAGGATAATTTGGATTGTGTGTGACTTACCCTGACTGGGATTGCGGTCCCAATTTGGACAAAGGTGTATACCTCTGCCAACTAGAGACCCCATTTCTAACAGTTATGTACTTTCTTTTGCAAATATATAAAGGATCTAAAAAAGGGAATTGATGGTCCTGGAGGAGTTGCCAGGATAATCCTCTAGATATTGTTGCCCCTCTAAATCAAATCATTCAGTTGGCTGAACAAGATAAACAATCTGGAAACCCGTTATCCACTGATATTATCATGGGTTGGGCCCAAAGGGCCATGTCCCTCTTGGGAAACGTGAACTGCGCTTTGGCGGCATAACGCAAGAGATCCCTCCTCATTAAAATAGACCCCAAACTTGGGGAACTGGCAAGATCAGAAGTGGGAGCTATATCCCAGGGCAACCTCTTTGAATATCCTTTTGATAAGGAACTTGCAAAGTCTGTAGCAGCCTTTTCTGCCTTAGAAAAGGCCCAAACTTCTATAACAAAAGATTTCCCTGCTAAGGTTTTTGCTGGGGCCGGACGAGGAAGGGTCGCTCCTCTGGCCGTTTTTACCATTGAGGCCCCTCCGGAGGATATCCCAAAAGGAACAATGGCTGGAATGATGGTCGCCAGGGAACCTTTTATCCCTCCAGAGGTTCCGGCAGAGGCAAATCTAACTGCACCAGTAGAGGTGCTAACGAACAAGGAGTATATTCTGGTAAACATTATCCCTTCTTCCCCTCAAAGTCTTGGGGGAAGACTTCTGAGATTTGCTCACAACTGGGAAACGATAACAAAGTATCAATGGATCCTCATTCAGTACCGGATTTTCACATTGAGTTTTATGGATCTCCAATCCAAAAGACTTGCCCCAGACCGTTATGGTTCTCAACACAGGAGACAAAACTTATAGATTTAGAATTGAAGGAACCTCTAAAGAAAAGAGCCATTTGCAGGTCAGTACTTCACCCAAACAGTTTTTGGAGCAATTTATTTCTGGTAGAGAAAAAAGACAAAGGGTTCCATCCTGTCATAAACTTGAGAGAATTCAAGGAGTGGATAATTTATTGTCACTTCAAGATGGAAGGTATTCATCTGTTGAGAGACATACTTCTCCCGAAAGATTGGATGGTCAGGTTGGATCTCAAAGATGCATATCTTTCAGTTCCCATTTTTCCCCTTCTCAGGAGATTTCTTCAGTTTGCAAGGAAAGGGCAAATAAACAAGTTCAGGTCTCTCGCTTTCGGTCTATTCTCGGCCCCTTTGTGTTTCACCAAACTCCTATGTCTAGTAGTAGAATTCTTCTGTACCAGGGTGTTAGACCTGACAGCCTTATGGTGGTCTTTCCTCAACTTTTTGCCTGCCTCACTCCACTTTTCTGACACTGTTTTTGCTGGTTTTAGGACTCTGCCCACTTAACCACTGCTAACCAGTGCTAAAGTGCATATGCTCTCTCCCTCAAACATAGTAACATTGGTCCACTCCCAATTGGCATATTTGATTTACTTGTAAGTCCCTAGTAAAGTGCACTACATGTGCCCAGGGCTGGTAAATTAAATGCTACTAGTGGGCCTGCAGTACTGATTGTGCCACCCACATAAGTAGCCCCTTAAAACATGTCTCAGGCCTGCCATTGCAAGGACTGTGTGTACAGTTTCACTGCCACTTCGACTTGGCATTTAAAAGTACTTACCAAGCCGTAAGCTCCCCTTTTTCTACATATAAGTCATGCCTAGGGTAGATCCTAGGTAACCCATAGGGCAGGGTGCTATGTAGGTAAAAGGCAAGACATCTACCTGTGTGTTTTATATGTCCTGATAGTGGAAAATTCCTACATTCGTTTTCCACTACTGTGAGGCCTGCTCATTTCATAGGCTAGCTTTATGGCTACCCTCATATACTGTTTGAGTGGTAGATTCTGATCAGAAAGGGGTAAACAGGTCATATTTAGTATGGCCGGAATGGGAGTAGAAAATCCTGCTTTTTGGTGAGGTTGGATGTTATATTATTATTTTAGAAATGCCACTTTTAGGAAGTGAGGATTTCTCTGCACTTAAAATACATCTGTGCCTTGCAGCCCGTCTCCAATCAACATCTGGGCTCAGCTGGTTGACAGCTTCCTTGTGCATTTCACCCAGACAACCACAAACACAGGCTACTCAGTCACACCTGCACTCATCTGTATGCTAACTGGGGCTTCCTGGGCTGACACTTACATTTCAAAGGCTCGTTGCCTTCCCTCACACAATGGACTGCCAAACCCTCTACTGGGACCCTGACAGACAGACCTGTACTGAGAGGAGACCTTGTGTACTTCGAAACCACTCTTTGAAGTCTCCCCCACTTCAAAGGCACTTTTGGGTATATAAACTGGGTCCCTGACCCCACCAAATCAGACACTTCTGGACCTGAACCTGCAACCTGTCAAGAGGAACTGCCTGGCTGCCCAAAGGACTCACCAGGACTGCTTTGCTGTGAAGGACTGCTGCCCTGCTGTTGCCCTGCTGCCTTGCTGGCCTATGAATTTGCTGAGAAGTGCTCTCAAAGGACTTGGATTGAGCTTGCCTCCTGTTTTCTGAAGTCTCAGGGTCAAAAAGTCTTCATCTCTTCAAGGAAATTCCATGTGCGCCGAAAATTGACGAACAACGTCGGAAACGATTCACAGCCTGCCTTGCAACGAGAATATCGCCGCACAGCCCAACTTCTGACGCAGCGCCTGCGCTGTGCCTGGAAATTCGATGCACAGCCCTACCAGATCGACGCACACTCGAGCCAGAACCACGCAGGATGACTTCCTGAGTGAAGAATCGATGTAGCGCCGTGTGACAGAAAATTAAACACATTGCCTACCGGGTCAAGCAAACGCCTGTAACTTCGTCCCGCACACCTAGGATTTCCATGCATCATTCCTTGGCGTCAAAACATCCCTGTATCGCAGTGAGGAACCAAGACTGCACGCCGGATGTTGATGCAAAGCCCCTTGCAGCGTGGAAAGATACGCATCCTAGGTGTTGCGTCGGAAAATCCGACGCACACCTTGTTTTTCCACGAATCTCCTCCTCTGCGTGCCCCGTGCGTGATAGTTTTGAAGCAAACCAGTTACTTTGTGCAAACAAGAGACAAATGTTGATTTTTAAGATCTACGGCCCTCATTATGACATTTGCGGTAAATCCCACTTACCGCCGTGCTGACTGCCGCCAACATACCGCTGCCGCAGCGGATTACCGCCACCCATATTATGACCCACACATAGCAATCTGTCACTACACAGCCACTCACACAAGTCTGCCAGCCCAAAGGTCAGTGGTAAACTGGCGGGATCAAAACCCACACCGTTACACCAACGGAACTATGCCCACAACATTATGACCCACGAATCACCGCGGCAGACATTCAATGGCAGTAAACCATTGGCTCTACATACCGCTGCGCTCAAAATACACACATACATAAAAAAACAACACCACATTTGACAATTGAAACTACACACACCTGATACCGATACACATACCACACCCACACACCACTATAAAACACACACACAGATTACCCACAACCCTTTACCATTACAAACAAGTGTGACAAGAGAGAGAGCAAAACCACAGACAAGACCACAGACACACACCATCACCTATACACCATCCACGCACTCCACATCACACACCCCAACACAGCACACCACACACCACTCACACTACACCCATAACACCGCAGCGACAACTCAGGTTCTCTGAGGAGGAGCTAAGGGGCATGGTGGAGTAAATCATCCGTGTAGAGCCATAGCTATTCGGATCACAGGTGCAGCAGACGTCCATTGCAAGTAAGATGGAGCTACGGCAGAGAATCGTGGACAGGGTCAACGCTGCGGGACAGCACCCCAGAACAAGGGATGACATCAGGAAGAGGTGGAACGACCTATGGGGGAAGGTACGTTCCACAGCAGCAAGACACCAAATAGCTGTACAGAGGACTGGCGGTGGACCCCTACCTCCTCCCCAACAACTAACAACATGGGAGGAGCAAGTCTTGGCAATCATGCATCCTGAGAGGCCTGGCAGGAGTAGGAGGAGGACAGGACTCTGGTAAGTCAAATCTCTATTACTATTACCCCCCCTGCCTGCATGCCATCACAAACCCCCACCCTTACCCTCACTCCCATCACTCCACCACCTCACACACACCCCACCATCACAACCCACTCATCCCAATACCAAGCCCTGCATGCAACACCAATGCATGGACATCCCTCACAGACCTGCATGGACACCCATCACTAAAGCATGCACATTAGAGAGAATCACCTAGCCCACAAAATCTCACACAAGGCATATCTGCCAGAGCAGTAACAACCATATAGGGCAACACACCCATGCACAAGATGACACACACAGAAACAATAACACTGCATTTACATCCCCACAGGTCCCCCACCAAACGTCACTGGAGAGGAGGTGCCAGCAACATCCAGTCTCCCCCCAGAAGAGGCCCACAGTGATGACAGCAGCTCTGGACGCCTGGATCTGGATGACCAACCTGGCCCATCAGGGATCTCCGGACAGTCGGTAACCCAGGCAGAGTACCATACCACCACAGAGCCTCCCCCCCAGGAAACACCACCACAGTACCCCCCCAGCGGGCCCATACCTCTGTCCCCAGGACACGTCAATCAGCAGTGTGTCCACCACTATAGAGACCCCAGGCCACCCCACAAACACAGGATGATCAGGGACCTGGGAGTGGCAGTGGGTACACGGTTCAGGGGACAGATGCACAGGACAACAGGGAAGCTGGGAGGACTGCTGTGCGACAGGGGGAGGACAGGCTCAGGGAACCGACTTTCCAGGAGGAACTCACCAACATCATGGGAGCATACCACCATTCCCAGGAGACGATGGGCCAGATACTGGACAAGTTGAAGGAGACCCAGCAGCTGTAGGAGGGACAGTACCTGAGGATCAGGGAGGACTTGAAGTCCATTAACACCACCCTGGTCACCATTGCAGGGGTGCCGGCAGACATGGCCAACACCATGAGGGAGGCAGTGGCACACCACCGGGCCCCTGACACTAGCCAAACTGATGAACAACCTTCCACCTCCGCTGCCGCTAGTGGACAGGAGGCCCCACCACAGGAACAACAGGCCACCAGCACACCACCCGCTGCAGTAGGAGAACCACCCCATAAACAGTTCCTGCGATCGAGGCAGAAGCCAGAGCACATTGCCAAGACCCCCGCCAGGAAATAAGACTCTCCTGGATGTCACCCTTGTGTCCCCCTCTGTCACCCTGTCCACGTTCAACTGCCATTGCTCCCCTTCCTATGCCCCCTTGGACAATGCACCTGTGATACAAATAGACTGGACTCTATCCTGGACTTTCCACCATTATCACCCAAGCCCATTGCACATCCCCCTCTAATTATTAGCACTTGAATAAACACCATTTGAATAAATACAAGTATGGAGTCTGTCAAATCATTTAACCATGTATTCGTTTAACAAGCTTTAAACGCTGCAATATGACTGTACAGTATTGTATACATAGGAATGACCTGTAGTTGGCTGCAGTCAACACACCAGGAGCAATAGTGGGACAAAAATATCTGAAAATAGAGATGCCAAAAGGTACAGTAAGTGGCCATAAAAGTTGGAAAATCAGCCTGCCAGTGACAATGTCAAATACAAAACTGTCAATATAAAGTGTCATTACAGTGCCTTACCTGTGTGTCATTGGAAGTACTGTCTTACAAAAGCACTTCTGTTGTCCTCATCCTCATCCTCTGCCTCCTCATCTTCACTTTCCACATGGTCCACTACTGCCACACGCTCATCTCCAGCCTCATCTTCCTGCAGAAAAGAAAGGCACCTGGCGACGTAAGGCAAGGTTGTGCAACATACAGCATGCCACGATGATCTGGCACACCTTTTTGGGTGAGTAGTACAGGGATCCACCTGTTAGATGGAGGCAGCGAAACCTGGCCTTCGGGAGGCCGAATGTCCTTTCTATTATTCTTCTTGTTCGCCCATGTGCCATATTGTAACGTTCCTCTGCCCTTGTCCTGGGATTCCTCACAGGGGTCAGTAGCCATGAGAGGTTGGGTTAACCAGAGTCACCTGCAAATATCGAGGGACAACTGTTAGACACACACTAACCCTTAGGGCCCACACCATACCCATACACCAACAAACCCTGGGTAAGAATCAGGGCTCACCTATTAGCCACACCGGGTGCCTCCGGAATTGAGCCATCACTTATGGGATGCTGCTATTCCTCAGGATAAAGACATCATGCACAGACCCAGGATAATTTGCATTGACATGGGAGATGTACTGGTCCGGCAGGTACACTATCTGCACATTCATGGAGTGAAAGCTCTTTCAATTTCTGAACACCTGCTCATTTCTCCAAGTGGGGGGGGCAAATGCAATATGTGTACCATCAATCGCCCCAATATTGTTGGGGATATGTCCCATAACATAGAAATCAGCTTTCATTGTGGCCAAATCCTCCACCTGGGGGAAAACGATGTAGCTGTGCATGTGTTTAACCAGGGCAGACAATACTCTGGTCAGCACTATGGAGAACATTGGCTGAGACACTCCTGTTGCCAAGCCCACTGTCACTTGGAAGGAGCCACTTGCCAGGAAATGGAGCACAGATAGGACTTGCACAAGAGATGGGATCCCAGTGGGCTGATGGATAGCAGATATCAGGTCATGTTCCAATTGGGCACACAGCTCTGTGATTGTGGCCCTGTCCAGTCTATAGGTGAGGATAATGTGCCTGTCCTCAATTGTTGCCAAGTCTACCCAGGGGCATGTACACAGGGGAATGTCTCCATCTCCTATTTATCCGCAGCGGTTGCAATCTAGGGGGCAAACGGTGAGTAGCTGGTCAGTATTCCAAATTTCCAAACACTACACTGCATTACATGTTGTGACTGTAACACAATATTGTTGTATAGGCACAAATGGTGCCTATGTGTACTGTGAAGCAGTTAGGTGCCATGGCCTGTCCCCCCCCCCCAAAAAGGCGTCTGCCTGTCCTGTATGGAGGGGCATCTGGAAATGAGGTAATTCCGCTGACGTTATGCGCCGATGCGGGAGGTGGTCGAAATCCGCCGTGCAACTCCTCATTGGATCCCATTGGGCCCTATGGGTTACAGTGGCCAATGGTGATGTACGCCGGTGATGACGGTACGCACTGCCGTGGACGTGACCGCCATTTTCTATCTGTTCACCCACTTGCTACCTGACCTTCAACAGGAGAGGACCTACAATGCATGTGTTGCTGTGACCTGTGTCTGGAACCGACCATGGCTCGTGTCACTGGGGAAAGGGCCCTTGCCTTCACTGCTGCGGAGTTGGAGAGACTGGTAGATGGGGTCCTACCACAGTACCGATTGCTGTACGGACCTCCAGACCAACAGGTGAGTACACTGTGAGCACGATGCATGGGGCATAAATGCATGGAGTGATGTGTGTGGGGTCCTCGTGTGGGGAGGGGTTGGTGGAAGGGCCCTGGGCTGCATGTATGGTGGGCAATGACTGTGCGTAAGGGGATGGGAGGGCTATGGTGGGACATGAGTGTAACAGGCCGGACGGTCTGACTGATACCTTTTGCTACGTGTATATTTCTGCAGGTCAGCGCCCATCAGAAAAAGGGTATATGGCCTGCCATCGCCAAGGACGTCTGGACCCTGGGGGTCTATGGCAGGTGGAGCACCCACTGTCGCAAACGGTGGGAGGACCTGAGACGCTGGGCAAGGAAGACGGCGGAGACCCAGCTGGGGATGGCCTCCTAATGAGGAAGAGGTGCCCGCCGAATCCTGAACCCCCTGATGGCCCGCATACTGGGGGTGGCCTGTCCGGAGCTGGATGGGTGCTTGAGGGCATCACAGCAGCCACAAGGGGGTGAGTACAGTTTCCCAATATACTACTTGCGCGTGGTGGTCTCCAGGTGGGGGATGTGGGCCTGTGGGTGCCCCTAGGCCAGGCCGGACATTGCAGGGTAGGTCCCATGTTGGGTAGGGTATGATGTGAACCACCTCCAACCAAGCTAGTAGGCATCCACTACTGGGCAGGGGTCTGTGGGTCTCAGGTATGCTGTTATTGGTGTTAGGTATTACTGTCCATGGCCTGGTGACTAGCATTGTGACTGGTAGTGCATTGCCTAATGCGAAGGGCTGTTCCCTGTGTGTGTGTGTGTGTGTGTGTGTGTGTGTTGTGTACGCCAAGGGTGGTGTTGGAGCAGCCATTGACCAAGTGTATCCTTTGTCTCTCCACCCCCCTTTTTGTTTTGTCACCCTGTCCTTCTGTGCGTTAGCATCATCTGGCGGAGGAGCTGAGGCACCGGCGACGGAGGGAGCTGCATCCCACATGGCCCAGGAGGCCAAATCCTCAGACGGTGAGGGCACAAGTGGGACGGAGGGCGAGGGCAGCACTACGGCGAAAACAGGAGGGGACAGTTCCGACAGTGATACCTCCTCTGATGGAAGCTCCCTGCTGGTGGCAGACCCTCTGTGGCCACCCCAACTACAGGTACAGCCGCCACTGCCCATACCAGCACCCCCCTCCCAGCAGCCCCTCAGCGTGTTTCCTGTGCCTGCTCACCCAGGAGGGTGGGCATCTCCTTCGCCCCAGGCACCTCAGGTCTTGCCCCAGTTAGCCCTGCTGCCCTGAGTGAGGAGGCTATTGACCTCCTGCGATCCATCTCTGTTGGGCAGTCAACCATTGTGAATGCCATCCAGGGGTTGGCAGCCCATTTGCAACAAACAAATGCATTCCTGGAGAGCATTCACTCTGGCATGGGGCCCAACAGAGATCCTCTCCAATGGCAGCCATTGTCCCTGTTTCTAGCCTCCCCCTTCCAACTTCCTCCACCCAATCCCATTCCCCTTAACTCCAACCTATCTCAAGCACACAGGCAGACCAGCATGCACACAGGACAACACACAGGAGTGGTTCAGGCAAACACAAGCACCACACATCATTCCACAGGCACTCACACAAACACCATCTAGATGCAGACATACCAACATCCACTGCCTCCACTGTGTCCCCCTCCTCCTCATCGTCCACCTCCCTCCCAGTAGTGCCTGCACTCACACCTGCATGCACTACATCCTCATCCACTACCTACATCACCAGCACGCATATCACTACACACCCCTCACTGGCAGTCACCACCCACACATCCATGAACACGTCCCCTGTGTCCTCTTCCACTATGTCTGTGCCCCCTCCTCCTAAAGTACACTACGCAAGCACTCAGACACCCAACAGCCATCCACCTCACAACAGCATCCAGCCCATGCACCTGCACCCAAACACAGCAGACAGACACCTCCTGCAACTACTTCCTCTTCCTCCACTCCCAAACCTTCACCCTCTTCCCGCCCCAATGCCCCTAAGAAGCTTTTCCTCTCCACCATTGACCTCTTCCCTACCCTTCCCCCCGTGCTTCACGTCGGGCCAGGGTGGTCAGAACCCAGGCGAGCACCTCAACCACCCAGTGTTCGGCCACAGTAGTGTCGACAACTACTGCAGGTGGGAGAGGATCCCGGGAATCAGCCAGCAGCACTGAAAGTGTGCCTGCACCAGGTGCATCAAGGAAGGGCAAGGAGGCACCACCAGCTGCGAAAGGGAAGGGCAAGGAGGCACCACCAGCTGCGAAAGGGAAGGGGAAGGAGGCACCACAAGCTGCGAAAGGGAAGGGCAAGGAGGCACCACCAGCTGCCAAAGGGAACGGCAAGGGGCCTGCACCTGCCGGCAGGAAGGACAGGAGGCCTGGTGCTGGGACTCATTCGGAGCCCCCACCACCAACCATGGCTGTTCAGCCATCCGAGGCTGCAGGGGAAGGGCTGGAGCCTCCCCCCACCACTGCCAGCACCGCCACCAGCACCACTGCCAGCAGCAGCAGCCCCAGTGGGCAGCCGGCTGAGGCTGCAGAGGAAGGGCTGGAGCCTTCCCCCCAC
The DNA here is from genome assembly GCF_031143425.1 of Pleurodeles waltl. Taxonomy (NCBI): domain Eukaryota; kingdom Metazoa; phylum Chordata; class Amphibia; order Caudata; family Salamandridae; genus Pleurodeles; species Pleurodeles waltl. The sequence continues at coordinate 176,617,075 of NC_090436.1, read as the reverse complement.
CACTGCCAGCACTGCCACCAGCATCACTGCCAGCAGCAGCAGCCCCAGTGGGCAGCCGTCCGAGGCTGCAGGAGAAGGGCTGGAGCCTCCCCCCAGCACTGCCACCAGCACCACTGCCAGCAGCAGCAGCAGCCCCAGTGGGCAGCTGTCCGAGGCTGGAGGGGAAGGGCTGGAGCCTCCCCCACAACTGACACCATTGAGCAGGCGTCACCGCCGGCGGGCAGTGTGTAGTCCTGCCTCCATGGGCTGTATTGCATTCTGGACCCTGCAAATCCTGTAGGTGTGACACCCAGGTGAGACACTGTGACCTTGCATTCCCCAAGATCTGCATCACAGGGCACAATGCCCCCTCCAGAACCAGTGGAAGAAGCCATCCACTCACCCCATCCTTCCCAAGATGAAGCACAGTGGGCACAGTGCCCCCTCCAGAACCAGTGGAAGAAGCCATCCACTCACACCATCCTTCCCAGGATGAAGCACACTGGGCACAACGCTCCCTCCAGAACCAGTGGAAGAAGCCATCCACTCACCCCATCCTTCCCAGGATGAAGCACACTGGGCACAATGCCCCCTCCAGAACCAGTGGAAGAAGCCACCCACTTGAGAGACTGTGGCCTTGCACTCCCCAGGACCAAGTAGTGGGCAAACCACCCACTTGAGAGACTGTGGCCTTGCACTCCCCAGGACATCGCACTTGGCATGTAGCCCCCTCCAGGACCAGTGGCGTTGTACCATCTACCAGCTGAGGTGCCCCCCCATCCCCTGTCCCCCTGAGGTACCTGTGTATTTTCGACCTAATGCCCCTGCAGGGTTCTCTCCACGTTGTTGCAGGAATGAGGTGGGGCCTTGGCCTATGTGGTGTGGCCCTGTGGCCCACGGACATTGAGGACTGGGCAGTGTCCCTCCATTTGTAAATATGTATGTACGTTTGTATGTTGATGCACTTATTCATGTTATTTTATCTTATTACACTCACTTTCTTCCAATCTTTTTGTCCTTGCATTATTCCTGAGGGGTATGGCATGTATATGTAATGCTACTGCATCTGCTTGTGTATATGATGTTGGGGGTGGGGGTGTTGCGTGTGTGTCACTCTCTTTTCCCTCCCCCCTCCCTTGGGTGCTAGGCGGCAGTACTCACTGTGGTTGTCTTCGCTGGCGTTGATGTTCATAATGCAGGAAAAGGTAGATGAGCATCGGAAAAATGTGCAACTCGGGCTCCATGGCGTCGTGGTTGTTCCCTGAGTCTCTAGAGGTGAGTCCTTTGACTTCTGTGTTCTGTTTCAGCCGTGCTTTTGATGTTGTTGGTACCGCCCCAGAAAGGGTGGCGGATAGGCCTGTCATAATACAGTGGGTGTTACATTGTCATCCGCATGGCTGTTGGCGGTTACCGCTGTGGTGCTTGTTGATACCGCTGTGGCGGTCGGTGTGTTAAAGTGACTGTCTGTCTGGGCGGTTTCCGCCGTGGTCATAATTCCTTTTTTTTTTTTACAGCCGGCCTGTTTGGTGGTATTACCGCCGCTTTATCACCGACCGCCAGGGTTGTAATGAGGGCATAAGACTCTTTTTAATCCTACAAAAGTGATATTTCAACTTGTGCTTATTGAATGTTTATCGTTTTTTACCTTAATTCAACTAGATAAATATCATATATTTTTCTAAACCTGTGTGGTGTATTTTTGTGTTTTTTTCGCTGTTATTGCATGATTATTGCACAAATACTTTACACATTGCATTCCAAGTTAAGCCTGACTGCTCAGTGCCAAGGTACCAGAAGGATAATACGGATTGTGTATGACTTACCCTGACTAGGATTGTGGTCCCTTTCTGGACAAGGATGTCCAAAGCCGGAAGCGATGCTGGTTGTGGCAACTCTTGGCCCGTTGGCTGGGGCGACGTTGCTGGTAGATCTGGAGGAGGAGAAACATGCGGAGAAGGACGAGGAGAAGGTGACGAAGGAAGCAGCACTACTGAGGGGGAGCGTTCTGTTGACAAATAAATTTGCCGCCTCTTGTGGCTCCTCGACCTCGATGGTCTTCTCGACATCGATGGACTCCTCGACGTTGATCTCACTCTTCGGCTCGACGTCGACGCTGTGCAGTGTGTCGACCCATGACGTCTACGTCGACCTCTCGATGTCGACTCCGACGATGCCGATCTGCTTCTCGACGTTGTGCGCCTTGGGGTCTTCGACATTGTACGGTGCCTTGACGTCGAATGGTGACTTCTATACGATGTCGAACCGACCTTCCACGACCACTGAAGGCTGAGTTATGAACCCTGGTGGAAGACTGACCTTCCCCTCGCTCTGAGGTCCCACTGGTTCCTTGGCGTCTTCTCTCTGCTCTCCCTTGAAGGCGAATCTTCTCTCTGTCACGTAAAGTGCGCCTGAGGAACATCTTGCAGACGTTGCAGGAGGCAGGAATATGTGATGAAGGCAGACAAATAATACAGACCTTATGAGTGTCTGTTTTGGCCTTTTTGGCATTTGTCAAACAAGGAAGGCATTTTGAGTAAAAAAGCCTTAAACTTCTGTCAGAAAACTTCAAATTCTAGTAGAGAAAGATAAAAGACGTTGAATAAAGCCTTTTTTCTCAAAGATGCTCTATCTTTTTTAAGGAAAAAACCTAAAAAGGTCGAGTTCAATGCTCCAGGGTCCTGTCAGCAGGTGCCGAAAAAAAGAACTGAGGTAACAGCCTCTCTCTAGGCATGATGGGATGCTGGAGGGCTGGCTGTTCTTAAAGGCACAGTATCCTTTTTCTACATTACTAATGGCGGCCTATGGGCTACACTGCTCTGCACTCCTTCTTACAGGTTTTTGTGAAATAAAAGAAGTTTTTGGAAGTAGTTTGTCTGAAAAATGGCTTTTATTTGTCAAGCAATATAATGCTTTTACTTCAAGGACAATCTGAATGAAGAAGCTTGAACACTGTAGCCCTTCCTATAGGCTGCATGGGAACATTCTTATGTGTCTTGGCAGGCCTTTCTGAAGTAAGGCGAACAGGGACACTTAAGAAGTGATATTGGAAAAAGTGCTCCGGGGTCCCCGCAGGCGGGCGGGGAATTATTCTACGCTTATGACTATCATGGAAATACCCCTACGAGAGAACTGGAGTTACAGGTAAGAAACTATACCATCTCTGACAACTAGATACCCCATTTCTAACACAGGGGAATAAGGATGATCATATATCTGGACCACATTCTTCTGATGGATCTATCCTTACCTCAGCCCAGATACAACCTGAACACAACTTTTGTGCTCCTCCAGAATCTCAGGTTTGTCATCAACAAATCAAAGTTGGAATTAATCCTAACCCAACTGATTATCTTTCTGGGTTTCCTCATAAACTCAGTCACAGCATCACTCAGCCTTCCATTATCGACATTTTCCAAGATTCAAAAAGAACCCAAGAAGGTTCTCAGAAGGGACAAGATTTCTCTCTCCCAATTAGCCAGGATAGTAGGATTTCTATCCTCTTTAATTCAGGCCATCTTCCCAGGTCCCCTACATTACCGGGTATTGCAGAGACTAAAAGCGTTTCATCTCTGGAAAGGGTTAACTTACTCAGAAATCATTTCCTTACCTCCCGAAGCCAAAATGGAACTCCAGTGGTGGATAGACCACATGGAAGCTTGGAATGGTACAGCAATATTAGGCACATCTCCAGACATAATAACAGAATCAGACGCCAGTCATCTGAAATGAGGGACCAGACGCAGGGAGGTATCCTTGGATGCAGATGGTCGTAGGAAGAATTAAGTCTTCACATCAATTGCCTGGAACTCCTGCTGGGATCCTTTGCAATCAAATCTCTCACCAAGGACAAAGTATGTTGCTCCATTCTCCTGAGGATGGACAACATCTCAGCAGTCCAATACATAAATTGCCTAGGGGGCACTCGATCGAAAGCCCTCTCAGAATTAGCAAAGGATTTCTGGTACTATTGCCTTCAGAAACAGATCTCTGTAGCAGCGGAATATCTTCCATGAATCAAGAACATTGTAGCAGACTGGAACTCCAGGAACTTTATGGACATCACCGACTGGAAGTTGGATCGGGACATTTTTCTAGCTCTAATGGACAGATGGGGGTCCTTGCAACCTAGAACTCTTTGCTTCTCTACTGAATCACCAACTAACAAGATACGTCAGCTGGAGACCAGACCCTGAAACGATTGTAGTAGACACTTTTCTCCAAGAATGGTCAAAGAATCTCCCCTATGCATTCCCTCCGTTTATAATGATTCCCAGAGTAGCAGCTCAGGTCAGAGGTGAAGATTATGACTAAACTTCTTTACTTAGAGCTCTAGCAGCAAAGTGAAACAACATAACATGGAAGAAAAATTATAAGCAAAAGTATGAAGGAGGTCAGCTATCTAGATCAGCAGTGACCTCATGTGTGATGCACCAGTCAGTGAACAGTCTCTGGTATAATTATCCCTGCTGAGCAGCAACCATCCTCTTCTTTGTCGCTCTAGTAGAGATAAATATGCATTTATTTTACTGGTTGTGACATTTTGTTGCTAATATTTACTGTGGTACTGTGTACCTTGAATTTCTGTCATTTATTGAAGTCTGGCCTTTTTTTCCTTCTTGAATAAATATCCTTAGCACATGAGCACATGAACCCTCAAGCCCCCGCCTTTTCCTCTCTGCATTGCATGACTCAGCTGATTCTCTCCGCTATCTCCTCACACCTTAGAGATGCGTGCAGACTTCAACCGGCACTGTTATTGTGCTTAATTCAGCCTGCTTCATTCAGCCTTTCACTTCCCCAATTTTCAGTTGTGCTGAAGACCATCTTTTTATGCGCCCAGAGGTGGGAACACACGCTGGGATTCAGTGAAAAAACAGGATTTGTTCCTTTTTATCCCCAGAAAGGGGGAACTACAGAGGCCATTTTCAATGAGGTGGAGGGAGATCCCGTGCAAATACAGTGAAGTCATGTTGTTTTAAATCTTTTTTCCCAGATAATGCTGGGTGGCAGACTTGCTCTCTTTCTCAACAACTGGAGACAAATTACTTCAGACCAGTGGGTTTTACAAACAATTCAGGGATATCAGATAGAATTGTATTCCACTCCAATACAACTAGTCCCTCCTCGACCAATGAAGTTCAGTTCCTAAGACACAGATCTAATATCTCAGGAATCGCACATCCCACTACTAGGGGGTCCTCAGCAAACTCATCCTAGTAAAGAAAGCAAACGAAGGGTTTCGACCAGTAATTAATCTCAGATGCCTGAACGGTTTTGTTTTGTACAGACATTTCAAAATGGAGGGGATACATTGCCTCTGGTCTTGAAATAGAATTACAATAAAAACCAAGCAAAAACCCCTCTAAAAAGATACATATCAGAATGTGCCTCTTTGGTGCAGTATGAAGCTCTAGAAGGGAGTAACACTTTTTTTGTTCATATTTACTTGCCTGCACTGCGGCAGTGTCAGTGCTACTCACTGCCTGCAGACATTCATTACATTTAAAGTTACCAGTGTCTGCAGAGGGTATGGACTACCGACCAATAAGTGTACACTGTTTGGAGGTGTAACCATGACAACAGTCTGCCTTTGCTTGGCCCCTTATTATCTGACCAGGATGCTGAAATTTAGAGCAGCTGCATGTTGTCAGAGTCTCTGAGCGCATAGACAAATAAATAACATTTTCAACTGGGTGATAAACAATTAATGATTGCAGTTCAGTTAAGAGGTGCTCTTAAAATTGAGGTAAGTCTGTGTCAAAACAATGATTTGCATTAGTCTGACCAGTGATTCATGGCACTTGGCAGGGCTGGCACACACTTTTGCTTTATTTGAAATCTTCTGCATTTGAGTATGCAGGCGCTGTGTGGTGAAGAGCGTCTGGAACTGTGTCTTTACACATACTGTACACGTGCTGATCCTGCCATTACATGCCTCCCTCCAAGAGCAGAACAAGAAGTGGATCACCGTGCTGAGAAAGTTGTGCAACCAGAAGTCAGGTAAGGCCTGAGATACTACTTCCCCTCATAAATTATACATAAAACCCCCAGTAGTCTGTCATAGTTATGAAGTTTTTATTATAAATTGCCAGGGCACACCAAAGCAGTCCAGAAAGGCCTTGTAAGTATTAGAGTATAACAATGAAAGTCCTGTACACGTCTTGTAATTGGTCAAGATTTATTCTTTCCAAGGCACGATAAATCCAAGAAAACAGCCAACACGTGTTTCTTCACCTAGAATTTCTCAAGGCATATAATACTGAAGACAACATGGAAGCGTAATGTGTAATACGTACTGTCATAAAGTATTCTATAGTGGGCTGTCTGCCAAGTACTGGAAGGTTTCAGAGAAAATTTGAAGAGGGATGGCCATGATAAGCCTTAAATATTAGTACCTTGAGGGGCGAAAACAAAGTAGTCGTGCGATAGTTATGAAGTGTTGCAGAGCTCTAACATTTCTCTTAGGTCAAGACAGGTGAATGAAAAGAGCAGTGGGCAAACTAGGAGTGGCAGCAAGGAACAACATGGTTAAAGGAGTAGAAGAACAGATAGATTCAGAGTTTTGAGAAGGATAGACGTACGTTGAACAGCAAGACACCTGACCATTGGAGGTAACTGGTGTTTCATCCTGGAATGAAAACTTTTCTAGCTAATGAGAAGGAAAGTTTCCATTCTATTAAGGCCACAGAGGCGAGGGTTATGCATAACTTTCTTCACTTTATTAGTACAGCAGATCAGATTCAAAGAACAAAATAAAAAATAAAAGACTACATGTCCCATGACACCCATGGTATCAGAGTTGAAGCGTAGTCCAATCACAACATAATCCACCATATAAATAGGTATGCTGTCCCTTCCTGTTCCCCTACTTCCCTGGAGGAAGTTAATCTTGGGCTAATCCAGTCTTTGGTTATTGCCTGCACAGATTGAAAAGTATAAACCACGTTATCCAGTTCTTTATTTATTAAGGTTATATTATAATAAAAACCATAATGTTGAAATAAAATGATCTAATTTTAAATAACACAGAAGTATATATGCATGCAAATGAAATTTTTAAATTAATGAATGAGTGGTATCATTATAGAATTTAATTACTTACTGGTAATTAAAGGTATATATCTCCATGGGAGAGGAGGCTCTTAATGAAAAAAGTGCCTTGGCGGGATAATCCTTGCTTCCGTGCCCTTAATAGAATTGAAACTTTCCTTCTTGTTAGCTAGGAAATTTTTCATTCGATGTCAGGACCAGAGGAGAGGATTATGCATGTTTAAAGCTTACTGATGACCAGAGTTGCGGCCTCTAAGATTGGTTTAAAAAACAATTTTTTGAAAGTGGATTCAGATGACCAATCCACCGAATTAATATCATCTTTCAATCTACCACCTACCTGAATGGCCTTAGATGCCATTGCCCCTCTCATGAAATGTGCACCAAATCTACAACTGTCTATCCCTGCTTCTGTCATGATCCATCAAACCCATCTAGCAATGACCTCTTCTGCAGGTCTGGTATCCAATGCCATGTCTTCGTATGCTTTAATACATCTGACTAGACCTAATTTAGGATGATCCGGGAAAGCAGGATAGGATACTAACCTGGCATTAGTCTTAGTCCTCCTGGATATTGTGAAGGTGACTCCTTCTGGAGTGAAGACTCTAGTTGACAAATCTAGGGCTCTAACATCAGAGACTCTTTTGCAGGATATTGGGCATAAAAACAATGTCAAATTTAGCTGATAGTTGTTTTCGAGATAGGAAATTATTATCTTGCCATTGGGAAAGAAAAGTTCAAACTACGTTAACGTCCCAGAGTCCCGCGTATCTGAGAGTTTAGAGAGGCAAATGTCTTTCATTCATTTACATATCCAGGGGTGTTCACCTACTGGTTTGTTATCAATGGAGAGACGTCCAGCAGAAATTACTGATCTAAAGGAATTGAGTGTACGATAAGCTAGACCCGACTGAGCAAGTTCAGTTAGGAAATTCAGGATGTAAGTAAGTTCTGTTCCCAAGGGAGTCTTTAATAGAATTCAAACTCCTGTCATGTTAGTGGGGGAGATTTACATTAGGTTTCACTCTAATCACACGGGCAAACTTAAAGCCTGGGAACCATGGCACATATATGGAACCTGATAACTTTATGGTGTTCAAGTACAGACCATCTCCTGTTCTGATAGAACTATAGGGCCATGTAAAGCGCTAACAAATAAAAATAAATCCTGCAAGTTCATGTACCTCTTCATTTAATTGACAAGCATGTGTGCCCAACATTGTGAAGGAACTCTCCAACCCCAGCTCCAAAGCCAACGACATCCCGCCATCACAAGACCTCTGCGACTCCCTAGCCTCCAACTTCCACAACAGGATTGCAGACATCTATGACAGCTTCAGCACTCAGACCCCCCCGACAACCACCGACACCACAGACTCACCACCCACCAGCCTCCTGCTCTCCTGGACCCCTGTCAATGACAACATCGAAATCATGAACACCATCCACTCCGACTCACCATCCGACCCCTGCCCTCACTACATCCTCAACAAAGCAAGCTCCGTCATCGCACCCCAACTCTGGAAGATCATTAACAGCTCCTTTGAGTCTGCCACCTTCCTGGAGAGCTGGAAACACGCAGAGATCAACGCCCTTCTCAAGAAACCCAAGGTGGACCCAAAGGACCTCAAGAACTTCTGGCCCATCTCCCTGCTCCCCTTCCCGACAAAAGTCATCGAGAAGGCTGTCAACAGATAACTGACCTGCTGCCTTGAGGAGAATAGCACTCTTGACCCTTCCCAATCCGGATTCCGCAGCAACCATAGCACCAACACTGCCCTCATTGCTGCCACCGACGACATCAGAACCATAGTGGACAGCGGCGAAACAGCGGCCCTCATCCTCCTTGACCTCTCAGCCACGTTCAACACCATCTGCCACCACACCCTACGCACACGCCTCAGCAATGCAGGAATCCGTGACAGAGCCCTGGACTGGATCACCTCCTTCCTCACCGGCAGAACTCAGAGAGTCCACCTCCCTCTATTCTGCTCTGAAGCCACCAAAATCATCTGCAGCGTACTGCAGGGTTCGTCCCTCAGGCCGACCCTCTTCAACATCTACATGGCTCCGCTCGCTAGCATTGCCCGATCTCACAAACTCAACATCATCTCATATGCCGACGACACCCAGCTGATCCTCTCCCTCACCAAGGACACTGCCAAGAACAACTTCCACAAAGGAATGAAGGCCATCGCCGAATGGATAAAGAACAGCTGCCTCAAATTGAATTCCGACAAGACTGAGGTCCTCATCTTCGGCTCCACCCCCTCCACATGGGATGACTCCTGGTGGCCTGCCACACTCGGTTCCGCGCCTACTCCCACCGACTACGCATGCAACCTAGGATTCATCCTGGACTCCTCACTATCCATGACCCAGCAAGTCAACGTCATCTCCTCCTCCTGCTTCAACACACTCTGCATACTCTGGAAGATCTACAAATGGATCCCCACGGAAACCAGAAGAACAGTCACCCAAGCCCTAGTAAGCAGCAAACTGGACTACGGCAATGCCCTCTACGCAGTAACCACGGCCAAACTCCAGGAAAGGCTGCAAAGCATCCAGAACGTCTCTGCACACCTCATCCTGGAAATCCCCCACCACTGCCACATCACAGGCCACCTGAGAGACCTGCACTGGCTCCCCGTCAACAAGAGAATTACCTTCAAATTCCTCACCCACGCTCACAAGGCATTGCACAACACCGAACCAGAATACCTCAACAGAAGGCTCTCCTTCTACACCCTGACCCGACAGCTTCGCTTCTCCGACCTCGCCCTCGCAACCGTCCCACGCATCCGCATAACTACAACCGGCAGCAGATCATTCTCGCACCTCGCCGCCAAGACGTGGAACACTCTTCCCACCTGCGTCAGACCAAGGACCTCCTTACCTTCAGGAAACTTCTCAAGACTTGGCTGTTCGAGCAGTAGTCACCACCACTTTTACCCCCCATCAGCGCCTTAAGACCCTCACGGGTGAGTAGTGCGCTCTACAATGGGGCCTCGGGGGGAAGAGGAGGAACGAGGAGTTCCCCCCCCCGGGTTTTTGGGGCAGGTGGCACGACCCGGGACGTGGTTGGGCGTCCTGGGTGCCATTTTAGGTGGGTGGGCTGGCATATAAAAACTGACATTTTAGGAGACCAGGCACCATTTTGGAAAAGGTGACCTGGTGGCCAGTGTGTAGGTGATGGGGCTCCAAGTTTTTCTTTCCACGTGGCGGTTATAGCATAGTTTGTTAGGCCTAGCCTTACGCGGGTCTTTGCATTATATAGCTTACCGGAGTGAGGCATAGTTGTCGCAGGCAAAATTCAGGTTGACGAGAAGGTGTTGGAGGCCGTGGCGCTTCTGCAGCAGGCCGGCCGACTGGACTTGCTGAAGGATGGGGCCTTCGCGCCGGGTCGCCCGGCGCGCAGGGCCTAGGCGGGAGTCGCTGCGGCGGTAGCCGCGTGCTCCCCGCCACGTGCAGAGCGAGGCCAGGTAAGAGGAGGTTCCCAGGGGGCGGCGGTTAAGGGTGTGTCCGGGGCGGGGAAGGGGAGGGCTGGGAGGCGGGCGCGGAGGCCGGCATCCCCGAGGGCTTCCCCGGAGGTATCTGCGAGCTGGGAATCAGCTCGGCCAGTCAGGGCGGGGCCGCAGAAGGTAGCGCGGCCTCAGGGTAGAGGAGCGCTGAAAGCGGCAGCGCTACAGGCGCGCGCTGCCGGCATAGGAGAGGGGCCATCGGGCAAAAAAAGGAGGAAGGGGACGGGGGCCGTGCGAGGTGAGGGAGAATCGGGGTTTTTGGATCGGGGGGAGAGGGGCAAGGCTGGGGCGCCCCAGTATGAAAAGGGAGGGGTTCTGAGTGCACAAGAAGACCCCACGGAGGGGGCAAACAGGAGTCCTCCGGGAGGGGAGAGAAATAGGGACCCCAGGGTTCCCATTTCCAAGAAATGGCCCACTATGCTCCAGTGGAGCAGTGAGGAAGATGGTGAGGGTCAAGGGGGGGTGGGTTGGTCTGATGGGGGGGCCCCTTAGCAGATAGGTCCCTGGGGGCCCCCAAGAGGGATTATGGGGCCTATAAAGTAAGGAGTTCTGCGCAGGTCGGGGAGGTCGGTTTAGAGGAGGAGGTATCAGAAGGGGGGGAAGGGGTATTGATGACAGGGCAGTGGAGGGTTTGTTCTTCTCCTGGCACACCAGACCTTGTTTGGCAGGGGCCGTTGGACTATGAAGAGGATGACCCAGGCGAGCAGGACGCGGCTCGGCTACACTGGGAAGAAGGGAAGTCGGGCCCCGGGGCAGCCTGCCGGATGGCTTCAACAGGACGGAGTGGTTGGCGACATAGGGCTGCGTCGCTTCTTCGGGGCCGTGTGGAGATGTGGGTTTTGCGCCCCCGACGCCATGGCCTGGGAGGAGCAACGTCCGGGCCCGTCCAGGAGGCGGTCAAAGGAGAGAGGGGAGTATTCAGATTGTGTGAGATGTGGTAAATCCAGTGTGCATGCAGCGGAGCGAGAAGAGGTGGTGTCAGAGGGGAGTTTGGAAGAGGGCGAGTTGCGCAATAGTGGCAGTGAGACCGAGTGGTGGGAGAGGAAAGGGCGGGGGGCTTATAACCCTGTCCGTCAGTCGTTGCAGGTGACACGGGTGGTTACGCGTCCCGGGGGACGTCGCAAGGAACGGATGGGAGGAGAGGCGCGGACGGTACAGGAGCGGCCCCCGTTGCTATCTCCAGGTAAGGTTTCATCCTGTTCAATGGTATCGGTGGCGTCGGAGGCGAGAGAGGGGTCGTTGCGATTGGTGAAAGGAGTGTATATGCAGGACACGGGGTGTCCACGGAGAGCGACGGGTTGGTGGCAAAAGACGGGCAGTCTGCGGATTCGGGGACGAAGGGGCTGGAAGGTTCGTCGGTAAAAGGGGCGGAAAAAGGGGCGAAGGAGGAAAAGGAAGGGGAACCGGCGCCCAAGAAGGCGAAGTTGCCATATATGGGCATGGCAAAGCCTCTAGGGGCGCATTTAATGTCGGCGACTAAAGAAAAGATTTGGAAAGGGGAGTATGTGGATGTGTTAAAGTTATTGCATCGGGAAGTCAGAGCAAAGGAAGGCTCCAAAGAAGAAGAGTGGGAGCTTTCTAAGCGGCCAAAAGTGCCAGTCACAATAGAAAATTGGACGGCGGCGTTTTTAATATTTGCTAGCGTATATTGCGAGCGATTTCCGGAGAGGTCTGTGTCGTTGTTCAAATATATGGACATTATAAGGAAGGCGCAGCTCAATTATGGTGGTTATGCCTGGCGTCAATATGACGAGGAATTCCGGGTGCGCATGGCCGCGGACTCAGAGGTGCAGTGGGGGGAAATAGACGCAGACCTGTGGCAGCACACTATGGGGCCAGCGAAGTTTGGGAAAACGGTCTTTACGGCCAGTGGGTTGCCTATAATATTTCGGCCCTTTCGGGAGCGCCCCAACCAAGGGGTGGGGTCCGGGGGTTCCAGCCCCAGCAGATCTGGAGGTGCAGGGACCAGGCGGTCGGGGGCATGCTGAGATTATAATAAAGGAATATGTACCAGAGAGTACTGTAAGTTCCGGCATGAATGTTCTAAATGCGCAGGACAGCACCCGGTCACAGGGTGTGGCGGACAGCAGAATGCGACCGGTGCGGGGGGAGCTACAAGTGGGACCCAGGGTCCTAGCTATGGGGGAAAGGAAGGGCAGCGCCAGCGACAAGGAGTTACAGGTAAAGGCTATTACACCGGTTAAGGTTCATCGGCTCGGAAAGCGGCTGGAAGGTTATGACAGGCGAGGCGGAATTACTGGTCCGGGGTTTTCGGGAGGGTTTTCGTCTGGGGTATCAGGGTGCGCGGGTACGACGGTGGGCAGAGAATCTTCGTTCAGTGCGCGGGAAGGAGGAACTAGTGCAAGGAAAACTGATGAAGGAGGTAAGGGAGGGTCGCATGGCGGGCCCTTTTTCGTCTTGGCCTTTGGAAAACCTCATTGTGTTGCCTATTGGCGTTGTTCCAAAGAAAGAAGAAGGGCAGTTCCGGCTAATTCATCACTTGTCTTGGCCGGAGGGAGCGTCGGTCAATGAGTTTATACCAGAAGAGTTCACAAAGGTGTCGTATGCGTCGGTGGATGTAGCGGTCCAGATGGTAGATCAGCTGGGTCCTGGGACTCTGATGGCAAAGACTGACATTAAGGGGGTCATTCTGACCCTGGCGGTCCATGACCACCATGGCGGAGGGCAGCGGAAGCACCGCCAACAGGCTGGCGGTGCTTCCTGGGTGATTCTGACCGCGGCGGTAAAGCCGCAGTCAGAAAAGGGGAGCCGGCGGTTTCCCGCTGGCCCAGGGAATCCGCCATGGCGGCGCTGCTTGCAGCACCGCCATGGGGATTCCGACCCCCTTCCCGCCAGCCTGTTTCTGGCGGTGTTCACCGCCAGAACCAGGATGGGGGGGAACGGGTGCTGTGGGGCCCCTGGGGGCCCCTGCACTGCCCATGCCAGTGGCATGGGCAGTGCAGGGGCCCCCTAACAGGGCCCCACAAAGATTTTCACGGGTGCCATTCGGAGCCGGCTTCATTGTTGAAGGGGCTTTCCCGCTGGGCTGGCCGGCGGTCTTCTGGCGGTCGCCCGCCGGCCCAGCGGGAAAGCCGGAATGGCTGCCGCGGTCTTCTGGCGGGAACCGCTTGGCGGGCGGCGACCGCCGACCGCCGCGGTCAGAATGACCGCCTAAGTCTGCATTTCGGCTGCTTCCGGTGCACCCGGACGACTTTGAGTTGTTGGGGATCCAGTTTCAAGGGCACTGGTTTGTGGACACAGGTGCTTTTTAGGGTCGATAATTTGGCAGTCGTGCAAACGGTCAACCGGCAGTCGGCGCGCGAGGCGGGATTATTGCAGCTGTTACGTGTTTTTGTCCTCCAATGCTTGCGGAATGACATTCATTTTAGAGCAAAGCATGTGCCGGGAGTGAATAATGACATTGCGGATGCTTTGTCTCGTTCTCAGTGGGAGCGGTTCCATGGATTAACCACGGGTGTGGCGCTGAGAAGAATTTGCATGCCTGCAGCGATGTGGAGAATAGGCGAACCCGGATGCTTCGACTGGTTATGAACTCTTTGGCACCGTCTACGAGGCGGGCGTATGCGAAAGCATGGGAAGAGTTCCTGGGGTCCGAGGCGCGGCGATGGGCAAAACAGGATGAAGTCGTGGAAGATGTGGTACAATTCATTATGGAATTGATTGGTAAGGGACAGTCTAGAGTTACGATTTCGGGTAAGTTGTCGGCCTTGGGGTTCATGGGTAAGCTGCTGTGGGGTTACCCTCCATCGGCGGGGGAATTGGGAATGAGGATATTGCAAGGCTGGGAAAGATAGCTGGGGCTAAAAGGTCGGGCGCGCCACCCGATATCGTTGGCAATCTTGAAGCGCTTGTTGCCGGCACTGGGTGATATTTGCTATAATGGGCATGAGACCCTGTTGTTTAGGACATTAATGTCATGGATGTTTTTCGGTGCCTTTCGAGTTTCGGAATTGCTGGGATTGGGGGGGCGGTCGGGCATCCTGTGTAGGGAGGTGCAGGCTGGGAGCGGCGGTTTGGTGTTGTGGGTTCGGCGATCCAAAACTGATCAGACGGGCGTTGGGGCTGGGGTCGTGCTGCGGCAGTATCCTTGCAGGGCCATTTGTCCCGTGTTTTTGGGTAACCAATGGCGTTCGGTTTCGTCGTGTCTGGCGGGACCGGTTTTCTGTCATGCGGACGGGAGGGAGGTATCGGCGGCGCAGCTGTTGGCGGTTCTGCAGAAAGGGTTGGCGGGTATGGGCTTGGATGCAGCGAGTTTTGGGACACATTCTTTTCGGATCGGGGTGGCTACAGAAGCAGGAAATAGGGGCTGGGATAGAGAGGAGATGATGGCTTTGGGGAGACGGAGGTCTGATTGCTTTAGGCGGTACGTGCGGGGAGATTGTTAAGGAGGCGAGATGAAGCTGAATTGGGTATTTTTCATGTTTTTTCTCTTTTTCAGGTTTGGTCCTTGGGCCAGAAGCGGCCTACCTGGAAATATGGGTGATCGGGCACTCGTTTGTTAAATGGGCTCAACGACAGGCGTGAAGGACTTCTGCAGGGGATAACCTGGGTCTCGATCCAGCGCGTTATCGGGTTGCGTGGTTTGGGAAAGGGGGTATGAAGTGGGAAGAACTTGTTCCTCGCCTGCAGAGAGAATTAGGGAGGGGTCATTGTCCAGACTTGCTATGTATTCATTTGGGGGAGAACGATTTGGTAAGATCCACGGGGTTGAATTTGCTGAAGGCCATGAAGAGGGATTTACAGCTTGTTTTAGAGCAGTGGAAGGGTTGCCATATCATATTTACGGCGTCGTGTATGGAGAGGTGCTAGGAAACCAGGGGCGATTGAGAGAGCCAGGCGCAAGGTTAATAAAGAAATGAAGAGATTTTGCACGGGGCGCAGGATATCTTTTCTGGAACATGCAGATATCAAATTTGAAGATGCGGAGTTCTTCCGGGACGACGGTGTGCACTTGTCGTTTGTAGGAATGGAGTTATACCTTTTACAGCTAAAGGAGCAGCTCAGAGGTTTGCTTCGGGAGCCCTAGTTGGGGGGGGGGCAGAAAAAGTTGGGGGCTTTTTCTGGTGGCGGGGACAGCTCCAGGGCAGCTATTAAAAGCTCGGGGGGAGGACGGAGTTGGCAGGGAAAGTCAGGTATTAGGACGGGGAGGAGCATTATTTAGACAAGGACAGGCAGGAGACTGCTCATTAGTGGACAGGTTCAAAGAAGCGGGTAGGCTGGGAGAAAGTAAAGGAGACAAGATGAAGGAAAAGACAGCTCGAGAGTAAGGGGGGGGAGGGACTGGGGTAGGGGAGGGGGAGGGGTGGGGACAGGTGATTCGATGTCTAATGAGGTTTTAGTTTTGTAAGGCAAAGGCCAAAGGGGGTAGGCTTAAGGGGCACCTGTTCCAATAAAGCGGCCTTTTACACACACAAAACGAGTCTCGGTCTGGTCATTCTGTCCCAAATTCCTTGATTGATTGATTGATTGCACAATGATAACCTTTAATTTGTTCATGCCAAGTCACGTGTTATTTTGGGCACCAAAACAAAATAGAGTTTTTAAACACAAAAAATATGAGCTGGGGAGCTTGAATGTATATGCTCAATCATGCTTCAGAAATCGGTAGTCCTGTAGACGACGTTTGCATTTTTTATGGAATATATCACTTTATCTATGTTTTCCGTTATGCAGCTGCGGTTTTGGACATATAAACTGTTGCTGTATTGGGGACAACCCGGGAGCACTCATGTGAAGATGGCCGCAGCGCTCTCCTTAACTTCACCAAGCTCCTAATGCGCTGTCAAATCTGTCGTGCTTTAGTCTTCCCTGGCGGCTTTTTACGACAGCGCGCCTTGCTGTGCGGTCTGCAGCCTGATGCAATCTTGCGGTGTTCTCTGTAAGATTGGGAGCGGTTCGCTTGTGCTGTGATAGTGAATTCAGCATTGACAGCAGTCTTTGGTGCGCCTGGAGAGACGTGGGGACTCTCAGATCCCAGCACGATGACAGAAGAAGTGATAACGAAGACCGCCGACCTGCAGCTGAGCGGTAAGACTGTCGGCTGCCTATTTCTACCGCCCGGCAACTGATGGGGAGCAGTGTAGGACCCTCCCTCTCACATGCATAAGTTGCAAAGCCATATACTGCTTCCGTTCAGCGACACGTGAGCCCAGTGAAAACCCGAAATGCAATCCCTTGCTCCCAAAATGCTCACAAGAGCCGGAGAGGATATCATCTAATGAGAAACTTGCGGGTGGACTGCATATGTACGATAAATTGGAATGAGCGGTGACGGTCATAGTCAGGATGTGCTCTCCAGTGAGGCAAACGAGAGCAGAATCCGGGAGGCTGTGTCCGTTTGAGGATCGTGTAGAGTGCTATACTGGACGGTGCTGCACATGAGCAGCGCTTGAAACGGCGAGCTGCGAATAAAATTAGTGTGTTCTGTATGTAACAGAAGCGATTAATGTTACTTTATGCAGTTTGGCGATGCGAGTTGGAAGTGAAACGAGATTGTTCATTTTGATAGTGTTCAGTGACTGGAGCACATTTGCAGTTAGAGATGCCGTGTTTACGGTGTACACTACGGAGGAATGTATTTTGTAGCCACCACAGTGCGTAACATATTTATTGCGTGGATGCAGTGAGTATGATGTACACGAGATTGTAACTCTGGGTATGTATGGGCTTTTATATAGTCCGTTTCATATGTGTGAAGCCACACGAAGACTAAGTCGAGGTCATTTCTATCAAAGTGGATTCATTCCACGCGCCACAGGAAAAGTGATTCATCACGTCTCCCACTGGCTCCACCCTCCGTCATGCTTCTTTATAGACAGCCTTCATTTCCAAGGAAAGTGAAAATAATCTACTTAGTTAGTTTCTGTTTTATGTTTGTCAGCTGTGTCCTTTTTTAAGCCACCTGACAATTATGTATATCAGATCGTTTCGTTGATTGCTGTGTTCCGCATTTCACCTTAGCTTACAGTGAATACATTCACCCGACCTCGAAATGTATTTTCCATAGTCCTTAATGATCACCTTGATTATAGCGTGCACGCTCCCAAAAATATTTACTACGTTAAGCTAAATTCATGTTCTGTATGAGGTACAATAGAGCTGGGTTCATCTGGTTAAATTTTGAAATCATGCCTCTTGTTTTAATCCAATGGAGCGACGGCATGAAATTAGTCAACAAGAATTGTGACATTTGGTAATTTTAAAAGTACAAGGAAACGGAGGAGTTGCCGACACGGTATCAAGTTTAAAATACCGAGCAGAACTACTATACCATGACAAATTTCAGTAGCACAGTAAATACCCGTGCGTAACTGTTGGCGGATCTACTTTTTAAATATTGAATCCCCCGGCTCAGCTGAAGAACAACCATACAGGAGTTCACACCAGACCGCACCACCTCAGCCACTAGCAGTCACTCGACCATCGTATAAGAAAAGGCAGTAACGTGTTCCTGTACAGTTTTGGGTCTGGTGAGACCCCCCAGTGACGAACTACGTCTGTAACGCATCCTACTGCACAAAGATTTGGATGCCAGATCACAAGAACACATTTACTGACAGGAAAAAAAATAACTACGTTCACTCGATACCAAGCTCGCACGTAACCGTGCCAGGACATTTTTAGGGACTCCTTTTAGGAGCCATCCCAAGAGAAAATCCAAAACTGCACACATATACGGCACAAACGTCTTAATGTTGGAACAATAGTTAATGAAACAACCCATTGAAAGTTGTGTCTTCAAAGGGTGATTCTTTTGCTTTCGCACACATACAAATATAAACTAGGTAGAACACTGTATGTTTCCTTATGTTAAATTTCCAAATATATAACCGGAGAGTTTTCTAAAGATTTGGTATTAATACTCTGAACATTGAAAATTCCCAGTTCCACTAGATCTCATTTTTATTTGTAAGAAGTAGGCAATATGGTCCTTCGGTGTTTTTTTTTTCTTGCTCACTAAGTTACCTCACAGCAAATGAGGCTGGTATGTGCACTGCTAACTAGAGTGTGTGGCTGGAGAGTGCTGTGTATAATTAAATGTATTGGGCTTTGCTGTTCTTTGGGATAGATGATGTAATATGGGTTAGCTAGCAGAGGAGTGGCTACATAATGTGAATGCAGAATCATGGCTAGCTCTGCATTCAACATGGCAGGAAATGTGCGAAATGTAATGCCATGTTTATAGTGTACATGAGAGTAGAAAGTTACTGCCATTAATACCGACGTCTTTTTAAAACATTTTTTTAAATGTATTTTTATTGGCGTTTAAGATATAACAAACACAGTATAACTGTCACAGCAGTGTGGGATGGGAAGAGGAGCGGGAGGGAGGGAACCGAGAAGAGGGGGAGATGAAAGACAGAGAAGAAAATAGCACGGTACCACATTGGTACATGGTATAATGACAGATAACACCCCTTCCACATATTGCTCATATTCAGCGTTACTGGTAGAAAGTGCCCACCCCCAGTTACACAAATAAGTGAGTCACAAAATTAATGAGGAATGCAGTAATGGAGTAACGGAGTTATGCTACTGCACCTGTTTGGGGCGAATTATCTAGAGCTGTCTCATCAATCGGGGAGAGAATTATTATTGAGTTGGGGGGTGAGAGGCGATCCCTGGTATTTGTCCCTCGCAGTGAAGATATGGGGGAGCCCCTGTGGCATAGTTAAGAGAGGAATGGTCCCCTCATGTTTTTGGGGTGAGATTCTAATGGCACGAATTCCCACAAATTTGTCAGTTGCTCTTAGCAATATGTAGCATTTCTCAACTAAGCTGTTATAATAAGAGTGGGCCGCTGACCCCAGTGTAAGGCCACTTTGCGCTTGGGTAGAAGGAGGAGCATTTCATGAGTTGGCGGTCACAGACTGGGGCATCCTTAACAAAGACCAGGAGGTCCACCAGGGGCGTACGGGGTTAAAGGTGACTGGCTAAAGTGTGTATGGTTGAAAATACACCTTCCCAAAACTCCACCACCTTCAGACAGGCCCATGCTAGGTGGTGGAAGGTGGCCTTTGGGGAAGTGCATCTCAGACCGCACGTATCCCACAATGAGCCCCATTTTAAAAAGTTCCATGGGGGTGCGAAATAGTTGGTGTAGAAACTTGAAATGTATCAATCGCTACCTGTAGTTGGGTGAGAGGGTTGCTGTCTGGCCACAGAAGTAGGACCATTGGGCATCGGTGATAGGAGGTTCTGTGTCTGTTATGCAGGTGGTGGGAGATGCAGGTTTGGTGACAGGCGCAGAGAACTGCATGATGGAGTCTTGTCTGGTAATTAGTTTGCATGGTGATGGATGTGTAAGTATGTGCTCCAGAGCTGGTAGTGTTGGGGGTGGAGGGCAGGAAAGGTGTTATGAAATGCGCAACAAGCAGCCCTAAGTTGGTAGTGCAGGAGTATCTCTAAGACACTGGTGCGTGAGGTAGCAGAGGCTTCAAACAATGGTAGAAATTGATCTCGTGGGTACAGGTCAGAGGAAGTCGCGAGAACTCATCCACTAGCCAGCGTTCTGGTGCCTGCATCTAATGAAAGTGGCAGCTGAAGGTTATATCCAAGCTGGATAGATTGGGAATAAATATAGGGGAGTTTAGCACGCCTCCTCATGTCAGCCCAGGCCCATTTCACACACTCTCCTGTGTCAATTTCCGTCCTTGTAGGGTAAATAGAGAGTTGTAGTAAGGGGCCATGGCACTGCTTGATTAGCTTTGATGGCCACATATGCCTGAAATGTTGTCGGGTAGAGCCAATAATGTTGGTATTGTGCCTGAGCTCATTAGCACATGTAATCATATAATGGGCACGCCCAGGCCTCCATGGGTGAGAGGTAAGGTTAGAATCTCCCATGTGATGCGGGCTGTCTAGCCACCCAGGTCAATGCTACGAGATTGGAACATACATGGCGCAGAAATGAATGGGTAGGTTGAGAAAAAGATAAAGAAACTTTGGTAGGGCGACCACTTTTGCTATCGATATCCACTAGGAGACCCGCAGCAGAAGGCAAGACAAAATTGATATTCTGTCCTCTAGCCATGACACGGCGCAGCCATAGTTGGACCTCCAGAGTTTATCAGGATTTTGACTGAGCTATATCCCCAGATAACCGACCAGTTTGTTGCCCACTTAAATGGGTATTCTGTAGGGGAGGACATAGTACTTTCAGTGAGGGGAAACAATACTGGACCAGTTAACCAGTATGCCTGAAAAAATGATAAAATAATATAACCTCGCGAGTTAGTGGGGCAAGGTTTTCTTGTAGTTCGCAGATATAAAGGGTGATGTCTTCATACACTGAAATTACCATCCCCCTGGTTGTAAAGTCGAGGCCTCAGTGGCCATGATGTTGAATGAGCTGGGCCACCAGAGGCTCCATTGCTATGGGAAAAAGAATGGGCGAAAGAGGACATCCCTGTCGCTTTCCACTGGTAACAGTAAAAGGATCTGATATTAAGCTGTTGAGCCATATGCAGGCAGTGAATAAAATGTATAGTAGCTGTATCTAGCGAAGAAATCAAGAGCTTAGGCCTTTCTTGCGCCAATAATGGGAAGAGTTATGGCCAATTGAGACAATCTAGCGCCTTGGTGGCGTTGAGTAAGGCATCTACAGCTGTAATCTGATGATCTAGGTATTGCATGCCCGCAAAAATAGTGCGCAGATTGTGTGATGTGAAGTGGCCAGGAATGAAACGGGAATGATCAGGCCTTACAATCTTTGGTAACAGGGGGAGGAGGCGGTTAGCTAAGTTAATCATAGACATCAGTCGGTAAAAATCACAATGCTGCGCTGGTTTATCTGGCTTGAGGAATGTCACGATGACCGCTTCATAGAGGGATGGGGGTAGGAAGCCTCTCTCAAGAGGGTCCTCAAACATTGCTAGCCTATGAGGTGCGAGGGTAGAGGCAAATTCATTTTAAAAGGCGGTGGTCAGACTGTCTGGGGGGCTGCTATATCACCGGGAAGACTGGGGATAACCTGTGTGAGTTCCTAATTGGCAAATCAAGAGATGCCCGATCTAGTGGGATGAGCGTATGGCATCCAAGTATGCACATAGTTCGCTCTCTGAGTGAACCGAGGCTGCAATATATTGTTTGGGAAAGAAGGAAGGATTGGAGGACCTGTTGGTCTTCCAACAGTTCCACAACATTTATGGAGGACCACGGCTTGCGGAGTAGCCCTGCAAGGGTTCTGCTTGGATGGTCGCACTCCCGGTATCGGCATGCCTGTGCTTCACAATTAAAGTAGTGGGTTTCACTAATGGCCTCTTTGGAAAATTCTTTAAATTTATCTCGGATCACATTCACAGCCATTGTCGCTGCGTTTTTAGAGCGTAAATATTCTAGTTTGAGGGTGTGAATATCTTGCTCTAGCAGGGCAAGCCTCCCTCATATAGCTTTTAGGACTCCCGATTGCTTTACAATACACACGCTGCAGATGCCCACTTTGAATACTTTTCAAAGCATGAATGGGGAGTTTACAGAGCCCTCATTGAGTGTGAAGTATTCTGAGATCTCTTTACGAATCTCTTCACAGAATGCTGTGTCACGCAGTGCCCTGGAGAGCAGTCGCCAGGTGAAAGTGCCAGGGGCTGAGTGTGGGATCAATAGCTCCAGCAGGACAAGGGCATGGTCGGAGAGGGTGCGGGTTAGGTGTGATACTTTTATGACCCAGGTATGGACACTCCAAGAAATCAGCCAGTAGTCTATCCTGGGCCATTCGTGGTGAAAGGCTGTGAGACAGGTGCCTTATGATATGTCTGTGCTGTCGGATATCTTGCACCTAATTATCTTGAATGATAGTATTGAGTGTCAATGCTGCGTTAGAATGCAGGTGTCTAGATGCTCCCGACCAGTCCAGCTAGTTGTCTAGTATAACATTAAAGTCACCTCCCCATAATATTGCCCAAGAACCTAGGCAGATATGAGTATCCAAATCTCTGAAAAGAAATCTGGGTCATCGTTGTAGGGGCTGTAATCAGTGGCCAGTATCACAAGTTGTCTGTTGAGGGTGCCGGCAAGCAGCACATATCGGCTGTTCTCAGCACAAAGTAAATGTCACTTTTGCTATTGTAGGCTGTTACTAAGTAGTATAGCGATGCCCCTGGCATATTTGGATAGATGGATGTTATGTCTTTCCGCACCAACGTGCACGCAGCCCTGGTGCAGAGGGTTGGGTAAGGTATAACTCTTGAAGAAAGGAAATATCTACCTGATGTCTGGTGAGTTATGCGTGTACTGAGTGAGCTTTCCTACGGCCATTGAGCCTGCGGATGTTCCAGGTGAGGCATTTGGTTGATGTCATGGGGAAAAGTCTCTGGGATTGGACGGGGGTGTCGTAGAGTGAACTACATATTGAGATGGGTAAGTAGGTTGAATGACTGTGCTAAGGGGTAAGAGGGGCACAATGCAACAACAAACAGTAAGAAATAGCTTCCCAGATCTCCCACTCCAACCTTAAAACATGGATGAGCAAAGCAATAGCCAGTCTTGGAAACATCCCTGGAGGCAGACTGCACCCAGGTGGACACCCAGCCAAAATCAGGTAGGGTGGCCGAATGAGTGTCAAGCACCTGAGGGTCTTTCATTGAGCTTATTATAACTGATTGGTGAACCTGAGGTTGCACCATTCGCCTAGACGGACCACGTCGTCTAGCCACAGCCCATCGTCCGGAATGATCTTGACCATCTCTGACAGGCCAGTAACTTCTGTGTCGCAAAATTAATCCCTCAGCAAGCATCAGGTGTTCTGCCTATCAATCATTGTTGCTAAGGGGATTATCTGTATGACTGTGCAGAGAGTCTCTGTACAATGGGCAATCTGCTGTAATGTGTTTAGCAAACTTGAGGGCGGATTTGCCGTTGGTAAAAAGTGGGGTTTCCCTCAAACGGGATGCGCAGCTTTGCTGGGTATGGAAGAGCATACCACCTTTTGAAGGATTCTTTTGGCTGCTAGGAACTCTTGATGCGCTGCCTACACCGACTGAATGTGGTCAGGATAGAATGAAAGTTTGTTTCCTTTATAGGCAATTGTCCATTGGTCTCATGGAAGTCACAGAATGGTGTCATGATCTCTGTAGATCAAAAGACTTGCGACCACCACGTGGCCCCAAATGGGGGATGAGCCCTGATTGTGGCACTCGCTGGAGAACCCTGACAGCCAAGGTCGTGCGGAGGCAGGAGCTATACACATATTCAAGCACCGCACTTCAAAATGAGAGGGTCCAGAAGCTTCAATCCCCCGCAGGGGAGCTCAGGGCAGCTGTCAGGCTCAGACCTAGCTGACCGCGTGGGCAGGCCGTGTTTCGGATCTCTGTACCCCCAGATCAGGAGGCGGCACGGGGTCCTCCAAATTCCATCAGGGATAGCAACATCCCCCAGTGAGGTTGCGCATCGAGTGATGGCAATGAGTCCGCTGACAAATGGGTTCATGAAGAATACTATTTTGGCCCAGCTTCACCTCCCCAGCATTTACAGCAACTTCAGCCCGCAACTCGACCCGACAGACCTCCCAAACCAATGCTGTTTACATAGCCCGTCATCACACCAGAAGTGGCTGCCACTATGGAGTCCATCCACGCAGGGGCCCTATTGGACCCCTGCCCTCACCACGCCTACCTCAGATGACTGCAACCTAACAACACCATGCTCACACCCATTCTGAACGTCTACACCTCTTACACAGCATTCTCAGAAGCTTGGAGGCATGCAACTGACCTTCCACCATTCTTTATGGTTTTAGACCCAACCACAGCATGGAAACTGCCCTCATCACCGCCACAGATGACATAGTCATGACCTTTGGCAGAGGAGACACAACAACCCTCATCCTCCTGGAACTCTCTGCAGCACTTGACAGTCTCCCACCCCATCCTCGTCCAACACCTACATGACTTTGGAATCCTAGGACACACACTCTGATAGATCTGCTCTTTCTTAATTGGAAGGATCCAGTCAGTGAGCTTGGCCATACACTTTAGACACCTATAAAAGTAAATTAAAACTAGCAATATGCTTTATGAGTTTTTAGAAAACAGTCACCTAGGCCTGAAAAACCGGTACAAACTTCCGTCCGTAGTGGTACATATGCCCTCAAGGCTTTTGTGAATGATGCAACTAACTAAACTCATTACTACACCAGTGCTTTGTCAACCTCTAACAATTAAACTATACTTTGTATACTTTATTATACTATGTATCTTCTTTAAGTAGTAGGATACTTGAATTCATGAAGATGGCACTACATAATACTAGTCCTGGATACTAAAACAATTGCAAATGCTTTCAGAAACTTTCAGAACACCCCCACTCATCCAGACTCCTGCTTACACAAATCGTGTGCATACAGAAAACCAGATTTGGGGGTTGAGACTTCTCCTACATTGCTCCTAAAGCATGGAACTACTACCGCTACACATAAGAGTCTCTTCTGCACTTCCTGAATTTTGCTAGAAGGTGAAGACCTGGCTTATTTAGTAGTCCCACTGAACCCTAGGTGTGGCTAGACTCACGCCTGTTAGCATATGGTGTACCTGCTGCAGCTAGTGTGACAAACATGAGAACGACATCCAGGTCACCCTGGAGGAAAATGAATCCTCACATTCTTCATGCTCTCTCCCTCCACCTCATGTTTCTTCACAAGCCTTCTCCTTTATCAAGGGCACAAACATGAAATTGAAGGGTCCATTTGGTTCCCATTTTATGTTTATCTGTGTCATTTTGAGATAACTTGACATTTAAATAGCTCAAAAACCTTTCCTTGGTATTAATAGTTTGCAGTTCGCTCTGGCTAGCAGTGACCACAACGAAAACCACATTACAATATTTTCCTAATAGTGTGGTAAAAAAATACTCTCTTACTCTAACTAAGCAGTTTTATATTTGAAGTATAATATAGAGATGTTCATCTGGCTAAATCTTGAAATCTGGTTTCCTGGGCAATCTTTACAATGTTTGCAAGCAATTATAGCTTAACGTTTATTTATATTTCTTATACCCCAATTCTACTTAGAAGTTGACAAATTAATTATTACACTGATCATGAACAGTAGAACTCTGGTGTGAAGTGCTATATGAAAACAAACTTATAATTCTTAATATTTTGATTATTACATGTAACAAACACAAAAAATGATATGGACAAACTTGCATTATTTCAACTTGGTCAAGATAATTAAACATTTTAACTTCGTACACCTGCTTTGGAGCAGTTATGAGTGCGGTTGGATGTAGGAAAAAGGAATAGAACAGTAGTTAATGAAAGTACATCTGAAAAGTTATTCCTTTATAACATTATTTGCTTCCTAGAACATACACCAAAACTAAATCAGATTTAATGGTGCCCCCCCCCCCATTGTTGAGTTTCTAAAACTTAAATTCATTCTTGTGCAAGGATATGTTATTAATATTCTGAACAGTCGCTATTTCATTATATTTTAGTTGTGATTTTAAGAAGCAATTTTTGTACACTTGTTGAAACAGTAACTTAAAGTTGTAAAATCCACTATTAACTATTTGGACAGTACAACAGAGAAAGAAGTAGAAACCAATTTTGAATCTGCCCGCTTCACCAGACTTTCTAGAGCACCATAGCTGGCATTACTAGTAAACCTGGACTGATGCAAAGAATCTGAAAACCCTCTTAGTTTAAACAAAGAAGCATCTTCATGCATTCAAGTATCCTACTACTTCTAGAAGATATGTAGTATAATAAAGTATAGTTTAATTGATAGAGGTTGACAAATCACTGGTGTAGTAATGAGTTTAGTTAGTTGCACCATTTACAAAAGCCTCTTGAGGGCATATGTACCACTACAGAAGTTTGATCCAGTTTTTCAGGCCTAGGTGACTGTTTTCTAAAAACTCACAAAGCATATTGCTAGTTTTAAATTTGATCAAGCTAGACCGGGATAAAGACCTTTCCTGTTTGTCCCATTACAAGGGTTTTGAATTTTCTTGAATGGTCATATGGAGGAATGTTTATAACAGCAAGTGCCTTCTTTACCTGAGTTGATGAAGACAGTTATTGGTAATTGTGGTAAAGGGCAATATTAAAAGATAGGGATCTGTGATGGGCAAAATACCTATGTAAGGACTATTGTTGTTAACTTTTCTGGGAGATGGCTTGGTGGTTTCCAATGATTTGTGTGACATACAAGGTAGAATGGACCACTCCTCAGACACCACTAGTCAATTAAGGCACCCTATCTAATACTATTTTTTTCAGGAATCCTTTGTCCACAAGAAGAGGGTCTTGTTTATTAATAAAACCAAGACCGTATTATATACTATTCTACCTAGGGTATTATTTTTTTAACCAAATTAATGTTGCTCTGTTCATCAACTGAATAAAGATGAAAGCCTGTGAAGTCACTTCAGGATTCAAGCTAGAGGTCTGCAAGTCACTCCCGATGTCACTAGAAAGCACTTTCTTGGTGATTTTGCCAGTTGGGGCAATTTATTTTCCAGAAGCTTCATGAAGCTGTAAATTGATTTGACTCTACTCTCCTTATATGAACACTTATTTATAATCACAACTTTCAAATAGCGTAATTAACCGCTTTGGCCCTCATTACAAATGGCCAGTTACCAGGCTTATCATAATTAAGAATTTAGCAGTAACACCACTGCTCAGTGGTATTCCACCTGGTGATTTCACCTGCTTCAGGCAGGCAAAATCTTCAGGTGAAATACTGGGATAAAATGCAGGAATAGAAACTTGCTAGTTTCTGTGTGTTAATCACCAAGCATTTACAATCCCTGTGTTGTGAATAAATATACAAACAACTTGTAGGTTCAAAGTGTTTAATCTTCTCCAACTGTCCAGGGCAACATCCAGGAACCACTGACCAATATGGGACCAGTTGCCCAGCAAGTTGTGTGTGACATATACATATTCCACAACCAGGCCATTGCAACAAGGAATCCACAGCACTCTGTGATTTCTTTTCATAAAAACTGCAGAATTTTCATAATTGATGACAGTATTGTGCATGTTGTACATATCTGTGGACAAGCCACCTACCCGAAAGTGCATTCATAATTCCAGGAGGGAATTTAGATTCATGATTTGGTATTATCTCATCAGTCAATATATCAACTTTTCAGTCATCCCTTACTTTGGGAAAAGACTAATGCACTGTAGCGTACAATACTACTTATAAAAGTGGAATATGAGGTCATGCAGTGACGGCAGTGGTGACAGAGGTGGAAATAGATCTTACCCCTTTCGTATTATTGCTTATGCATGCCAAGGCGAGACACAAAAGATGTAAGATCATTTTCATTACATTTATTGAAACAATTGCAATGTGGCATATAATGAGTGAGCTGCAATAATAAGGCAGATGAAACAACGCAAGGAAATCAACTTTCCAAACATGGTGAAAAAGATAAGCAATGTAACCTAGGTGTATAAAATTCTAGATGTTCCTACCTAACCCTTTATCTACACTGAGAGCATAGCGGGTGTACCCTTCTGCCTGGCCCGATTTAATGGATTAGCCCATCCCCATACCGGTAAACAGTGTCAGGAGTTGGCCTATAATGTAGAAGGCAGTCCTCTGAGGAGGCTGTTAGATCAGTGCCAGCCGAGCTACATTTCTCACAGCATGTGTCCCAGGATAGTTGTGACCAGAATGCCCTTTGAATGCTCTGGGTCAGTGCTCTGCTTATAAAAGAAACCATATTGTGTTGGAAGTATAGTTCCGATCCAGTGCTGTGTCGAGTTTTTAGAAGCTGTCTCCTGAACTGGCAACACAACTAGCATATTGTGTACAGTGTTCTTTAGCCTAGGACAGAAAGTACTGATTGCATGTCATTGAAAGGCTAACTAAACAAGCAGCTTATTCCTTGTTTTCTTTGAATAAACTCAAGTTATGATATGTAAAAAAATCATCGCTAAAAGCAGCCTTTCTAAAATGAATAAAGTATGAACTATAGAACTAAGCTAAACCGGGGTGAACAACTCGGGCTCGAGAGGTTCTCACGACACCCTCCCCTTGCCAGTTGGGAAAGACCGATTCTAATAACCCATCTAAAATACTAAAAATAATAAATGTCTTAAATTTTATAGCAATAAAATGTTCACACCAGCAAGCAGAGCAAACAATTAAAAAGAGCCAATTAAAAATAGTCTATTTGCTTCCAAGCAAAGGCCACATTTAAAAATCATCAGAGGCAGCCATTATGTCATCCAACACAACAGTGGAAAGGGAGTCCAAGGAAGATCCCGCATCCACAGATAACAGAACCATCAAAGCCTCGGTGGGCAAATCGAAGGAACAGACAAGATCGAAAGCCTCCGCCTCTGCTGAGGAAGTAGCGTCCTGCACAGTGCCTGTAGTTTTTGAGCCAGACGGAAGCCTAATTGGAGCCGTAGCGTCCATAGCCAAGTAGAATGGCTCATAGAAGGCAAAGCCATAGTTTCATAGGACAACTCCAGAAACTAATCCTCAATGGGCATATCACAAGACCTATATCTGTAGATAGTACCATTTGATGGGCAAGACACATATTCATTGTGCACTCAAAAGGGCACCAGAGAGCTCGGAACACAGGCTGCATGCTTTAGAACCATACTGGTCAAAAAGACAAAGACCAGTTGTTGTTTAGTTCCTCCAACAAAGATACTCCAAAGTGCTGTATCATGCGTTCACAACAAAGCTGGACATGCAATAGTTCCTCCATCATTCGACTTTGAAATGGGAATACCGCCAGTTATGCAGCTGCAAGCGGTATGCCTCCAAAAACACTTGAGCGTATAAAGGATGGAATCACTCCGAAAACTGTCTGGAAGGTACTGACAAAGCCAGAACCAAACGCTTAAAAAAAAAAAAAAAAGTGCACAACACCCATGGTGTTGGAAGCATTAGAAATGTGGTTCAAAAGTTTGTGAGAAAGGGCCTCTTTTGAATAGGTTTGTCCCACACTTTGTGCCTGGAAATTGATGTGGTTTCTAACTGTAAGTGCCCAGGGCCCCTGCTAAACAGGTTTCCAGGGCCAAATCCCTTTGCCTAAGACTGTACTATGTTTGGCACTTCAGACACCTTTGTAGGTCCCTAGTAAATGGTACCCCTGGTCCATAGGTATTGAAGAGGGGCCCCAGAGCTGCAGCACCAGTTGTGCCACTCTGAGAGGCCCCACACTAGCCTCAAGCAGACCTCTATTGCAAGTGCATGACAGGGTGTATCAAAAGTTGCAAACTTGACATGGCACGCCCACTAACACTGCATGCAATATAGGTAGGCCTTGCAGCCCTAAGGCAGGGTGCACTATAATGGATATGAGGGCAAATGAGTGCATGAGCAAATCTGCCCCTACTGTGTCTTTGTAATTTTTTTGACTTAGTAAGAATATAGGAGAGCCATAGCAAATGCATGTGCTGGACAATGGTCTTTACAAGTTCCCCAGCTACATGATGGTCTCCCTGAACCCTGGGTTGTTTGGTATCAAGCAACTCAGAATAATAAACCCACACTGATGCCAGTGTTGGATTCATTATAAAATGTACCCAGAAGGCACCTTAGAGGTGCCCCCTGCAAAACCTAAAAACCCTGGCATGGTTGCTGACTAGTCCTAACTAGCCTGCCACCACCAGGCATGATTCTGGAGCCCTGAGGTGAGAGCCTTTGCTCTCAGGAACCAGAACACAAAGCCTTTTTCTGGACAGCGAAGTCACACCTCTTAGCCAGGCAGGCACCCTGCACCAGCGGTCAGCTTCAAAGGCTTTGCCGCCTTTTAAAATCTGACCTCTGCCTCTGCTGCTGGCAGCAGATGGCCGCCCAACGGTCTTACTCCCACTGTAGGTGGGAAACCCAGCGGTAAACCTATCAAGAATAGGAGGAGTGGCCACCCTCATCCTGCTCCAACCCTTAGGTGTGGCAGGTGAAGGTGAGGTGACCACTCCATTTCATTTCCCTTCATCTTAAATGGCAGGAAAATAATCAGTCAGGGATGTGTTATCTTCCCAAAGGAAGTGGTCATTTAGTGGGTGTAGCCACTGTAAGGTCGGTGGCCCATTGGCTACTACCAGGTACTTCCCCCCCAACACCCTCTAAATACAGTATTTGGAGGGCATGCCTAGACCAAGTCCTCAGATTCGACTGACACAAAGAAGACCCAGGCAAAGAAGACCCAATTCATGTGAACTGAAGCCCTGCTGCAGAAAGAAAAAGATGCCAAACCCTGCTTGCTGCTCCAAGGACTCGACAGTCACTGCTGAGGTGTCCTCTGGAAACCTGAAGAACTCTACAAAACCCCGGAGCACCTCCAGCCTTCTAAAAATTGCCAAGAACCTCCCTTTTGAGTGAAGGTATCACTCCCTGCACCCAGCAGGCAAGGAACCCGCAAAGTCTGGTAAAGTGACCAGCTGCTGACCAATGGCGCGGACCAAGCAGCCCAGTCAGAATCTGTACAAAAGCCCTTGGGCACAAGACCTACAACTATACCAATTTTGGCACTGGGACTTTCTAAGGCTGCAGCATACTACTACCCAGTGTACCGGACACCCAATGTCAGTCACCCAGAAATAAAGTCCACTCCGGACTTCCAAAGGCCCAGAAGCAAGCACCAGCAGGGAGACTTCAGGACACCCAAGAACCACCACCCAGAGTGTCCCTGCTGACCTGCAATCTACCCTCCAAGTTGCCTTCTCCTGACAGCAAGGACTCCAAGATGCACAATGCCTGGCTGACCTATCTGTGCTGCACCCAGCCTCCCTCCCTTGTTTATAAAAATCTGAAGTATTTTTGGAAATGGTCTAGAGTTATTCTTCTGAGTGTGTGTCCACATTACTCTCTCGTAAGCTTTACTCTGTCTCCTCATCACCCTATATCACTATCAATCTATCCTCCATCCTCACTCTCTGACTCATCCCAAACCCATTCTACTATTATTATGATCTCCAAAATAACCCTTCCTTAGCTCTTCCCTCCTCTACTGCTCCTGGCTCATCCCGAACCTAAGTTTACTACTATGATCTCCCAAACAGCCACACTAAATTCTCCCTCACTGACCTCACCTTTAACTCCTCCAAAACCCCTTCTACTACTATGAAATCTCAAACTCCTTTCTACAGACTCTTGCCGCCTACATCTCTCCTTACTCATCCCAAGCCTCATGCTAGTCCTATAAAGTCCCAATTAACACTTCTGGATTCTTCCCTCCTCCTTTTTACCATCATTCTATACAAACCTACTAACAAACTCCCATATCCTCTGCTCAAATCAACTCATACCAATACTGTACTCCTATTTCCATTTACTAATCTACCTCTATTCCTTTTGGGTTCCGGAGTAGCATGCTACTTGCCGAAAAGTGCTTTGATGCCTCGTAGGGGTAGTAAGTGCTATATAAATACAATTCCAATACAAAACAATTTGACTTGATTGATGGAGACAAAGTGTTTTTCTTTACAACCAGCAAGCGTGACAAGATCACAGTTCTGGTATCTTGAATTCCAGGGACTAGAACCGGTGCAAGGTATGATGGGCCAAATTCTTATCTCACCACAATCTTTTCCTGGACTAGATCCCCAATTTTTAGTATCCAACCTGCAGATACTAGTGTATCCCTCATTCTCACAGCAGTGGACTGCTCATCTCAGAAGTCTTATAGTTGCTGTACAACAATGAGACATTTATGTCAAAAGGAGTTTTTGTAATAACTGCACCAGGATTATCAAGATCTAGGACATACATCAGGATGCCAAACAGGACTTCATATGGGGTACAGCCACCCAAAGATCTTTTAGGCTGATTAGTTAATGCTCTCTGGACCCCATAAAGGTGATAGATCCTACTACGACCTGAACCAAATACTCTAGCTGTTAAGGATTGCTTTAAGTCTCAGATCTTCTTTTCCACTATCAAATTCCCCTCTGGATGATAGGGGAAAGAATAATGCACATCTACACCCAGGGTTCCCATGGTATCCCTGTATGCTTTGGAGGCAAAGGCAGGGCCTTGGCCCGAGTGGAATGCAGCTACTGCATATGTCCAGACAAAGATGTGCAAATCTTTAATAACAGTGAGAGTGTCATCTGATCATTGTGGCCGCACCCAAAGGAATCTGAAGCAGAATCTACAGCAAGTACAATTTTTTTGTATGCATCATCCGAGTTCAAGGGACCACAATGGTCCATGTACACACGCTGAATAGGCTTGTTTTAGACTAAGAGGGGTGTCTGTGTTGCATGCCTAACGGTGGAGCCTTTAATTTGCTGGCAGATGTCAAAACTAAGGACATACTGTTTTGTCTGTTTGCTACAAAAATGCTTTTGGTGGCATGGTCTGTACAAAGAAATTGTAGCCGCCACACCAACATGGGCAGAAACAACACCCTCCTGCGCTGCTTGAATTAGTTCTAGCCTATGATCTTAGCTGGGGATCACGCAGTCACCCACACCTGGAATGGTTATGTTGTGTAGGTTCTCATTATCCTAATGAGATTATTGGATTCGGGCGGCAGAAACACCTGTACTGTGGGAGACTGAGTCTGATCCCGCACCATGTGATGCCTGTCGGCCTAATCCGGGTTTGTTCTGGCTAACTAGCAGTGTCTCATCTCCACCTAAGCGCAGGGATGATTAGGGCAACCGGGCGCATGACATAAATGATTCCTCAGGGGATTCCTGGTCCCTCAGATCTCATCCGTTTCTTTTAGTTACATTAGTCCCACATATGAAAGGACAATCAGAGGCAGAGTAAAGTTCAATAAGGCTTTATTGAAATAACTGCAGCTTAGATAATAAAGCATGTATTGCAATAACTAGGATGATGAAGCACAACAGGATTAAAATGGTGACAAGGAGAGTAAAACACAAGAATAACGCTACCATATTGTCACTAAGGATTTTAAAGATAGTTCTTACCTAGGCTATGTTAGAGCACAGCATGTTAAGCTCTAATCTGCCCTTCAGGTTTCCCCTGGGAAGACTTCATCCCTTATTCCTGAGCAAGAGGCCTGTGGTCTACATAAGCAGCTGCAGCGAAACAATCAGCATACAGTCATGGTCATCTGGCTGGAATCTCCCTCTAACGTACATGGGTCAAAGTAGTGTTTTTATAATAAAACATCTAATGTTCCAAGAAAGGATCCCCACGTAAGAGTGTGTATGTTTCTGTAAATATTGGTGGCAACGCGTACCAATTTTGCCGGCAACTTATCTTACTGCAGCCTTGAGAAAAGCTCATAGTGAAAGAAATGTCTTGTTTAAGAACGCAGTGCTGACATAGGCTAAGAACAGCTAGATTGTCGAGACGGGGCTACTCACCTGAAAAGCAGGATGTCTGCAGGGGCGATGGTATGCCCCCGACCTCCTGGAACACCTCTTGGCACTTCCTGGTGGACACAGAAACCCCGACAGGTGTCCCAAAAAGAAAGGGGGAGTGGAAGAGAAAGAGACAAAACACTGCCACATCTTGCTGGTCCAGCCAGGCACCCTGTATCTTCGGGGGGCAGGTCGTTGTTGACAGAGTGATAGTACAGTTAGGGCACTCAACTTCCTTGAAACTGAATCTCTCTTTCTGATATGGGCACGTGAGTGGTAGAAGAACACCGGGATGCTCCAGCACTTTTCTTGGATAATAATAACTGTTGGCACAATTACTAACACTGTATTACCAAAAACCCAAACTGAGTACCATAACAATAAGTACTGCCACACTAGGGCTGGCTTCACAGAGATTCACTGTTGCACACTACAATTAGAACTGTGGTTGCACTTATCATGCACAAGAAAGACAAACAAGGGCATTAATTATATCACTTATTATAACTTTCTTGCATGCATATGGTTAAACTAAAAGGAACAAAAACAATCCAAGAAATACAAATGTCCACTCTGGGTTTAAACAGTTAGGGTGGCACAGTGTGATTTGGTTTCACTGTGTGTGTGAAAAACCCTTCTAAAGCAAATTCCTGAAACCTGAAACACAGGCATGAATGACACAATTTAAATGCAAGAGTTATTCTATTAGAAAAATAAAAGTCACGTAAATGCTCTTTTAAAATTGCACTGTCACTTTTTGTAGTACTTGAGCTCAAGCAGATTTCCTGAAGTACATTTAGGCAAGTAACTACAATAATAATGTAAAATGTTCAGAAATGCATTTGTCTCTTCAAGATAAGCACTCTGCCAAAATACGAGGTCTGAAATACACCAGCTGCCCTAGGAAAGCGCGGCGCTCAAAGAACAAAACTCCCTGGGGAATAGTAGTCACTTACTTGCAGTCTTTTCCGTAGTGCTGGAGGAATGCCTGGTGTCAGCTGGTACAGGAACGAAGAAAAGAATTGCCACAAAATTCCTGAATACGAGGATAGCAGCAGGGGCTGGACTGCCAAATCAAATGCTGAGATCGGGAAGCAAAACAAAGCCAGGCAGTGAGGCATGCTTCACTGTGCTATTTATAGCCAATCAGGAAAGCAGTTGAGTTTCCACAGGTGGATGAGTCACCACACCCAATTAGAAGCTCATGTCTACACCACACCCAATTAGAAGCACATGTCTACACCTGCTCACATTAGCAAACAAACATTGGTAAAACAAGCGTTGATAAAAAAACAGTTGTGTAACGCAGCACATTATGTTTACTTAGAAACGTGAAGGTTTAACCAAGAACAGAACAGAGATATGATTTAACCCTAATCACTGGGGATGCTGACAGATAACGGAGGTGGCACCTGGGGGATTCCTGCCATAGATAGAAAAAATAAAACAAGACCACAAATGTGGCCATTGTTAAACAATATAACAAAGCCAGAATAAAACATATCTAGGTTAAAGTGCACAACGGCATTCCTAGTTTGTTAAAATAATGTGTATAAAGCTATAGCTAAAATGGCTACACAACGGTTACATAGCAGATGTATTGGGCACTCAAATGGTGGGAATATTTTGCTGGATATACTTTTGGTAGAGGGGTGTCGTCAGCTGAGGCATTTACAGCAACCAGTATTTCTTCATCCACCCTTGTAGGGGAATGAATAATCGCAGCCATGCAGAATTGACTGCTTCATCAGCCAGTGAGTTCCCTACAACTGTATTCCAACATGTTGATGGTCCAGTGTAGGTATTACATGAGCTCATGGCAGTTCGTCCTTAAGTTCTACCACCTTTCCCCAAAGCCCTTTATTCTTGATGGTGTTTCCTTTAGAGTCTCTGAATCAAATAAGGCACCAGTAATGCAGATTTTCATTGAAAGACTGGACTCAATAGTGTGAATGATACACTATAAGTGATTGGAATTCATGATCCATATGTTCCAGTGCCAGAATCAATCCTTTTAGTTCAGCTAGGTATGCAGTGCAATCCCCAAAGGCCGCATAAACGTTTGTTGAGGGTGGAATTCTCCATCACTCATTACTCCATAAACAGCTGCGCAAGCTGCGGAGAATTGATGTTTGGTACTACAGCAGGTTGAGCTGAACAATTAGTGTAAATAATATATTTATACTGATCAAGGGTCATAATGTCAGTGGGCATGAAGTACTCTAGTTCGTACTGAAGACATTCTTGATTTTGCAGTTTTGGGTCAAATACATAGTGTACATCAGTGGCAGTCAAGGAAGTCGCCCATTGTATCCATCATGGATGTAAGGCATTTGGATTTGAAACGCTAAACGTTGTGACCGCCTTTACAATGATGTGTTTTCTCTGAGTTAGTGGTGTTTGTTTAATGACAGCCGTCTGAAATGCAGTCAATATTTTTTCAGTGGACCAAGGAGCATTTCAGCATTGCAGTATAAATGCTATTTATATGCAATCAGTCCTTTGTCACCTTCATCGAGTGTGACATAGCTAAAGCTCATAGCACCTGGTATTATCCAGATGACCAAATTTTATTTTCAAGTGTGTGTAGATGTTTTGCTTCAAGCATGGCAGTTTGTAGTGATCTGAGTATTTGTTTTGGTGTCCAATGTTTGTTTGAAAAATCTGGACAAATTAAGTCATAATGTGGTTTTATGCGCTGTGCATAATCTGGTATATATGTTCTGCCAAAATTAAAGAAGCCTAACTAAGACAGTGATTTTTTTTTTTTTATGGCAGTTGATGGTTGTAACTGTGCACACTTCTCTAGAAAGTGTGGTTCCAGGCTCTTCCCCTCATTTGAAAGCACATGTCCCAAAAATAGGACAGAAAAGCAATTTTTGGTTTCTTAAAGTTGAATCTGTATCCGTTCAGCAAATCCCGAAACAATGCGATCTAGTCTGACCAAATGTGTATTTAACTCATCATCTGTCCGATATGTTATCGACGTAGGACAGTGCTTCTGGAGCAGTATTGTTCAGTGTTTGTTACATGGACTGTTCTTATACCGTTGGTGAAGGTGCCAAAAACGTCACTAAGAGCCAATGCTGCTTTTCCCCCTTTTATGTTTCCTAAGGTAATTGAGAATACCGTGGCAAGATTTTCGTTAATTTCATTCCCAAACTCAGGTCAGGGGTTGCCCCATATTCATTTTGTATTTGTTTTATCACCTCTGGTAAGACTGCAAGAGATGGTTTACCATGAGTTTGGCAGCAAAAACTGTGCCCCAAGTAACGCAGTCATCAATAGAGGATACCATCCCAAATGACAAGCACACTAGGAGAATTCTATGTTTATATTGGGGTCCCGTATGGGGGAATACTGCTTCCACCTGATTTGATTTTTGAGCAGTCCAAAACGGAATAGCATTAATAGTCACTGGGTTAATCTCAGGCATAGTCAAGTGTTGTGAGTCAGCTGGTGCTGCTCTTGCTGGGGCAGTATTTACTGTTTGCATTACAAATTGTGTTACGCGTCTATATAATCTAACTAGATTATTCTATAATGGGCGCAGATCGGCTGCTGCTAAATTTTATATATTTCGATATGGTGTGTAGGCAGCTATAACTGTCCATTTGGCCCTGTCGTTACTGAGGGGACCCAGTCTAACGTGTTCATCAATGTGTGGTGGGGTGCCTTGGAACCAGTTTGATGTTCCTGGTATGTCAAAGGTATTTCAAAGTAGCTGTATGCTCTGTATTGTTGTGGAGCGTTTGCTACTGTGTATGTATAAAATGTATTTGTATTGGCATCAACTGAGCAAAGTTGACCCAAGAGTAAAATGTTTCAGTTTTGTATGTATTGTGTGCCCCTATTACAAACGTAACAACACCACCCTCATTCGGTAGCCCATTTTGAAGTAAATGTTGTGTGACAGCATGCCTACAATTCACTGAAATAACTACTGGATTAGTTTTAAAACTATACTCAGAGAAGGAAATACTAAGTGGGGCATCCTTTTAAAGGTTAAAGGTTGAAGAACCTACAGACAATATGGTTGCTACCTAAGGCATACAAGAAATAACAACTCAGGCGATCCATTAAAGTACCTGACCTTGACACGTTGTTGGCGCCATGTTATGCTATTCTTCCTCAGATAATAGGACTGCATGTTTAGGATGGTAGAACAGTAGGGTATGGGAGACTGAGTCCATCAACACCATTAGTTAATGTCGGCCTAACTCCTGGCTAGCTCACAGTGTCTCACCTGAACCCCCAAACCTATTGGGATCTGAGGTGATTATAGCAACCTGAACAGGACACTCTGACTCCCCAGGGAAGCCGTGGAAACAGATCTTACTCTTTTGATGTTATTACTCATGCATGTTAAGGTGAGACACAAAAGATGCAAGATAAGTTTTCAGTGAATTTATTGAAACAGTCAATCTCACATATAAAGAGTGAGCTGCTACAATTAGGCAGATTAAACAAATAAAGGTAATCAGCATTACAAACATGGTGACAAAGATAAACTATCCAACTATCCTAGCCCCATATCTATGCTAAGAACATAGCAGGTGTACCCTTCTGCTTGGCCCAATCTAAGGGCTGACCCCATACCTGGAAGCATTGTCAGGAGTTGGCCTGTGATGTAGATGGCAGTCCTCTCAGGAGGCTGGTAGATCAGTGGTAACTGAGCTGCATGTCACACAGCATGTGTCCAAGGATAGTCGTAGCCGAAATGCCCTCTGCCCCCTCTGGGTCAATGCGCCTAATATATAATAAACCATATTGTATCAGAAGTATAGTTCTGATGGAATGCTGTGTCTTGGTGTTAGAAGCTGTCTCTTGAACGGGCAACACAACTAGCATATTGTGTACAGTGTTCTTTAGCCTTGGACCGAAAGTATTGACTGCATGTGTGCAAAGGCTAACTAAACAAGCAGCTTGTTCCTCTTGTTCCTAGAATAAAAGCAAGCTGATAAAATATGCAAAATTAATTGCTAAAAGCAGCCTTGCTAAAACAAATAAATTATGAGTTATAAAACAAAGCCAAAACAGGGGGGACCATCTCGTTATGAAGGTCCTCATGACAAGCGTACAGCATGTGGCAGCTGACAGGCCCACTTCATCCATAGGTGTCTGGCAATGATGAGATGTTGCCAGGAGAAAAGTTCACATCATCTGAAAAGGAGTGCACTTCAGTGCCAGGAATAGTGTATCTGTGCTTCAGTGCCACTTTTTTTTATATATATATATATATATATATATATATTTTGCTATTTTATTTCTTTCATGCCTATGTTTGCATAAATGAATAAAACATAGCATGCCTGCCAAAGCCAGAACTTTTGGCCATGTCAAACCTTGTTTTCATATGCAGAGGCAAAAGCATACTCTATAGCTGGCTGGGAAAGTTATAAGCTACAGTCTCCGGCCCCACTGGAGACTGCTTAATGGTGAATTCTCATTAACGATGTTTTATTTAGCAGTTGTCTATGGTGGTGTTGGACACTGCAACCTCTTGTATCCCATGCACGTCTTTGAAAATGCTACACTAGCCTATGTAATTACCATTGTCCTGCCCCTGGCAGTGGGCAAGAAGATAAGGCCGAGCACTTCACACGGACATGAATTGTGGGCACATTTCAGCAACATTGCTCTGCAAATTAATTGAAGAATCACCAAGCCCTATTGTAGACTAATCTGGCACCTTCGTACCTACTGAGGGTTCAAAAGATGGTATCCTTCCCACTCTGGTCAAAATGCTAATTGACATGGTTCCGTAGTGACAGCCACATACATAATCCAGCTATTCCAACAGATCCGTAGGGCAAGGGTTTAAGTAAATCAGCTTTCAAGATCTCTGAGGTAACTGTGGAGAACAGTATATAGGCTCCCTGTCCAACGGAAGTGTTGGAAGATCCCAATTGTGACTGAATATTACCTTGAAACCAACTGGCTTCAATTGGGTCCAGTGAGTGAGATTAAAATAAATACCAGGCCCATATGCTATTCAGTTTACAGAACTGTAGTGCTGCATTTATTCTTCTTGCTCCGCTGGATAAAAACTTTCTCTGAAGCAGTATGTCGACCTGTTATACACAGGTCCTTCTAGACAACTGATCTGTATTCTTCACCAGGGGTTGGTCACTTCTCCATTCATTTTTATTACAGCAGCTAACAAAGGTATTCAGGTCTCCCTCTCCAAGCAGCTCAGAACAACAGAACTTTTAGGGTCTTGTCCAGATTTAGGGGGTTATTCCAACTTTGGAGGAGGTGGTAATCCGTCCCAAATGTGACGGATTTACCACCAGCCGTATTACGAGTTCCATAGGATATAATGGACTTGTAATACGGCTGGTGGTATATCCGTCACTTTACCGTCACTTTTGGGACGGATTACCACTTCCTCCAAAGTTGGAATAACCCCCTCAGTCTTCGTCTGGTTTTGGGGGCAAGGCTGCCAGCAAAGTTCAACCTTGTGGATCTTCCCAACTTTAGGTTCCTCTTCGGTTGCAAAGTAAAATGTTCAACAAAATAGGAGTGAAAGAACCCATTACCATGGCCCTGGAGATCACTGCAGCTTTCAAATCTTGATGGATGACATTCCCAGCCTAGAAGTGTACGAGACCCCAGTTTGATGAGCAGCAAAATAAAGAATGTTACTTCCATAGTTGCAGTACTGTCTATAGATTGATGCAAAGATTCTTGCAGAAGTTGGCTAGGCAGTATTGCATAGTTTCATACAATGGGAAGAATGTCTCCTTGTCAGATCTCATTCAGGGAGGTCACAGGAAAGCGCAGGGGAGGTTAATTGCCACGGACATTCTAGTATTTGTCATTCTGTAGCTCTGCAAACTGTGCCATATACTTTCTGCACTTGATTCTAGGGCAGGGAGGGTGTGCAGTCAGACTTCTCCTGGAAGTACTGTGGCGGGCAGGGACTCAAAACTCAACAGTCAGCCAGCAATCACAGTATTGTCTAGCCCAGTGCTTATCCTTTGAATAAAAAAAATAATAATACTATAATCATAAAGCATAACTACACAGTTTTGCATTCACTCACAGTTTTTAAGCTCTGCAGTTGCCTGTCTTCTGTTGTTGCAGTCTGGCATGGTATGAGAGGAATGTTTACTGCAGTCATGCGGAAACGACTCTTGAATTTGATGACTGGGATTTTTCAGCATGACTGCTCCTGTGGCATGTCTTTGGCAGTTAGTAGCCTCCGTATGCTGGGTACAGACAGGAAGCTGAAACCGCGGATGCGGCCTCCAAAATCCTAACTTATGGATATATTTGGCAGTTGTGGCCTCCGGGCTCATTAGGGTCCCACCTTGTCGGCGACAAAGCAGCCAGACTGTTGTTGGCAGTAGCACCTGTCTTCTCACAGTCACTGCAGAGTGCTAATTACTCACAGTACTCGATACTTGCAAAATTCTTGATTGTTTGCAATAGCCATTCAGGGTGATGGGACCCTATTATACACAGGTCCCTTCTGGCTGTGCTCCCTTTCAGTTGCATGCTTTTTCTGGATATTCCATATGCCCAGAACATGCTGGATTTCTTCTCCTGGGCAGTCTCTCCGCCTGCAGGGCCAGGCGCTCTCCTTCCCTCTCTCTGCACACAGACAGGCTTCTAAGCTCTTGACAGTTCTTCAGCTAGTCAAAGAAAGTGCAAACATCAGGTGATTACACCCTTACTCATAGTAGACTGACTGCCATGCAGACACCAGCCCTAGTCACAGAGCAGATCTTTGAGCACCGCCTTCATTTGTCTTAGAATAAAGTGGGATGGTTTGTATCCCTCTTGTTAACATATTTTGCAGGGTATTATTGCATAAGCATTGCATTTAGTTTGTGAGTTATGGCTTGCCTAGCTGGTGGGTAAACTGATTTGTGGAGCTTACAGTTACTGGGGTATTACAGGGGTTTTCTTTTTTTCTGTAACCATAACTGTTTTTAAGTGAATTTCAACACTGATTAAACATGCCCTAAGGTGTTATGACAAAAGCTAATAACTTGATATTATTTGTGGTTTTTGAATGGAAAGGTAAAAGTGTTTTGCTGCTGGTTTTGTGGCTACATGGTGGGCTTGTGTTAGCTGTGTTGAGTAGTGCTGCAGCATACAACCCATTTTGCATTGAGGTTGACTGCAGGACCAGTTCACTGGCTCGGCCTCTGCTCTTAGCAAGCTTCTGGCTAACCACTGTGCTTGTAGCCTTATGTCATGTGCAGTGGGGATTTACCACTGGTCATCAGCCTTCTATGTGGCAGTTTTCAAATTAAACTCCATTCTGGCATGTCAGTTGCCATGCAAGTCTGTCAAATGGTGACTAAGTTATTAGCAAGCTCAAGCTTTTCTGGCTTTCCTTTTAATGGGCACTCTTGTCAGATCCGGATGAAACCTGGAATCCTTGTGCTGGGCTTATCTTAGCATACAAGCAGAAATCCAGATATATAAACTCCACGTGCATTTTGTTAGGATTTGTGAAGGGTGCCAAAGTTATTGTCAAATTAATATTTTTTGCCATCCTCCTTCAACCATGCCCCCCTTTAATAGATATGCACAAAGCTCATGTTATTAGAAGTAAGTGAAACATGATGATTGTCTGCCCAGTGATTGAATAAAATATTCAAAATGGGAACTACATGATTGCTTTTTAAGACCACAATGATTTATCCATGTATGATTTGTAAAGAAAGCAAGACTTTGAAGAATCTGAATACCTGGGGACACCGCAAGCCTATCCTTGGGAATTTGACCCAGATGTACAGTGTTATTTTTGTTAAGTAA
Source organism: Pleurodeles waltl (assembly GCF_031143425.1). Lineage (NCBI taxonomy): Eukaryota > Metazoa > Chordata > Amphibia > Caudata > Salamandridae > Pleurodeles > Pleurodeles waltl. The sequence goes on along the minus strand of NC_090436.1, from coordinate 176,574,463 downwards.
GGAGTTCTCCTAGTCCAAAGTGCTTACAGTCATTCTTTTCAGATACCCTATTTCAAAAGGAAACTTGTTTGCTATGAAGAGCAATATGGTATTGAATTCAGTCCTATAAAACATCGAAGTGATTCAAGACTATGAATACCAGACTGTCTTGGGTCATGGCTTGAGATTTGTGTGTGAGTTGTATAATGCTGCGCTTTCAAGCCTCACAAGTCATCCAAATGAAAAATATGAAAGGCAGATGGAATGGTCTTTAATTTGACAGAACACTCACCCATGCTTGGTGTGCTGGTTAACAGGTCTTTAGAGCTGCTTTGCTTTATCTAGGGTAGTCTAGTACCCAAGCCCCCATACTTGTGTTGGATGTTGCAACATCTCACTCATGTTAAGTGAATGAATGGTGCAACATATGAGTACTGTTCATGTTTGAACTGTGCAGAACATACAGTGTGGTAACATAGTGGGTTCATACACCTTTATTATGTATATTTTATACATTTTATTTTATTCTTTGCAAATTTAGTTCTGTTTTTTAATTGTGGTAGAGTACGATTTCATTATGTGATACCTGGTTCGCACATAATAATTCATTTTAATTAAAAATCAGTAAGTAGTTTGTTTTCAAAAGAGCTAAGTTTTAAAGGAAGAGGTATCTTTGTATATACTAAAAGCTGCATTAATGGTGAACACTTATTAGAATAAAGCTTCTTTTGCAGAGTCCATATTGTCAATCATACCAATGAATATGTAAGACTAATGCAAATTGACTGTTTAAGAAGACTGCACATTGACAACTTTAGTATTACTTATCTTGATTTACAAGTCACAGAATTCCCTTCTAAGATGTCTTGTAGCTCCACTTCAAACATGTGAACTGTGTGCTGCATTAGACTCATTAAGTACTCTTTTTAATATTTGCCCTCATGATCTAGTTTGTTCTAGTCTGTTAAAGGCTGCCATTGTTGAACAGATGTATTTTTGGTTTAATGCAGGAGAAATGTATGTTTCTGATCGAGAGGGGGATGATTCCACTGGAGATGGAACTCAGAAGAAGCCTTTTAAGACCGTTCTGAAGGTAGTTTTTGATTTTTTTCATGACACTGTTTCCGGTTTCATTTGTTTCCTGCAAAGTATGGTGTGCGATTTATAGAGATAATATAGCAAGCACTTCAGTAACCACTTTCTACTGAAAGTGGAACAGCAGTGTGTGTTCTGTATAGTCTAATCCACTTCACAGTCAAGGCTTATACCAAGGAAAATATTCCTCGTTGCCTGTGTGAACAGATAAAAACTGTAGTGTTAAGTAATCCCGTATCACAGCACATAGTCTTACTACAACCACGCACAGCTTAGCAGATAAATTGACAGTTTAATTGTGCATGTGGAGTGACTTGGAGTTGTTCGAGGTAGCTTTACTGATTATTGAAGATTAGGCTTCCTGAAGAAATTAGTTTATGCTTGTGTTTCTAACTATGTTGTTGTAGAAGCTGAATGTGAATAACTTTCTTTTTACCTCTTCATAGGATAGAATAGGGCCTATGTTCTTATTTCTGTTTTTATATGTATTATGATCACTGTTTTACATAGATATTGTCTAATTCATTTATTCATTACAAACAGTAAACTTGTAGTGTATGCAGTAGGCACTTCAAGAGACTAGCAGAGAGGAAAATAGTTATCTGATAAGTGTAGTACATTATTTTAGTGTGCAACTCAAGCTCTAAATGCCTCTAGACATAATCTCCAATTGTCAGGTTTTTCTTTGTCCAACAGAAACCATTTTGTGAAAGTATCATCTTCAGATTAGCATCTGCCTAGTCACCGTCTATGCATCTTCTCTTGCACCAACAGTATTGAGCTCAAAACAAGACTAGTCTAGGTGTCTTTCACCATCACATTTGTGATTTGTTTTTTAAACAGTTTTGCCAAATGTGCAGTACGTCTAGCTTTGTTTCCTGGAACACACTATGGAGGTGTTTCTCTGCATTCTGTGAAATTAACAAAGTAGAGATCTTTCACATTCTGATATTGGGATAATTTCCTTTTTATGGCATTGGCTGCTTTTAATAGATTCATTTTTGCTTCAATAGACCTGGACAACAAATGTATGGATTATGTGGGCAAGAAGGCTTCTAGACAGCAATAAAAGATTGCGCCTAAGCCACTCTGTCCGTGACTTTAAGGGGAAGTTTGTAAACCAGTTGCCTTGGGACCGAAGAGAATGCCTGTGGGAATTTCTTAGAGTGGATGATCACTTCAGAAGAGATGCTTGGGGACTCATGGGACTTAGGGACTGATGGGACTCACTGAAGTTCTCATCTGATGTCTGTTACTAAGGTATGTTTGATGTGTTCTCTGTGGTTGGGATCTGTTTTTCAGTGGAAACACTCATGTAATGAAGAAATCCAGAAGATCATTATAGAATCTGGAAAATGTGAAGATTAAGTGATCAGATATTTTTCACGGTTGAGCTTGAAATGTTCATGCATCCTACTGGCAGACTACTTTCAGTAGCTACACTGGAAGCTTTCTTCCACCCAGCCAAGGTAGAGAATTGTAAATTGAGGCACTCTGCAGTTGTCTCTCTAACAATTTGCCTTAACTGAATACCGTTCATGGAGGTGAACATCTTGAAGCATCTCACAGCATTGCAGAAGGTAACAAAAGACAAAAGGGTGCAATATAGTGTACATAATTAGACTAGTTTTGTTACAGACTAGGATTTTTGACATGCATGTCTAATAATATTCCACACGCTAGTGTGAAGCCCCTTCTGTTCGTTCAGGACATCCAGTTTCTGACTTTAAGAAGAAGAGCTATATAAAGTTGAGTCACTAAAGGAACAAAGAGATATTCTTTTGCTGGTTTCCAATATAAAAAAGTACAAAACTGGTATTGCATCCATGTTAGGCCTCAATTCTGCAAACAAAGATGAAAAATTCAGGATGCTTGAGCTTGACCATATTTACCTCCCTGTTAACGCAAGTTGTTTGGATGTGTGCAATGGACTTACAGAAAACGTACTTCCACATGCCAATAATCAGGAAACAAAGATTTGCTTTTTCCCTTTTAAAGATCAACAAGCTGACATATCCTTACAAGAATTTGCTTTTTTTTATGTCTGTTGTGCACACCTTCTCTAAGAGGACAGCAGTGTTAAGATCATTGCTGAAGCATCGTCAAATATTTGTATGGCAGCACTTGGGCGACAGGTTGATCAAAGTGTCAATGCCCTTCGATAGATGAGGAATATATCTTTACTCATTTTTAACAATACCTCTTTTCCAAACGTTACTTGCCAAGTTAAAATGCCAAAGAACAAATGCAGACTTCAATTCTTTTATAGCATCCAGACTTCCTCCCTCTGTTGAAATGACCATATGGGAGAGTTCCCCTATTTAGGATGACCAGGAAGATCTTATACAACACCCCTCCAGAGCTCAGCTTAAATGCCAGACTTCTAAATATGACCAGAAGCATCCTTATGAGAACATAATGTTTTCAAGTGGGAGCAATTCTGTCTTTGGTGTCTGGGGATATATGGAGTAATCCAGTGAAATACCAAGACGTCTTCATCAATCTTCAAGGGTGGGGAGTGGGAGACTTTTATTTTGTCCAAGCATAGCAATGCTCAGCCACAGATGCCACGGTTCTCTGGATCACCAGCAAAGAGATGTAGCATAAAATTATGTGGATTGTGAGACCAGATTTCTGTCAGGTGCACTGACCATTACTGGATTGTGAGGGCAGATTGCTTTCAGGTGAACTCTCATAATACATTGTTCTTTAATAAACTAGATATGTTGCGATTCTTCTGTAAACAGAGTCTTGTTTTGGGGAATGGTCAAAAACATTCATCTCTGTGTATATCATTGTATAAGGCTTTGGATGAGAAAGTAATGGGATGAGTACTTACTACCAAAATTCATTACTGCAACTTTCCATGGCTACCCTGCTGATCAGCCTCAATCCTGGCCATGCTAGCAATAAGCTCTGAAGATAACGGGTTAGTAATCTCTGCACTTCTAAAGCTTCTTGCCTAAACCACATTAATTATGTTTCCAACAACATTTTCAATATGAGGCCTTTACTGTATCAAGAAGAGCCGATTATCTTTTTATACGTTATTTCTGTAATGAAGGAATACCCTTGTTGGAGATGAGTGTTTGAAGAGATTGTCCTGAGTCACCCTGGGCTTATGAAACCCGTTTCTTTTTTTTCCATTTCAGGCCATGATGACTGCAGGAAAGGAACCTTTTCCCACTTTTTATGTGGACTCCCAAAAAGAGAATGAGGTTGTATGATTTAAAGAAAAACCTTCCTAGATCATGTATTTCTGCACATTATGTAATGTTCATAAAGCATATCAATTATTACTAAAACATTTTTCTCCTAGAGGTGGGATGTTATTTCGAAAACTCAACTTAAAAATGTTCGAAAACTATGGAACAGAGAGCAAATGAAGAATGAAGCTAAAGAAAAGAAGGAGGTGAGCTAACCATGTCCTTTTCTTATTGAAGCAATTAGAATTGCTTGTTACCACGCACTGTTCATAGCCAGATAAGTGCCAAATACGAGCTTATGCAAAAAAGGTCTGACAGAATTTGCGTTCTATGTGACTGGTGGCTTACCAGAATCTGGTCTTGACAGGACCACACACTTGTTAACGGAATCAGTCTCCTTTTTAATGCCAGATATGTATAAGAATATGTATTTGTTATTTTGGTTGTGTTGAATGGTGATAAATACCTTCAGACAGCTTCTTCTGAGGACTTTTACCAATAGGAGACAAAGGGAAAGGACAGGGAGTCAGTGGGACGGGACTAACCATGGTGTGCTGAGCAGAAAAAAACAAGCCTTACTGTCCTTTCTATCTGCGTTTAGGCTGATTTGGACCAAAAGTGCAATGGGAGTGAGTTCCAAATTGATAATACAGTTCTTCCTCAAAATCACTTGTATCTTGTGTTTCTGAGTGAGAGCACATTCTAGAAGGCCATTGTTAAGCATCTGATCTGGTGTAGAGAGACATTTTTTTTATAGCAGGCATTTATGTAAAGCATTATGGGCTGGGAAAGGCATTATGGAACCTGGACTTAGACCAGCAGCTGTCTGAAAACGAGTTTGTGGCCAGAGCCTGTGATTACAAGTACTTTAGTCTGAAGATAACCTGGTCTACGTTATTTTGGACACAAAGGTTTGTTACTGAAGAGTATATGAGTTGCTGTTGGATTAGTGAAAGCATGATACCTGTACCATCCCGTCCAAAGGTGTAATCTGTAGCTAATGTGAGGAGGATTTGATGGTTTATGAACGCTTTCAATCTTCCTTCCCCCGCCAGTGTATTGACATAATTTACATAGTGTAAAGAAATGGCTCCCTGTTGCAGTTACCCCCCACTTTTTGCCTGATACTGATGCTGACTTGACTGCGAAGTGTGCTGGGACCCTGCTAACCAGTCCCCAGCACCAGTGTTCTTTCACCTAAAATGTACCATTGTCTCCACAATTGGCACACCCTGGCATCCAGGTAAGTCCCTTATAACTGGTACCCCTGGTACCAAGGGCCCTGATGCCAGGGAAGGTCTCTAAGGGCTGCAGCATGTCTTATGCCACCCTAAGGACCCCTCACTCAGCACAGACACACTGCTTGCCAGCTTGTGTGTGCTGGTGGGGAGAAAATGACTAAGTCGACATGGCACTCCCCTTAGGGTGCCATGCCAACCTCACACTGCCTATGGCATAGGTAAGTCACCCCTCTAACAGGCCTTACAGCCCTAAGGCAGGGTGCACTATACCACAGGTGAGGGCATAGGTGCATGAGCACTATGCCCCTACAGTGTCTAAGCAAAACCTTAGACATTGTAAGTGCAGGGTAGCCATAAGAGTATATGGTCTGGGAGTCTAAAAAACGAACTCCACAGCTCCATAATGGCTACACTGAATACTGGGAAGTTTAGTATCAAACTTCTCAGAATAATAAACCCACACTGATGCCAGTGTTGGATTTATTAAATAATGCACACAGAGGGCATCTTAGAGATGCCCCCTGTACTTTACCCAATTGTTCAGTGCAGGACTGACTGGTCTGTGCCAGCCTGCTGCTGAGAGACGAGTTTCTGACCCCATGTGGTGAGGGCCTTTGTGCTCTCTGAGGACAGAAACAAAAGCCTGCTCTGGGTGGAGGTGCTTCACACCTCCCCCCCTGCAGGAACTGTAACACCTAGCAGTGAGCCTCAAAGGCTCAGGCTTCGTGTTACAATGCCCCAGGGCACTCCAGCTGGTGGAGATGCCCTCCCCCTGGACACAGCCCCCACTTTTGGCGGCAAGTCCAGGAGAGATAATGAGAAAAACAAGGAGGAGTCACTGTCCAGTCAGGACAGCCCCTAAGGTGTCCTGAGGTGACTCTGACTTTTAGAAATCCTCCATCTTGCAGATGGAGGATTCCCCCAATAGGATTAGGGATGTGCCCTCCTCCCCTCAGGGAGGAGGCACAAAGAGGGTGTACCCACCCTCAGGGCTAGTAGCCATTGGCTACTAACCCCCAGACCTAAACACGCCCTTAAATTTAGTATTTAAGGGCTCCCCAGAACCTAGGAACTCAGATTCCTGCAACCTAAGAAGAAGAGGACTGCTGAGCTGAAAAACCCTGCAGAGAAGACGGAGACACCAACTGCTTTGGCCCCAGCTCTACCGGCCTGTCTCCCCACTTTGAAAAGACACTGCTCCAGCGACGCTTTCCCCAGGACCAGCGACCTCTGAATCCTCAGAGGACTGCCCTGCTCTAGAAGGACCAAGAAACTCCAGAGAACAGCGGCCCTGTTCACCAAAGACTGCAACTTTGTTTCCAAAGAAGCAACTTCAAGACAACTGCGTTTCCCGCCAGAAGCGTGAGACTTGCAACTATGCATCCGACGCCCCCGGCTCGACTTGTGGAGAACAAACACTTCAGGGAGGACTCCCCGGCGACTACGAGACCGTGAGTAGCCAGAGTTGCCCCCCCTGAGCCCCCACAGCTTCGCCTGCAGAGGGAATCCCGAGGCTCCCCCTGACCGCGACTGCCTGACTCCCAGATCCCGACGCCTGGAAAAGACCCTGCACCCGCAGCCCCCAGGACCTGAAAGATCGGAACTCCAGTGCAGGAGTGACCCCCAGGAGGCCCTCTCCCTTGCCCAGGTGGTGGCTACCCCGAGGAGCCCCCCCCCTTGCCTGCCTGCATCGCTGAAGAGACCCCTTGGTCTCCCATTGATTCCAATTGAAAACCCGACGTGTGTTTGCACACTGCACCCGGCCGCCCCCGTGCTGCTGAGGGTGTACTTTCTGTGCCAACTTGTGTGTCCCCCGGTGCCCTAAATAACCCCCCTGGTCTGCCCTCTGAAGACGCGGGTACTTACCTGCTGGCAGACTGGAACCGGGGCACCCCCTTCTCCATTGAAGCCTATGCGTTTTGGGCACCACTTTGAACTCTGCACCTGACCGGCCCTGAGCTGCTGGTGTGGTAACTTTGGGGTTGCTCTGAACCCACAACGGTGGGCTACCTTGGACCCAAACTTGAACCCCGTAGGTGGTTTACTTACCTGCAAGAACTAACAATTACTTACCTCCCCTAGGAACTGTGAAAATTGCACTATGTCTAGTTTTAAAATAGCTATATGTGTTTTATTTGAAAAGTATATATGCTATTGTGATTATTCAAAGTTCCTAAAGTACTTACCTGCAATAACTTTCATTCAAAGTATTACATGTAAAATTTGAACCTGTGGTTCTTAAAATAAACTAAGAAAAGATATTTTTCTATAGAAAAACCTATTGACCTGGAATTGTCTCGGAGTGTGTGTTCCTCATTTATTGCTTGTGTGTGTACAACAAATGCTTAACACTACTCCTTTGATAAGCCTACTGCTCGACCACACTACCACAAAATAGAGCATTAGTATTATCTCTTTTTGCCACTATCTTACCTCTAAGGGGAACCCTTGGACTCTGTGCATACTTTTCCTTACTATAGCCTTAGAACCCGCCGTAGCGGGCTCTACTGGCTATTAAAGGCCCGCTCCCCGCGTTAAATGCCCGAGCCGAAGGCGAGGGCATTTAACAAGGGAGAGGGACTTTAATAGCCGGTAGAGCCCGCTACGGCGGGTTCTAAGGCTATTAGAACATTCTGCCACACAGGGCAGAATGTTCTTTTAAAAAAAAAAAAAAAAAATGTTCACGGAGCCCGAGGGGATTTAAATCCCCTCGGGCTCCGTGAGGCTTTGTTCACAGCTGTTGCTGTGAACAAAGCGAACATTGGAATGTTGGCGCTGCGGGCTTTTACCGGCCAGTAAAAGCCCGCAGCACTCCATTGTTTTCAATGGAGCCTCCAGCATTCCAATGTTCTAATTTGAAATAGTGCATACAGAGCCAACTTCCTACACATAGTATTCACTGGTGGAGAAAAATAGCTAACTAGTTCCTTCTTTACATGGCCTCCAATAGTTCGAAAATACGTTACTGATCATGGTCAATTAGTTTATGGGTTCACTTAGCTTTTTGAACCTCCACTTTCTCTCCCTTTCGTTTATGTTACATGTGTTATATTGTTTATACCTGTATTGTATTTCCTAACCAAAATTATGAACAAAAAGACCTTCACTTACTCTTACGGTCTGTTTTTTTTCACCCTGTGCAGGAGGTCCTGGACTACTTAACATGTTTTAAAATATAATTTTCACATATTTCAAGCTGTGCCAGGACCCTGATCCTACAGTGTTGCCTTCCACTAGAGCCTTGTCTTACGTTCCTCCATGACATGTCAACATTTAAGGGGTCTTTCTCATTACCTTTCCAGAGTTTCTCTTTAATTTGTGAAGCATTCTTCTTCTTTTAACTGTCTCTATCCCCTTTATTTATTTATATATTTTTTTTTTATGCAACAACTGCTTTTTATGCAGATATTTTGCAGTAATGGAGCTCCCTTTTGAAAACCGCTTTTTTGCTTTGAAGGCTGAAAACGTCCATTAACCTTTTCAATCATTTTGGCCATCTACAGTTAGTTTATTTCTCCTCCCACACGAAAGGACACACACACACCCCTTTCTATTTCCTTAGCATATGTAATCTCATGCTCCGGCAACTCTTTCCTTAGTACGGGAGTTGAAATGCAGACACTGATGGCTTACTTGCAGTAAGAGGGAAAATATTTTACGTAACATATAAACTTCCATTCCTTATAGATGCCAGAGTGTAGAAAAAATCAATACAAAATCTGATCCATGACAAAAGATTCTCTCAGGCTAATTACAGTTGAACGTTTTTCAGAGTTTACCACCCTTTTCTGCACCTTTATGATTTCATCCACGTAGCCCTTGCTAGTAAAATCACTCAACTTGGAAAGCACCTGAATTTCCGTCATCTCTGCTGATATACCACAGTTCTAACTATTAACTACCAGGCCCGACTCCAGGATTTTTTGTTTGGGAGGGCCGTAACGAAGCATGGGTGGGCCATGAAAATGAATGGGTACTGGCCAAAAACATTTTTTTAAATGATCTGATATTTTCGGTATTGGCATCTGTCCGCTTTTGACATTTTTAACACAGTAATCAGCAAGCAAGGAGCTATATCTTTCGCTTTCTCTAATGTGTGGCTTTAGGGAAGGGGAAGGAAGCTCCTTGTCAGATCGATAAGAAGCAGAACTTTGACTGCAGCGTGCTTGTCCTGGTCTTGTGCAGCAGAAGAAACGTTTCTGCTGCCACACAGGGCCACTTTACAGATTTTCATGTTTTAAAAAAACACTTTGCCAGCTTTTTACTTTGCAAAGCATTGAAGTTTAAAAATACGATGCAATAAGCAGAGAATCTTAATTCAGTTGATTTATGCATCACAGCAGCTACTAAACTCTGCTGACTTAACACCTCTCCCCAGGCCTGAAAATGTCCAATGTCAGTGGTGTTAATCATTAAAATAAACGATAAGGGAGAGCCCAAGAGATTAACGGATTTAACGGATTAATTCTTTATTTACATGATTAATTAAAATCTTAGCAAACAACCGGAGCTACATGCTTATGTGCAATCCATAAGTTTCAACAAAATGCATAACGTTTTTAAACGAGATCGTAATGACTATTGCGAGCCTCAAGTTACGTGGAAATCCTCTAAATTTTTTTTCAAATATAAAGCGCATTTTAAAACCCTACATTCACTGTATAATACTTTACATATGTCCGTTAAGATTATGCTAAGTATAAAAATCATTCCTGATACTGGAAGTTTTAAACAGAAAAAGTAAGAGCTAACGATGGGAGAGCAAAAGATACACAAACTATTCAGTGGGCATGATTACAATGAACCCTATAAATTTCCAAACTTGTACTTATTGCTTGGTCTCAACCATTAAAAATGGCAAATTCATGTTATCTGCTAGCACACTACCATTTATATGAGAGGTCGTTAGATCTTGATGGTGTACTAATATTAGCTATTAAATGACGATCACGGGCAGCAGGTTAAGTATTTAACTTCCAAGGCTAGAAATTTCACAAGCCTACAGTTTATCTGTGGTTCAGTTGGATCCAACATTTTCATTGCTGCCGACCAACAGGTACGGACCCCACTCATGATAAAAACTGGTTTCAACAGTTGATGCCGCGCTTCTCTTAGGGCTGGACAGATACAGATCAGGTGAACCATATCCTCTCTGCCGGCGTTGCATAGCCTGCATAGCATCTCGCCCCCATTCTTCCATGTTGGTTGATCTGCTAGGGACGGAAGGGACCCTAGTCGCATGGCAAGCAGCCGGCATTTAATGTGCACTGGAAGTATTGTGCTGGTGCCAAACTGCTGTAATTGTGCATGGGGACCCAAGCATGCGCGCGACCTGCAAATTTGCGCTTGTCGTCCAGTAAGGATTGCAGTCTGATTTCCCATTTAGAACAAAATAGGGGGTATGACATATTAGAGTCCCACAATTGTGTAATTTGAGTCTCTTGCAGAGAGCGCTGTAGGTACCTACTGTATACTTACTTTGGGTCTTTAGCTAATGAATTCCATAAAGCTACAACCAAAGGGCTTGTTTTATTTCCTCTTATTGTATACCAGGTCTTAATCGTAAGAAATGTCCTGTCTAACTGTTGTTGTTTGAGGCCAAGCTCTAACCTAACTTGTGAAGGGGAAGCGGTGCGAGGGGGACAAAAACTTCCTTATAGATTTTTATTGGTTGCTGTTCCAAGATTAGAGCATCTTTCCCATGTAGTGCCACACTTCCATATGTGATGGCTGATAAGAATTTGGCAGACATAACAGACAGTAGAGGTTTCTAAGATGGCCCATTTAACCTTTTGGCTTGGGCACAAAAGGCAAATGTCAATGCTTTACATTTCTTTGTGATTCTGCTTTTGAGCGCAAAATTCAGTTTGTTATCTATGTTGAGGCCCAGATATTTGTAGTGATTGATCTCTTCCAGTCCTGCATTGCCTAGCTTGAGAGTGAGTTTATCGCATCCAACTTTGGAGAAAGATTAGCCATGAAAAGATTAAAGCGGTGCGGAGCCAGGACATCCTTGTTTCAGATGTATGTTTGTTGGGATCCTCCTTGAAAGTTTTGTGTCGTCTGCTAACTTGATCTGCAACCAGGTTTATCATATAGAATTTCAATGCTTCGGAGAATTCTTTTATGCAGGCCCCAACTTTGCAGCTTACACCAAAGGATGGCTCTGTCCACACAGTCCAAAGTGCTTTTAAAGTCTATGAAATATAGATGTAGATTTTCTTTAGGCGTTTTGATCTGTCAGCAATATCGCTTAATGCTAGTATGTTAATCATGGTGCCATAACCTTTCCTAAAGCAGGTTTTATTCAGGGAAACTATATTGATTGAGTTGGACCAGTCAAGCAGATCATCCAAGTATTTGGCCTCAGTCAATTAGGGCAATCAATCTGTAGCTGCCCGTATTGGCTTGATTTCTTCCATATGAGGCATTCAAATTCAGTTCTATGTGCTGGAATGAGTGATCACTGTGAAGAGTGGTTTCAATTTTGAATTTCCGGGTGACAGGGTGAGATTCACGGCTGCGTAATCTATTATGGAGGCCGCCTTCGAACTGTGAGTGCAACTTGGTGGTGCGTCATCTTTGGTCCTACCTTTTAGTACCCTCATGTCCAGATGCTCTAATGCGTCGACCAGTTGCATGCCATCCGATTTCTTCTGTGGTTGCGGACTTGAGGCAGGACTGACCATAGAGTGTTTTCTGCGGACATCAGTTCATCGTGGTCAGAAGTATGGATTAAATCTGCATTAAAGCCACCCATCACTAGGGTGTCCCAGGTTGGATGGCCAACGGACCACGCACGCAACCTGGGCTTCATCCTGGACTCCTCCCTCTCGATGACCAGACAAGTCAACGCCGTCTCATCATCATGCTTCAACATCCTACGCATGCTCCGAAAGATCTTCCGATGGATCCCCACCGAAACCAGGAAGACGGTCACCCAGGCACTCGTCACCAGCCGACTGGACTACGGTAACACCCTCTACACCGGAACCACGGCCAAACTACAGAAAAGACTCCAACGCATCCAGAACGCCTCCGCACGCCTCATCCTTGACACCCCCCTGACACAGCCACATCTCCGGACACCTGAGAGACTTGCACTGGCTCCCCGTCAGCAGGAGAATCACGTTCCGCCTCCTCACCCACGCACACAAGGCCCTCCACGACCTGGGCCCCAGGTACCTCAACAACCGCCTGACCTTCTACACTCCCACCCGCCAGCTACGATCGACCAGCCACGCCCTCGCCGCCGTGCCACGCATTAGAAAAGCCACCATGGGAGGAAGATCCTTCTCCTACCTGGCAGCCAAGACTTGGAACTCCCTCCCCATCCACCTCCGTCTGACCCAAGACCACCTCTCCTTCAGGAAGCAACTCAAGACCTGGCTGTTCGAGCAGTAGCGGTACCCCCCTCCCCCAGCGCCTTGAGACCCTCCGGGTGAGTAGCGCGCTATACAAATTTCTTGATTTCTTGATTGATTGATTGATTGATTGATGGGCATATTTTATTTCCTAGATCTTGTTCAATAATTTCTTGAAGAGCTGGGCTTTACAGCGTTTCCGTGGATGGGTGTAGACGTTAAATATTACAAAAGGAGTTGCTTGTCATTTTTCTCTAAAGGTGAGTTTAATGGCCTGCAGATCATCAGTTGAGAATGCCAATTGCTCTGTTGTTACACATAGCGCCGTTGAAACATCAATTGGTAGGCCTCCACTCGATCTTCCAGAACTATTTGGTTTCGCGTCACTAACATGGTGTAGTATGTAACCACCTAGATGAACTGGGTCAATTAACCATGTTTCTTGCTGTATAATTAATTTGTAATTGCGGCTATTTGCTAATGCAAAGCCCTCTGAGATGATGATTTTTGCTCCAGCGATGTTGCAGAATAAAATACTTACGGCATTCCCCTGATCTAAATTTTCTACATTATGGTTTTGGAGTCAGTTGCTCCTTGGTGCATTTAAGGTATGAGCCATCCACCTCCATTCTGGGTGAGAATCATTCTGTGACTGCGGGGTTACAGACACATAATTGCAAGTGTTTGTGGGTTCATATGCAGGTTTTAGCATGGATTCCTGTCTTCTCTGCTGCCTCTTCAAGTACTCAATGGTTTTCATTCTCAATGTGGGTGCATGATCCTTTAGGTCGGAATGGTGATTTGTTTTTTTTCGGAACAGTGGCTAACAAAGGATAAGGATAGTGTGGCCTAGGCTACAGTTTGGCATCTAGAATCAGTGTAGAGGTTTCCTTCAATCTCCAGATGGTGTGCGTTTGTTCTGGCCCCTGGCGGTCGCTACTAGGAAGAAGTTTCACTGATATTAAATCTGTGGACGTTATCTTCTGGGTTAGTGGCAACTCAGCTAGCAGCCTCAGGATGCTACCCCTATTAAAGCAGTCTTGTTGCCCTTGTGATGTGTACCTTGGAGTTAAAATGATTTGCGTTGATTCCCAACTAATTGGTCAATTATTACTGTGCTGAAGTTGGAGGGCACGATCTGTGATTGCATGTGGTGCTGACTTCATCGGCCATTCGACCTCTCGCTGTTCACTATTTTGGCCCACTTGACTGATTCAAGGAGACTTGTATTACAAATCTGCTGTAGTGATTTGTATATTCTGGATCATTAAGTTTGTATTTGCAAGGCCCTGCTCGTTACTGATTGTTACCACTCTAGGGGGGTGATTCGAATTTAGGATTGTTTCTATGTTGCTTTCCGTAAGCTGGGAGCTCTTGGTGCAACGGTGCAAACATTTTGCACAAGGTGGTGATGCATTGGACTGAAGAACAGACTGTATGTGATCTGAGCCTCAAAGGTTCTGTAATTGTGGTTTGTCTCTCTGCAAGTCACCCATTTTGACACCCAGACCATCAACAGTAGGTAGTGGGGAATCCTCTTGTGTGGGCAGCTTTGAATGCACTGAAGGTGCCAGATTCCCGGGTCGCAACTTAACTCCCAGTGCCTCTGACTGCGAGCCATTAGTTTGATTCATTTTTGTTATTGATGGTATCTTTGGGAAGTCCTGCGGCGATAGGAAATGAATTGCTCCTCCAACCACTTGCTGCCTGTGTATGCTGGCTTGTTTTCTGCTGCTATCGTTACCCATCCCTGTATTTCTGATTTTCTAGATCAAAGCAGGACCTTGTGTGTTACATCCCTCATGACCGGATAGGATGGGTTAAGTTGGTGGTGTTCCGTCATCCTGTGCTCTACGTGTTTTGTATGAAGGGGAGAAATTGATGATTGTATATCATTGGAAATTAACTGTACTGAGCCATTTACTGCCCCTGCCCGTGTAACTTTCGAATAGTTTGGAGTCTGCAATTATCTTGAAGGGAGGGAACTCTGTTGGCATCTTTGGTTGAACTGTAAATATGGGGTAAAAATTACAACTGTTGTCTTCACTTTGTTTTTTTCTTTACTTCTTTTGGTTGGAGCTTAGGCATCAGTGCTGGTAGTTTGTCTGAGCGCTATGTTCTCAGTGACACGGGCTTAGGCATCTGCCTGATTTTGTTGGCCTGAGGGATGTTACAGGTATCCAAAGATGTCACTGGCCTGCTTTGAGCTTTTAGATCAAAGTTTGGGAAGGTGATAATTGTGCTTGAATCCTTCTCCCCCTTTATTGTTAAACAGTCTGGATGTTGATCCTTGATCACTTCTTCTCCTGGTTTCATTTGTTTAGTGACTAGATAGGTTAATTGTTGCATTGCATGACTGGGTAGACAGAACTTATTTATTTTGAATTCATCTAGTATATTTGTTAAGATGATAGGCAGCATGCTCAACTTGTCTATAACTGGCCCACATTTACAAGAGTCTTGCTGCGGCTCACTTATGGCCTTTAAAACAGATGACCGGTTGACTAGCTTATCCATTTTACTGTTAATGCCAGCGAAATGTGATGCCATGATGTTCATTTGGTCAGTTTGCAGATCTAACTTATCTGATTGCATGTTAAGTGCTGTCATTGAGGAATGGAGGGCATTTAAGAGTGAAGAATGTAGCCAAGTAGGATCCCCCATCTTGCAACTGTTGGGGCCAGCTGGAAGTTGACTTTGGGGCGGGGGGTCACTGTTGCTGCTGTCTGGAAGAGCCCATTGACTGGTGCTATTATCTGGAAAATCCATATTGCTGAGCTCATTTATTCCCTTAGTTGGAGAGCCTACTTCATGGTGTAAATCACTCCAAGCGCTTGAGATTTCGATAACCATAGTGGATACTTTTCTTTGCTGCGTTGCGGTAGAGCATAGCATTGCCTCCTGTGGCCGTGGAGATTGGCCCAAATGCTGCTCTTTGGTATTTGACAAGACAAAGGTTCTCAAGTCCAGATCCTGGACTGGATCCTTATCATTTGTTATGGAAATTGATTGCAACCAGGAATCTTCCAACTGACGGTAAATAGACCGCTGCAGGCTTCCGGCCTCCTTTTGGGCCCCTGCGTATCTGGACTTTGATGCAACATAGGAGATGACTGCTGATGAGTTCCGATGTACAGTGAGTCCTTAGGTGCCTCCTTCTGGTCTTCGAGAATAATTGGCAGCTGTAGGCTGTGTGGGTTATCTGTTGTGGGTGTAGTCAGTTGGATGTTCTGGTGCCTGACGCTATGAGTCAAAGCATTACTAGAAATCATCCTCATATCCTGGAGGCCTGCTAATTGCGCAAGGTCTAGATCTAGATCTAAGTCTAGGTCTGACACCGACTGTTCATCTGCAGACTTTTGAAGAGGGGATTCCAACTTCGAACGTTGGTCCGAGGACGAGCAAATCATTGAAGAAGCAGGGTTTAATGATATAGTTTTGTCATCAGATGCACTCTACTGCGTTTGCATCTAGCCCAGTATTTGAGGGGCCATCAATATCATCCCTCAGTATCATCAGAATTTGAGTAGATAACAGTGGTTGGGTCTTTTAGAAAGGCAAACTTGCCAGTGCTACCAAGCTTCTGGAAAGGGGTAAGAAGAGGTGCAGTTTGTTCAAGAGTGCAGTTTGTTCAAGATTACCGTTTTGTGCTTCCAACACAGAATACTTCCTTTTTCTTGTGCACCCTCCTTTGGTTCCTAGATTTACCCTCTATTTGGAGCCTGACCCTACGCAACCTCATGATTTAAAGAGTAGTTAGCTTCTGGTAGGTCGCTGGCCACTTGCACCGTTTGTCTTAAAGATGGAGACTTTAAAAGTTCTGTTGGATACTTGCCCTTGTGTCCCCTTAGTGGTCCTTTTGCCTGACCCTTCGCGTTGCCAGTGTGGGGAGGGATCGGAGGTGAGCGGGGCACTCAGGGACTCTCACAAACCGCACCCAGACCTAGCTGGGCTGCTTCAGTGTGGTTCTGGTGCACTCACTCTGCAGCTGTTCCCTATGACTGCCATGCTCACCTCAGTCCCCAGATACGTTGGGTAGGCACAGATTCCCCCATTGAAAGACCTCGTTGCTAGTCCTTGTAGAATCCTGTAACACCACATAACCCTTGCAACCCCACCATTTGCACTCCAGATACTGGGTGTGGTGCGGTAAGAGCACAGGGAAGTGCACAGGGGAGTGCTGGAAATTGTGCCTGGTGCTAAGGATGTAGGCACCAGAGGTGGGCTCCAGCCGGAGAACGACGCCAGCATTGTGCATTAGTCGGGCGTTAGGTGGGCTGGTAATGTATGGCTAGGGGGTAGGTGCAGGTGGTGGGGGAGGGAGGGGCTACAGCCACTACTGAACGTGAGCAGAGGTGAGCAAGGGCAAGAGAGAACTGGTGAGAGCTGGGTATAGGATAGAATACCCCTCCCACGAGTTCTACTCCAGGCTCTACTCTACTGGGGCTCTACTCAAGGCTCCAGCCGGCCATCACCACCATACCGCCTCTCCTCACCAACCCAACCCTACCCACACACTGCTCGTTGCCTTGCCTCCCCCACTACCTTCCATGTACTTAGACAGAGATGGTAATAATCACTTGAAGTCATGCTCAGTACATATTAGAGGATGTTTTCTGTGTTTCCTTCATCACTGTGTTTGTTTCCTCGTGTGTCTGAATATGTATTCAAATTGAATGCACTGTTGGGGACTACAGATGATCTTTGACTATATTTTCAAATGCAACACAGTGCTCAGTCTCCACAGTTACCCCTTACAGTAGCCAGGCTTCCTTTTCCAGCTGATTAATCGAGCACAAAGTGCCCCCTCAAGCTAGCCGAGGAATCTATGACAAAGGTAGTATGATTTATAGAGAAAAAGTACATTGATGGATGATCAGACAGCATGAATTAAAACTGAAAAATAAAATGGTAAACATTGTTACATTGCTGTGGAAAAGTATGAAGTGCACCTCCTTCCTCACCACCTTATGTGGCAAACGCAAATGAGGGAGAGAGAGGGAAAAAAGAAAGAACAGGTTAGTAGTAATAAAAGTACTTGTTGGGTGGTCTCCTCTTGAAAAACTTCCACCATGTATCTCATTGTGAGAAACCTCTCTAGGATTTGGGTAGGTCAACTGAATAAAGATCTTCAATCTGATGCACTTCAACAGAGTGACTGTGTCTCCAAAGATGCATGATTTACATTTTAGTTTTGAAATGCTGCTTTCCAAACATATATACAGATGTGTAGAGTGTAATGTGCTATTCATTACCATTGTTGTGTGGGGAGGGGCTATGACTTATGAAGCTTCAAGTGGATCATGAGGCCCCTCCCCTTGTCAACACTGGTAACAAATAGCATATTATACTCTGCATGTCTGCTATATGTTTTATGCCATTGCATTTTTATCATGTATATTTGATGTAACAAATGTATTTAACCAAACCCAGGACTCAAAGTTTTTTATATTAGTGCAGTAAGTTAATTGCCTCGTGGCTATTAAAAGGGATGTTTCCTCGTGAAAAGGAATTGGTACATGCAATTTGTGAGGCAATAAACAGTGTTATTTCAATGTCAGGTTTGATGTACTGCACTAAAGAACTCTAATATGATCTTAATACTGTAATTATATGTGGATGTGTGTTTATTAGTACAGTTTCTCTAAATAGTGTGTTAATAGACCACATTTAGTTTCACTGCCTTGGCGTAAATTTATATCTTTATATGCCATACCAACGAAAATAAATGTGGGAAAATACAGCATGTTATTTTCAACAGGTGTCCAATAAACACTCTGTTATTACAGTACATAGGAAAAATTCATTGTTTCCATAATATGGTATAACAGGTTAGAGAAAAAGATGATTATTGTCACAAAGAAAACTACTGGGACCGTGCACCCAAATCTTAGTTACTGTGATTCTTTCTAACTGGACAGATTTAACACTGTTAGCTGTGCATATTGTTGCTTACCTTTGTTAATAGCTGTTGCACATGGCAAAACAGTGTGGCATAAACCACACATGCAGATGCGCAGAGTGTTATATGTAATTTTTTTGTTTAAAAAAGTTATTCAAATTACCCTCCTCCCTCCACCGCCCCCCTCCCTTTTATGTCCCTATCATCTCAGAAGCTATAAATCTGATCTTATGTTGTTTGTGTGTCCTATCTTCACTCCCCTTGACGTCTTTCCCTACAGCCTGTTGCTCAGAATATAGTTATATCTCCTAGTCTGTAATCTAGAGAGTCCACATGGATCTTTGCTATCTAAGGTCTTCATTCTTTAGAGCGATAACTGACTCCAGGATGATGTGAACTGTTTCTCAGTCCCTGGAAACTAGTGCAATATTTTCGCGATCCACAAAATGTACCATAATTTGTTTGGTAGAGTTGGCTTTATGTTGGATGAGTGGAGTCCCCCATTAAGCCAGGAGAGGTTGTTTTGCTGTGAGAGGAAGTAGAAATTTATCAGTCTACTAGTTACTTTCCCACTACACTTCAGACATCTAGCTTAGTAAGATTAGATGCTGCTTTGCTTTGTTAGGATGTCAATGTCAGTGATGAAGTGGAGAGCTTGTACCATCTCTCCACTTCGTTTCTTTTGAACAGGTTACAATGCAATCCCTTCTGCATCTATCCACTGTCTTTCTGTCTGCCTGTCAATTTCAGTGCAATTTCTGTGATGGCCACTGTCATCACAGAAATATCTTACACACAGTTTCTTAGACCTTGACCTGTGAGACATTTATACTTGTTTGTATTTTAAATGTTCCATTGTAACAGTATGAATTATAGGCCTAACTCACTTTCATAGTTTTCCTGGTGAACCAATTTGCCTTCTAGCAGGAGTGTGTAGATCCCCACTATAAAATGTGTGCCATTTCGAAAGTAATTGTAGGAGCTTTACACATGGACTGAGGGGCTAGGTAGCTGCTGTGTTGATTTGTGGAAACATTACTCTTTGCCTCACTTGATTGCTCTTGTATCTCTCTTGCTCTCTGTGAGGATTTCTCTGTACTATATGGTATGGCTGGTAGCCCTACCATGCAGTACAATCACAAACACTGTCTTTGGTTCAGTCAGGTACGTTTACTCAACCTTAAACTCAACCCTGAGTAGCTGTGGCTGCGAGCAGTAAGGCTTAGCAAAGAAACAATGTGTAAAGCATTTGTAGAGGCCTTTATCATTAAAATCCACCAGGGAGTTGCGGAGTTATAGATTTTAAAAAGAATAATTAACTTTAGCATCAACTGCAAACCAAGCATTGGTCAACAAAAACTTTTGAAAAGTTTGGAAAAGTTAGTTTGGCAACTCTGCCCTGAGTTGGGCAACCAAGTCCATCAGTAGAGAGGTCCAGGTGACCAGAGAGGAGACTTTAGACAGTTAACTGGCCACCAGAACATTTTTAGAGTAAGATCCAAACTTTAAAGGATGACAGCCATAGAGGATAATTGAGAGGCTCTGATGCTGAAGGATGCAGGCTCAAAGATGCTCCGGATGCTGTGCAGTCCACGGGGTGAAGTCCAATCGAGTACTTGGTCCACAGGTGAGTTGGGGCGACTCTGGCCACAGTTCAGGGTCCCAGGAAGTCCTCTCTGCAGGGTTCCAAGAGCTGCTGATGCAGACCTTGCTCTTTTGCAATACAGCGGTCATGATGCAAATCTTTGGTGGAGGCTGGTGTTCCTCCTGGGTGATGAATCTAGTCACAACCAACTCTTATGGCTCCCACGGACACGGGTTCACTGTTTGACTATCTCCAAATTGTCTTTGGTTATGCCGGGAATCCGGTAGCGGCAAGACTTCTGCGGTGGATACCAGAGATGCGACTTGGATGTCTTCAGCTTTGATGCCCCCAATGCTGTTCTGGGGGCCAGCCAACTGACCCTTGTTGTCTCTGCTTTAGTCTGGGGCAGGGTATCCTCGTTTCCCCTAGCTAGGCACGCAGAACAGGGTCCAAACTCCAGTAGCCCAAGGTGCAGTCATTCCGGCATCGCAGCCTCTCTTTGTGCACTTCCAATTGGTAGAGAGTGGTCTTTTTCTCATCCTCTTTCCAGATCCACTGAGTACTGAAGGTCAGTGTGCCAGGGGTGCCATATTCGTCCCTGGAAAGTGCCTTGAGGGGACTATGTGGTCACTAGCCAGTGGGATACTCGGTCCCCTCCTACCTAGTGAGGAAGTTCCTGTGATGTCTGGCATCTGGCCATCCCATAATGCCACATTCTTGCAACCTTCAAGATGGTGCAATGCTCCCTCTGTCATGAGGAGCAAGGTAGCCTCCCCCTCCCCCCTACCCCCAGAGTTGTGGCTACATGGGGATAACACGTCCATGCTAAAATCGGTATTGGGGTGAGTGTCCCGCCTCTGGTCCTGTCTCCATACTGTCTATAAGGACAAAAGGTGTCCTACTCAGGGGTGTTGGGCCAGGCGGCCCGTCTGAGGTGGCTTCCCCTTTGAAGCACGCCTCCGGGCTATTTCCTTGCATGGACATACTGGCAGAGGAGGTGATTCCTCGCTGCTGCAGCACTGCCTTTGTCCTCGAGCCTGGGAGTCAGTCACTGATCTCCCCAGGCGGTCAGAAAGATGTCTGTATGTGTGTGTGTAGGAAGTTGGCTCTATATATACTATCTCAAAGTGAGAGAGAGAGTGCACAGAGTCCAAGGGTTACCCTTAGAGTTTGATAGAGGCAAAATTAGATAATTCTGATGCTCTATTTTGTGGTAGTATGGTTGTGCAGTAGGTTTATCAGAGGGTAGTGTTAAGAATTTGTTGTACACACACAGGCAATAAATGAGGAACACACACTCAGACTCATCTCCAGGCCAATAGTTTTTGTATAGAAAAATATATTTTCTTTATTGTAGAACCACAAGATGCAAGATTTGAAGTAAATACATAAAATGCAAGGTACTCCACACAGGTAAGTAAGGAACTTTGAATTAGAGCAGTAACATACACATTATAGGTTAAAATCGCAATAAGCTATTTTAAAAGTGGACACGATGCAAAAATCAACAGTTCTTGGGAGAGGTAAGTAAGGTTAAGTTTCTGAGGTAAGTAAATCACTTACAAGTTCAGTTTCCTGGGCATAGGCAGCTCACGTTGGGGGTTCAAGGCAACCCCAAAGTCACCACACCAGCAACACAGGGCCGGTCAGGTGCAGAGGTCAAAGGAGAGCCCAAAACATGTAGGTGCCTATGGAGAACAGGGGTGCTCTGGTTCCAGTCTGCCAACAGGTAAGTGCCTGCGTCTCGGAGGGCAGACTGGTTTTGTAGAGCACTGGGGGGGGGGGTGGAGGGGGGGGACACAAACAGGCACACAAAACACACCCTCAGCGGCACAGGGGTGGCCGGGTGCAGTGTGCTTAGTAGGTGTCGGGTTTTGTGTAGAAATCAATGGAGGGACCCGGGGGTCAAGCTAACGATGCAGGCAGGGCACAGGGGGGCTTCTCGGGCCATCCACCGACTGAGCTAGGCAGACGGTCGCTTGATGGTCACTCCTGCTCTGGAGTTCGGTTCCTTTCGGTCCTGGGGGCTGCGGGTGCAGTGCTTGGTCCAGGCGCCGGGTTCTTTGTTCCAGGCAGTCGCGGTCAGGGGGAGCCTCTGGATCCTCTCTGCAGGCTTCGCTGTGGGGGTGCAGGGGGGTCGTCTCAGGTTACTCACGAGGTCGCAGTCACCTGGGAGTCCTCTCTGTAGTGTTGGTTCTCTGGAGCTCGAGCCGGGGGCGTCGGGTGCAGAGGGTGAAGTCTCACGCTTCCGGCGGGAAGAGTGAGTTCTTTAAAAGTTGCTTCAAAGTTGCAAAAATGTTGCTGTAGGTGGACAGTGCCGCCGTTCTCAAGAGTTTCTCAGGAGTTTCTTGGTCCTTTGGTTCATGGCAGTCCTCTGAAGCTTCAGAGGTCGCTGGTCCCTGTCTGATGCGTCGTTGTGCAGGTTCTCTGAGTCTGCAGATAGGCCGGTAGGGCTGGGGCCAAGTCAGTTGCCGTCTCCGTCGTCTCTGCAGGGCTTTCAGGTCAGCAGTCCTTCTTCTTTGTGTAGGTTGCAGGAATCTGATTTCCTGGATTCTTGGTCGCCCCTAAATACAAAATTTAGGGGTGTGTTTAGGTCTGGAGGGCAGTAGCCAATGGCTACTGTTTTGGAGGGTGGCTACACCCTCTTTGTGCCTCATCCCTAGTTCTTTTGGGGAAATCCTCCAATCTCAAGATGGAGGATTTCTAAAGGCAGGGGTCACCTCAGCTCAGGACACCTTAGGGGCAGTCCTGACTGGTTGATGACTCCTCCTTGTTTTTCCCATTATCTCCTCCAGCCTTGCCGCCAAAAGGGGGGGGGCAGTGGCCGGAGGGGCGGGCATCTCCACTAGCTGGGATGCCCTGGGGTGCTGTAACAAAAGGCATGAGCCTTTGAGGCTCACCACCAGGTATTACAGTTCCTGCAGGGGGCGGTGAGAAGCACCTCCACCCAGTACAGGTTTTGTTCCTGGCCACAGAGTGACAAAGGCACTCTCCCCATGTGGCCAGAAACTCGTCTGGTTGTGGCAGGCTGGCAGAAACTGGTCAGCCTAGCACTAGGAGCCGTACTGGTATTCAGGGGGCATCTCTAAGATGCCCTCTGGGTGTACTTTACAATAAATCCCACACTGGCATCCGTGTGCATTTATTGTGCTGAGAAGTTTGATACCAAACTTCACAGATTTCAGTGTAGGCATTATAGAACTGTGGAATTCAAGTTTGACAAGCTACCAGACCATATACTCTTTGACTACCCTGCACCTACAATGTCTAAGGTTTTTCTTAGACACTGTAGGGGCATAGTGCTCATGCACATATGCCGTCACCTGTGGTATAGTGCACCCTGCCTTAGGGCTGCAAGGCCTGCTAGAGGGTTGACTTATCGATGCCACAGGCAGTGTGAGGTGGGCATGGCACTCTGAGACGAGTGCCATGTCAACTTAGTTATTTTCTCCCCAACAGTACACACAAGCTGTGAGTCAGTGTGCATGTGCTGAGTGAGGGGTCCCCATGGTGGCATAAGACATGCTGCAGCCCTTAGAAACCTTCTCTGGCATCAGGGCCCTTGGTACCAGGGGTACCATTTACAAGGGACTAATCTGTGTGCCAGGACTGTGCCAGTTGTGGGAACCAAGGTACAGTTTAGGTAAAGAACACTGGTGCTGGGGCCTGGTTAGCAGGATCCCAGCACACTGTCAATCATAACTGCCATCAACAAAAGGCAAAAAGTCAGGGGGTAACCATGTCAAGGAGGCATTTCCTTACAGTGTGCCTCTGATAGGCTTCTGTACGAGCAAAGCACATAGTGGTCACTTTTCTAAAAGTGGCCAACTATTAATAGTGACATTACTTTCGGCCTGAGCATCACTTTACATTTAATATCATGATTAATTTGATACCTCACATGACCCAGTTTGGTAGTCCCAGTCAAAAGTTAGCCGGGTGGGGATTCCACCCGGTAGCCTCTTATTAGCCAATTGGGCTACCAACTCTATCCACAGCAAAATGATAGTTTGGAAGTATTGCCATCGAGACATATTGAAATACATATGTCTCACTTGACGATATATAGCTCCCTGCCATAGGACTCTTTAGGTCTTCCTTTGGGGAGACAAACTTACATATATTGTAAAGGAGCAGAGTGGCTTTGCCATTCGTTTAAATGGCAAAGACACTGAGCAGACTGTCCTTCCAGTCTGCAGTGGCAGGCTGGGAGCCATTTCGAGTCTTTGTCACACAGATGGTGGCACAAAAAGTGGTGCTGCCCTAAGTGAACATTGGGCATTACATCCATTGGTACGATATATTAGGAACGTATACGTAAGTCAGGCCTTGCCAATTCAGTGTATCCAATTCGACATGTACTTTGCATGGGGTTAGAACACTGCCCCTGAGGTCTGGTTAGTAGTGCACTCCCAGAGTCAAAAAACCCAGCAGCATTAGTCCAAAAATATGGTAAACATAGGGTAAACATGCAAAAAGAGTTATTTTCTTACATTCTCCTAGTCTGTGGTCTTTGTTTCACCTGATGAAAAGATTTAGTATACATATATATATATATATATATATATATATATATATATATATATATATATATATATTTTTTTTTTTAATGAAAAGATCACCTATTTTGGTGCACATCGCTTCTCATCATGTCTAAAACCCCTCCCTGTCTCTACCTTCTGTAAAGTCTGGGTTTTGCCACAGCGATGTGAATGGAGAAGAAGGTTGATCCAAAATATCTAATGTTGCTTGTGTAACTGGAGAATTCTTAGTATTTATAGGGCTGTCTTTAGGAGCCAGCCAAAAAAAATCCACAAGGGGTGTGCCTACTAATGTATGATATGGTACACCGTAGTGCATTTTTGTCTCCACTTTCTATCACTGAGGCAGTTAACAGTTTCCCCTTATTTGTAGTTTGGCAGCATAATTTAATGTATATATCTGATCTCCCCACCCCAAATAAATTTGATCAAATCTGCTGCACCATGTCTGGGAGTTTTGCCCCACTCACAATGGGATGGTCTGCTAGAAGAAAAACAGCCTAGCATTGTCTTTTCTACTGTTGCTATTACTCCACACTGGGATAATACGTGGAAATACCATCTCTGCACACCCCTTCATATTTCTCTAGCTATAGAGGAGGCTGGCCATATAGGTTGTTGGTACTGACGTTGTTAGTTTGGTTCCCAATTACTAAAGTGTTTCCTCCCTCACCTAAAAGGGGAATGCGCTTTCAGCAGTGCCATGCTTGACTGCAACAAGCAATGAGACCAGGACTTTGCTCACAAATAATGTCACCTTAAATTCATTGGGCCTCGCTTTACTTCTTTTACGTCTCTGTCTTCCTAATAAAACTGGCTGAAGACTCCATGTAAAGTGCGTACAGTAGGGGCGAGAGTAGGCATTCTTGCCTTGCTATCCACCTTGGCTCCTTCCTGGAAACATTTGGGGTGATCCATCAAATGGCCAAGAAAAAGCGGCAGGTGCTGACTCGCAATGAATGTGTTTGTGATTTGGTGTAAATCAGTAATTTTTGAGAAATTAAGGTATTTGTCTGGACGGTTAATTATGTGAGAGGCTAGGGAGATTTCCACAGGCACACCGCTTCAAATAATCGAGTGATATGATTGGCTATGAGGGCCTATTTTTTCTGTCAGCCATCTAGCTCCTGTGAGAGCACTAACTCTAATTAGCTGGTTGCAACATAAATGTTGCGGCCACCATTACAGGACTCAGGGACTCCGTCCCCATGTCCTGAAAGTTTTTTTTTTTAAAAAGGAATATGAGCCAATGTGGGAGACCCTGACCCCCTAGCTCTTGTAAGAGAGGTCCATGAGGGTCACACCTCTGTCCCCACACCAGGGTCAAACTTGATTTTGTTTTCCTAGGGTGCTGTGGGAGCACAGGTGGACTTGCTGGATCCAAAGACTCTTGCTGGAGTCCCTCTGGATCAATAAATTAATATTAAAAAAAAAAAAGACCAAGCACAGGCCATCCACAGAGAGATGGTGTGCATGATGTTGCTACATGCCCAGCCCTATGGTCCATCCCATGTTGTGCACTG
The DNA here is from genome assembly GCF_031143425.1 of Pleurodeles waltl. NCBI lineage: Eukaryota > Metazoa > Chordata > Amphibia > Caudata > Salamandridae > Pleurodeles > Pleurodeles waltl. The sequence continues at coordinate 176,548,027 of NC_090436.1, read as the reverse complement.
CTGAAGGCCATACACCATGGGAGCTTGCATAGTTACATATGGTAATTCAATCTTTATGTTTTTCTTGGAAATTCACAGAAAAATGCAAAGGTCAGTGTGACTTTATAGTTAGGTGAAAATGTCACTTAAAACAACATTTTTAAATTCACTAGCTATAACTAATTATAGTTAATAGAAGAAACTATAACATGCCATTGCCATGCTCTACTTATGATATGGCATATTACATCATTCATGAAATATTCTATGACATCTTAGATGGTTAATTATTCATGGCGGGCACGAGTTATGGTTCCTTTAGTTAACTATAAATGGTGAATTTTCATTGAATTTCCAAGGTTTTTTAATGTTAAGTAAGATATTATTACCATGCCTTATTATAATGTCACTTTAACCTTTGGTTTTTGCAGTGTAAATTTATATATATAAATATATATGTGTGTTGGCTCTGTATGTACTATTTCAAAGTAAAAAATAGCAAGCACAGAGTCCAAGGGTTCCCCTTAGAGGTAAGATAGTGGCAAAAAGAGATAATTCTAATGCTCTATTTTGTGGTAGTGTGGTCGAGCAGTAGGCTTATCAAAGGGTAGTGTTAAGCATTTGTTGTACATATACACGGGCAATAAATGAGGAACACACACACAGACAATTCCAGGCCAATAGGTTTTTGTATAGAAAAATATATTTTCTTCGTTTATTTTAAGAACCACAGGTTAAAGATTTACAAACAATACTTTAAATGAAAGGTATTTCACTCAGGTATCTTAGGAACTTTGAATCATCACGATTGCATGTACAGTTTTGGCAAAAATGGCAATAAGCTATTTTAAAATTGGACACTGCAAAATTCAACAGTTCCTGGGGGAGGTAAGTATTGGTTAGTTTTGCAGGTAAATAAAGCACTTACAGGGTTCAAAGGTGGGTCCAAAGTAGCCCACCGTTGGGGGTTCAGGGCAACCCCAAAGTTACCACACCAGCAGCTCAGGGCCAGTCAGGTGCAGAGGTCAAAGTGGTGCCCAAAACGCATAGGGTTCAATGGAGATAGGGGTGCCCCGGTTCTAGTCTGCCAGCAGACTCTGCGACTTCGGAGGGCAGACCAGGGGGGTTTTGTAGGGCACCGGGGGGGACACAACTCAGCACAGAAAGTACACCCTCAGCGGCACAGGGGCGGCCGGATGCAGAGTGCAAACAAGCGTCTGGTTCGCCATAGGTTTCAATGGGAGACCCGGGGGTCTCTTCAGCGATGCAGGCGGGGGGGGGCTCCTCGGGGTAGCCACCACCACGGCTAGGAAGAGGGCCACCTGGGGGTCGCTCCTGCACTGGAGGTCGGATCCTTCAGGTCCTGGGGGCTGCGGGTGCAGTGGGTTTACCAGGGATCGGGTTCTTTGAAGCTGGCAGTCGCGTCAGGGGGAGCCTCTGGATTCCCTCTGCAGGCGTCGCTGTGGGGGCTCAGGGGAGTCAACTCTGGCTACTCACGGGCTCGCAGTCGTTGGGGAGTCCTTCCTGTAGTGTTGGTTTGCCACAGGTCGAGCCGGGGGCGTCTGGTGCAGAGTGGAAAGTCTCACGCTTCCGGCGGGAAACGTGGTCTTTTAAAAGTTGTTTCTTTGTTGCAAGTTTCAGTCTTTGTGGAACAGGGCCGCTGTCCTTGGGAGTTCCTGGTCCTTTTAGATGCAGTGTAGTCCTCTGAGGCTTCAGAGGTCGCTGGACCCTCGGGGACGCATCGCTGTTGCAGTTTTTCTTGAAGTGGGGAGACAGGCCGGCCAAATCAGTTGGTGTCTGCATCTTCTCTGCAGGGCTTCAGGTCAGCAGTCCTTCTTCGTCTTCAGGTTGCAGGAATCTAGTTTCCTAGGTTCTGGGGAGCCCTTAAATACTGAATTTAGGGGTGTGTTAAGGTCTGGGAGGGCAGTAGCCAATGACTACTGTCCTTGAGGGTGGCTACACCCTCTTTGTGCCTCCTCCCTGATCCCTATTCCTATTGGGTGAATCCTCCAAAATCAAGATGGAGGATTTCTAAAGGCAGGGGTCACCTCAGCTCAGGACACCTTAGGGTCTGTCCTGACTGGTGGGTGACTCCTCCTTGTTTTTCTCATTATCTCCCCTGGACTTGCCGCCAAAAGTGGGGGCTGTGTCCAGGGGGCAGGCATCCCCACTAGCTGTAGTGTCCTGGGGCATTGTAACACGAAGCCTGAGCCTTTGAGGCTCACTGCTAGGTGTTACAGTTCCTGCAGGGGGAAGGTGTGAAGCACCTCCACCCAGAGCAGGCTTTTGTTTCTGTCCTCAGAGAGCACAAAGGCCCTCACCACGTGGGGTCAGAAACTCGTCTCTCCGCAGCAGGCTGGCACAGACCAGTCAGTCCTGCACTAAACAATTGGGGAAAATACAGGGGGCATCTCTAAGATGCCCTCTGTGTGCATTTTTTAATAAATGCAACACTGGCATCAGTGTGGGTTTATTATTCTGAGATGTTTGATACCAAACTTTCCAGTATTCAGTGTAGCCATTATGGAGCTGTGGAGTTCGTTTTTGACAAACTCCCAGACCATATACTTAATATGGCCACAACTGTACTTACAATGTCTAAGAATAGACTTAGACACTGTAGGGGAATATTGCTCATGCAGCTATGCCCTCACCTGTGGTATAGTGCACCCTGCCTTAGGGCTGTAAGGCCTGCTAGAGGGGTGACTTACCTATGCCACAGGCAGTATTTTGTGTGCATGGCATCCTGAGGGGGATGCCATGTCGACTTTGCCTTTTTCTCCCCACCAACACACACAATCTGCAATGGCAGTGTGCATGTGTTAGGTGAGGGGTCCCTTAAAGTGGCACAACATAAGCTGCAGCCCTTAGGGACCTTCCCTGGTCACAGGGCCCTTGGTACTACTGGTACCTTTTACAAGGGACTTATCTGTGTGCCAGGGGTGTGCCAATTGTGGAAACAATGGTACATTTTAGGTGAAAGAACATTGGTGCTGGGGCCTGGTTAGCAGAGTCGCAGCACACTTCTCAGTCAAGTCAGCATCAGGCAAAATGTGATATATATATATATATATATATATATATATATATATATATATATATATATATATATATATATATATATATATATATATATATATATATATACTCTTGAGTTGATAGATCGCAAACTTAGGCAGAGCTGCTCCTTTGTTTTTCTAGCAGAGCTTTTAAGCAGACATTTGAGATGAGCAGATTCAGAGTGTCAGTGGTGTTCTAGGATGTCCTGTATAAAGGAGCTGCTCTCCACCTAAACTTGGGAACTACCCAGGCTGCCCTACTTCCTTTTTTGCATGAATATAAGTAGAAGCTTGGAAGGGCTAAGACTAATGACTGGTGTTAATGCTTCATCTTGAAATCATAAATTGTAAAACTGTCCAGAAAAATCGAAAATTTCTCTCCATTCTCCCAATGTTCAGCATCTATAGTGATAGTTGTGAGGCTAGCTGTGACCTCCCCTCTTAGTCCACCGTTGTCCCTGTTTCATTGACTTTTGTTTATGGATAGCAAATTATATATCTCAAAGAGACTTCTAGTTGCAGATTCCTTACCTTTTGAATTCCCCCAGGCATCAGACTGGATCTGGAGACTTTTTCTTTTAGCAGTACCTCTGCTTGCGTCAGGTGGTGTCGGTCGACTCCGCGGGCGTCAGTGGCGTTGTGTTCGCCGTGATGAAGTCGCAGTCGTTTATAGGTGCCACCCCAGCGCGCTGACATCAGTTCTTTTCTTTCCGCGCCAGCCTACACGCAGATCCGGAGAGGAGCTTCCTTTGGATCCAATATCGGATCCGCCCCGACGCCAGTCATGTCACAGCTACCTTCCCCGGCGTCGGTTGGGCCCACAATCGACGCCGATCCTATTCTCATACCTGACGACCTGGAGCTGGAACAATGTCGCTCAACTCCGATTCCGTTCTCTGTGGGCTCTCCTGGGCCCAAGGTTGATCCAGATCCTTATTCTCACAGGTATGGATACGGGGAGAGTTTAGAGGGGCCACTGGACCCTTTAGAATACCAGCTTGACCTCCAAATGGACAGGGTGCAGGATTTGGGTGATGCCAGTGGTCTAGACACCTCCCCTGACACTGGTATGCTTTCTCCCCCTACCGTGGCTACGGGGGAGGGTGCCACATACTCCATGGTGGGGAGAAGGGCGGGGCGGCTGAAGTCTTGGACCTTGAGCTAATTTCAGTGGACGTTAGGCCTAACATCCTAACCGATGTGCTTCAGCCGACGTCTTCCACATCAGAACCCCTTCTCCCCTTTAATGAGGCACTGACTGACGTCCTTTTGGGTACTTTGTCCAGACCCTCTAAAGGGCTCCTGTGAATAGGACGATTGCCCGCCGACATCGGCCTGCACAAACAGACCCGAAGTTCCTCACCTACACCCCACGCCTAATAGCCAGGATAGGGTATCAAAAAGATTGAATCATTTGGGGAAGGAAATGTTTTCTTCTGCCAGTCTACCGCTGCGGTCTGTGAACCTCCCCCCTATTCCTTTTGGGCCGCTATTCCCATACTCTCTGGTATACGGTTGCGCAGGTGCTGCCTACAGTTCCGGAGGAGACCTGGACTGTCCTCTCCCAAGCACTGGCAGATGGGAGAGATGCAGCCAAGTTCATCATCTGCTGTGGACTGGATACAACCGACTCTCTAGGCAGATCAGTTGCATCAACGGTGGCACTGAGACGTCACGCCTGACTGAGAACATCTGGCTTCTCGGGGATGTCCAGCAAACGTTGATGGACATGCCCTTTGATGGCACCTGTCTCTTCGGAGACAAGGTGGACTCTGCGCTCGAGTGCTTTAAGGATTCCCGAGCCACGGCCCGGTCGCTTGGCTGCGCACCTGCCCCTAGACCCCACCAGTCCGCCTCTCGCCCCTTTCGTAGCTCTGGAAAGGGCACCAAACCTCGCCCTTGTCCACCGAGCCATCGACCGCGTATGCTGTACAGCCCTATGTGGCCACGGATGGGGATCCCGTGATATCAGGGAGCCAGCAGGTCGCCGAGTCCTCACCCAGTCCCCCCACCCCCCCCATCCTTGGTCTCCAAACCTTTCTAGTTCATTGGAACACCTGGAACTGGTTGGAGGCAGGATTCACCATCATCTGCTCCACTGGAAATCCATTACCATAGACAGGTCTGTTCTCCAGATTGTTCGGAAGGACTACTGCCTCACTTTTGAGTCTTCTCCTCAGCCATGCCACCTTCATTCAACCACAGATTGGCACTGCTCCGCGAGGAAGTCAAAGCTCTTTTGGCCAAAGGAACTATAGACAGGGTCCCTGCATCAGAAGTACGTTGTGGTTGTTATTCCCACTACTCTCTGGTGCCAAAGAAGGACAAGGGCCTTCCTCCTAGCTTAGACCTTTGGTCCCTCAATCTCTTCCTCAAAAAGGAGAAGTTCAAGATGCTGACATTGACTCAGCTCTTATCTGCCCTGGACCTGGGAGACTGGATGGTATCGTTTGACTTGTCCGTCTTGCCGGCCCACAGACATTACCTAAGATGCATGGTAGGCCACAAGCACTTTCAGTTCACCGTGCTCCCCTTTGGCCTTACGAGCACTCCTCAGACAGATGCGTCACTCCTGGGATGACGGGGCCACATGGGAGAGGCAGAGATCCGAGCCCTCTGGTCTCCGGCGGAATCCGGTCTTCATATCAATCTATTGGAGCTCCATGCGATTCAACTAGCATTGAAAGCATTTCTTCCCTCTCTCAAAGGGAAAGCAGTGCAAATGTTCATGGACAACACCACCGCCATGTGGTCCTGCAACAAACCAGGCGGAGTGGGGTTGTGAACTCTGTCAAGAGGCCCTTCGTCTCTGGACTTGGCTTGAACATCAGGACATTTCCCTGGTGGTTCAACATCTGGCAGGCTCCTTGAACGCCAGAGCAGACAAACTGAGCAAATGGTGCATAGTCAATCATAGTCTGAGGTGACGCAAGGTCTCTTTCAGCAGTGGGTAGAGCCTTTGTTAGATCTCTTCTCCGCAGAGAACGCGCACTGGCAGCTGTTTTGCGTGTTGGAGTTTCCAAGGCGGCACTTACTCGGTGACGCCTTTCGTCGTGAGTGGAGCTCATGCCTCCTGTATTCCTTTCCGCCCATACCACTTCTGGCCAGAGTTCTGAAGAAGATCAGGCAAGACCGGGCCCAAGTTATTCTGGTGGCTCTGGACTGGGCATGAAGAGTCTGGTATCCCGAGCTCTTGAGCATGGCCATAGCTCCTCTGATCAGACTGCCTATTCGGGAGGATCTTCTGTCGCAGCAGCAGGGGAGGGTCATCCACCAGAACTTCTCCACTCTCTGCCTCCTTGCGTGGAGATTGAGCATCGACTGTTGACGGCTTTTGACCTTCCACCCGAAGTCTGTAACGTCATCTTGGCAGCCAGGCAGCCTTCCACCAAAACGGTATATGCCTGTCGTTGGAAAAAAATTGTAGCATGGTATATTGACAAATCTGTCGATCCTCTCTCTGCACCTATTTCTGAAGTTCTGCTCTTTGTTCTCTCTCTTGCCGAACAGGGCTCTGCCTTGGGCACCCTCAAGGGCTGTCTTTCTGCTGTCTGTGCCTTCTTGAGACTACCTGGCCAACCTTCTTTATTCTAGTTTCCCATTGTAAGGAGGTTTCTCAAAGGCCTCACACATCTCTTCCCACCTATCCCATTTATTATGTCCCAATGGGATTTACATTTAATCCTCACATACCTGATGTGCACTCCATTCGAGCCGCTTCATAGCTGCCCTTTACGGCTCCTAACCATCAAGACTGCCTTCTTGGTTGCCATCACCTCTGCTCACAGGGTAAGTGAGCTCCAAGCTCTGTCGTCTAAACCACCTTATCTGGCAGTACATCCTAAGAAAGTGGTACTCCGCACTAGGGCTTCTTTTCTCCCTAAAGTGGTAACACCCTTCCATGTAGGTCAATCCATCACCTTGCCTACTTTTTACCCACTTCCTCATCCCTCACATGAGGAGGAGAGACTCCACCGCTTGGACCCAAAAAGAGCATTGTCGTTTGATCGTACTAAAGACTTCTGGGTGGACGATCAACTCTTTGTGGGATATGTGGGCATGAAGAAAGGGAAGACGGTGCAAACATGAATCATTTCATGATGGGTCCTCCTATGTATCAAAATGTGCTACGCTTTGGCAAAGAAGCAACCCCCTGAGGGTTTGCGAGCTCACTCAACTAGAGCAACTGCAGCTACCACAGTGTTGTCATGAGCCATTCTAGTCCTGGATATCTGTCAGGCTGCCACGTGGGCATCTCTGCACACGTTCAGCAAGCACTACTGCCTGGACAGTCAGGTCCATAGGGATGGCTACTTTGGTCGTTCCGTCCTACAAGACTTCCTGGTGTGATCTTGGTTCGCAGCCCACCTTTGGGGATGGTATTGCTCAGGTATCTGTTCAAAAGGTAAGGAATGTGCAACTCGAAGTCTCTATCAGATGTACAACTTACTTACCTTCGGTAACGATATATCTGGTAGAGACATATTCTAGTTGCAGATTTCTTACCGACCTGCCCATCCTCCCCGCTCTGCAAACTGATTTCTAGAGGCAAGCCCTTTCCTTAAAGGGCCCTAGCTTTCGTGCACCACTATCAGTGTTCTTCATGGCTCCGCGTTTCTGGTGTGGAAAGTCGTGAAAAGATACTGACCTCAGGGTGCCGGGGTGGTGCCTATATACGACGCAACATCATCACGGTGAACACGACGCCACCTAATGGCGCGCTGAGGTACTGCTGGAGGAAAAAGTCTCAGGATCCAGTCTGATGCCTGGGGAAATTCAAAAGGGTAAGGAATCTGAAACTAGAATATGTCTCTACCAGATATATTGTTACCGAAGGTAAGTAACTTGTACTTCAAGGGTAAAGGTGTGTGTTTAGAATTCTGGGGCTGACGTGCCCTGTTCTTGAGATGACTACTGTAAAGTTTAATGGGGAAAGTTAAACAAAATATACAAATATTTTTATTTTTAATATTATAAGGCAGAAGACACTCTTCGTAGAGAGAAGAACCTGGAGGAAGCTAAAAAAATCATCATTAAAAATGATCCGAATCTGCCTGAGCCTTCAACTGTGAGTAAGGCTTATTTCAATTATAATTGTATATACATCTATATCTATATATATATATAATAATCTCAGTACTATATCTTTAACAACTAAAACTTGAGCACTTTTTTTCAATTGACTAAGAATAGACTATGTTAATGAAATGCTTTGACAGCGCGCGTAGGTAAAACACATATTTTAAAATCCCTATGATCATTTGGGTAATAAGAATCCAGTTACTCACCTGCAATTATGGTTTTGAATCTCAAAGATCTAGATTGACATGTAGTGCAAAATTCTGTCATTTAGTGGTTTGGTCCAGAAGTGTAATAGTATAAAGCTTTTTTTTCTCTTTGTCGTGGGTGTTGACTCAGATGGACCTTGATTATATCATCAGCCATAAGCCCACAGTGCCTCATTGCATGACTACCACTTCAGATTCTGTTTTTTCATGTTTGTTCTCGGCTGCCCCCTTTCAGTAGGGAGGTCTGAGGGTCATATGTGCATCTTCAAGTTGCAATACTATAATTACAGATAAGTAACTGGATTTTTTTCCAGCATGCATACTCTTCTAGAGTTGCATACTGTGTCTAAATTTAGTACCTGTTATTACCCCTCTTACAGGGGGATTTGAAGACTAGGTGGACGGTAATAAATGTTTAAAAGAAATTGTGGCAATGCATGTTTAGAGTGTTTTACGAATGTGTGTCATGACCAAGTAGATAATTTGCAGACATGCATTGTCCATGAATGCAGGCCTAGCTCCTTTCGTTCTAATAGAAAAAGCTTAATCTTGCAATGGTGTTCTTCGTTACCTAGCACTTGTGTAGAATGTGCCATGGAAAATGTTTGTGTTTTTTTTTTTTTGTTTTTTTTTTCCTTTTGTTTTTTTTTGCAGTTGTTTTGTTTCTTTCAAAAAGTACATTTAATACGTGTAGCATGCTATCTGCCGTATTAGTCGAATTATGAAATAAATTTGGTAGCACAGTGGTTTGGCTAATTTGGGAAAGTGACACCAGCTTTGTGAGAAGTTTGGGTTTGTTCTGTTAATAACGTTATACTTGTAAATAGTTAATGTTCTTGTACAATGCATCCTTGTAATTCACTTACTGTCTTGAGCAATGTGATCACTGCTAGGAATGTTGTTTCTAGAGTTAGAAATTTTAACAAGCTGTGTGCATGGGCTCAAAAGATGGGTTCATGAGCACTGGTAGTACTAGGTTTCGGTTACACTGTGGTGGTGGAAGAGTACAGGAAAGAAAAGCCTTTTGGGTAGCCCTGTAAATCTTTTGATTAGAAGAATTTAGTCGGGGCAGACCGTTTTTTTCACACAGTCTTAAATACCATCACCACAGACAAATGGGTACTGGCTGGTATCTAACATGGCTATAGTCTGGAGTTCATTACCACACAGGCCAACATTCCACCTCATAGTCACAGGTTATCACAAGTACATCAGACACTACTCAAGCAGGAAGTCCAAGCTCTTCTCCTCAAAGGGTCCATAGAACCTGTTCCACCTCAGCAACAGGACTCAGGAGTATACTACCTATACTTCCTGATCCCCAAAAAGGACGAGTCTCTAAGACATGTCTTAGGATGTACTTGTTTAGAGGCCTGAAATCTATCAGAACACTTCCGTATGGTCACCGTAGAGGTTGTCATCCTGCCCCTTCAATAGGGTGACTTTATGGCAGCATTAGACCGAAAGGACAATTACTTCCATATACCAATACAAACTACTCACCGCAAATCATAAGATTTGTCATAGGAGACAAACAATGTCAGTTCAAAGTTCTTCCGTTCGGTGACTGCCACACCTTGAGTGTTCCCAAAATGCCTAGCAGTAGTCGCAGCGCATTGGCAAAGCCCAAGTGTTCACGTATTCCCCTATAATAGACGATTGGCTTATCAAAGCCAGTACACATCAGCACTGTCAATAACTCACTCAGATGACAATAGACCTTCTTCACAGCCTGGGCATTACTATCAGCATCTCCAAGTTTCACCTCGAACCTTTACAGGTTCAACCATACTTGGGAGCAATACTAAACACACAGTTCGGTTAGCCTATCCCAATTCTGTTCAAATTCAGAACTTTCAGGCAACCTTAATCCAGTTCCGTATAAACCTGACTCTCACAGTGAGGACCGTTAGGCATCTAATAGGAATGATCCTGCTTTCCCATAGTTCCCCCATGCAAGGTTATACATGCATCCTCTTCAATAGCGCCTAGCTCGTCAGTGGTCTCAGTCAAAAGGTCAGTTGGATGATCTAATGTAGAGGAGACCGCTGCACTCACTGTTCTCTGCAATGGTGGAACACCGTCGACCTGTTAAAAGGACAGCTTTTTCGTGACCCTGTAACCCACATAACACTCACCACGGGTGCATCACAGGTTGGTTGAGGTGCTCAGCTACAAGACCTAACAGTACAAGGTCTTTGAGATGCCAAGCATCATGGTACATGGCCTTGACAACTATCACACCTGTCTCATACCATATGGTGTTGGGTTCTTCACCACAACATTCACCTGTTGGCGGAATACCTTCTGGGTACAGACAGCGACTTTGCAGACCTGCTCAGCAGGATACAGTAACAAGTCCACGAATGGGAACTCCATCCACAAGTCCTCTTACCATATTTCCAAAAAGTGCGGGTTCCTTCAGATCAAACTTTTAACCACAGCAGAAAACGTCAAATGCCCAATCTTCACCTCCAGGTACCCACAAGAGCTATCTAAGGGCAACGCACTATGGATGAATTGCTCAGGGATAGCTGCCTACACTTTTCTGCCTCTCCCTCTTCCCTTCCTGGTTCAGAAGCTCAGGCAAACTTCCCTTACAATGGTCCTGGTAGGTCCTACCTGGGGCGTGTCAATCTTGGTTTACAACACTCCTAGACCTCACTGTAATTCCACACAAGAAGCTCCCCAACAGACCGGAACTTCTCACTCGTTATCGAGGACAAATCAGACACCCAGACCCGAAAACTCTCAACCTAGCAATTTGACTCCTGAGGTCATAGAATTTGGCTCCATTGATACATTCTCCACCAGAATGTATGGATAGTCTCAAGGAAGCATGCAGACCCACCACCAGAGCCTGTTATGCAGCAAAATGGAAGTGCTTTGTTTGCTATTGTCAATCCAAACAAATTGATCCTCTGAAAACCACGATGCAATAATAGTCTGTTACCTGCTTCACTTACAAAGAGCAAATTTAGTTTACATTTCCATTCGGTTACACCTTGCTGCTTTCCTCCAAAATAGACAGCATCTCTCAGTTTTCGAAATTACAATTTTCAAATCTATCATGGAAGGACTCGAACAAGTTATTCCTCCAAGGGTTCCTCTGGCACCCTCCCGGATCCCTCATTTGAGCCCCTACCCTCATGCCCCTTTCAATTTCTTTCCTGGAAAGTGGCATTCTTAGTTGCCCTTACTTCACTCAGGTGTGTTAGTGAGCTCCAGGCTTTAACCCTAGAAGAACCCTTCTTCCAAATACATAGAGACAAAGTGGTTCTTAGCACCAACCCTAAATTCCTACCTAAAGTTGTCTCACAGTTACTCCTCAATCAATCAATCAATCAGTAAATTTCTAAAGCGCGCTACGTACCCGTCAGGGTTTCAAGGCGCTGAGGGGAGGGGGGGAGGGGGGGAAGCTTCTATTGGTCGAAGAGCCAGGTCTTGAGGAGTCTCCTGAAGGTGAGGAGGTCCCGGGTCTGGCGCAGGGGGGGTCGGTAGGGAATTCCAGGTCTTGGCGGCGAGGTAGGAGAAGGATCTGCCACCGGAGGTCTTGCGTTGGAATCGGGGAACGATGGCGAGGGAGAGGTTGGCAGAGCGTAGTTGGCGGGAGGGGACGTAGAAGTTGAGTCTGTTGTTCAGATAGGCGGGTCCGGCGTTGTGGAGTGGTTTGTGCGCGTGGGTGAGGAGTTTAAAGGTGATCCTCTTGTCCACGGGGAGCCAGTGGAGGTCCTTCAGGTGGTGGGAGATGTGGCATCGGTGGGGTACGTCGAGGATCAAGCGGGCGGAGGCGTTCTGGATGCGTTGGAGTCGTTGGATGTCTTTTGCTGGGATGCCTGTGTAGAGTGCGTTGCCGTAGTCAAGTCTGCTACTGGCGAGGGCCTGGGTCACTGTTTTTCTGGTTTCCGTTGGGATCCACTTGTAGATTCTACGGAGCATGCGGAGGGTGTTGAAGCTGGAGGAGGAGACTGCGTTGACCATGGTGAGAGCAGAGTCGAAGATGAAGCAGAGTTTGCGTGCGTGGGTGGCTGGTGTGGGGGTGGGGGGGTGGGGGGTCCCAGCGCGGTGGGCCACCAGGAGTCGTCCAAGGCCGAGGGGGTGTGTCCGAGGATGAGGACCTCCGTCTTCTCGGAGTTTAATTTCAGGCGGCTGTTTCTCATCCACTCGGCGATGGATTTCAGTCCCTCATGGAGGTTGGCTTTGCCGGTGTGTGGGTCATTGGTGAGGGAGAGGATGAGCTGGGTGTCGTAGGCGTAGGAGAGAATGCTGAGGTTGTGCTGCCGGGCCAGTTGTGCGAGAGGTGCCATGTAGACGTTGAACAGCGTCGGGCTTAGCGAGGAGCCTTGGGGGATGCCGCAGATGAGGTTAGTGGCTTCGGAGCGGAAGGGTGGGAGTCGGACTCTCTGGGTTCTGCCGAAGAGGAATGAGGAGATCCAGTTGAGGGCTTTGTCTTGTATTCCGGCTTCGTGGAGACGTGTTAGTAGGGTGCGGTGGCAGACCGTATCGAAGACAGCGGAGAGGTCCAGGAGGATGAGGGCTGAAGTTTCGCCGTTGTCCATTTGCGGTTTGATGTCATCTGTGGCGGCGAGGAGCGCAGTCTCGGTGCTGTGATTGCGTCTGAAGCCGGATTGGGAGGGGTCCAGGATGGAGTTGTCCTCGAGGTAGTGGGTGAGCTGGGCGTTGACGATCTTCTCAATGACCTTCGCTGGGAAGGGGAGGAGGGAGATCGGGCGGAAGTTTTTGAGGTCGTTGAGGTCAGCCTTGGGTTTCTTGAGGAGGGCTTGGATATCGGCGTGCCTCCAGCTGTCCGGGAAAGTCGCGGTATCGAAGGATAGGTTGATGGTCTTTCGAAGTTGGGGGGCGATGGTGGAGTCGGCTTTGTTGTAGACGTGGTGTGGGCAGGGGTCTGAGGGGGATCCTGAGTGGGTGGAGTTCATGATCTTTTGAGTTTCGGCGTCATCTACGTGTCTCAACCAATCCATTGAGTTGCCCGTTATTTTCCCTCAACCAGATTCAGTTGCAGAAAGAGTTTTTTATACACCAGATGTCAAAAGAGCCCTCATGTTCTACACAGAACAAAAACTTTCAGAAAATCTAAACCATTCTTGTCATCTTTTCACCACCTCATAAAGGCAACCCCATATCCAAATCAGGCATAGCCAGATGGATAGTTAAATGTATTCAAGCTTCCTGCCTTAAGGCCAAAAGACCTTTACTTGTTTCTCCCAGAACACACCCAACTCGCAAAAAGGGAGCAACCATGGCCTTTTTTTTTTAGGAAATATTCCCATATCTGACATTTGTAAGGCTGCTACATGTTCCACACCTTCGCCAAACACTGTTGTGGTGATGTTCAAGCATGGCAGCAAGCCAGTTAGGACAAGCATTGCTACATACCCTTCTTCAAACCACTGTACCTCCCACAGGCTAGCCACCACTTCTAAGGAGAGACTGCTTTACAGTCTATGCAGAGCATGTGTATATACAGCCACTTATGCCATCAAATCGAATGTTACTTTCCCTGTAAGCATCTGTTCGTGGCATGTAGTGCTGTAGATTCATGTGCACCCTCCGTCTTCTCGGAACGTTTGTGGCCATTGCAGTTACATTATACATTTACATTTAGCATGGTCATCGCATTACTTACACATAAGTTGCACTTCTTTCTTACCCACCTGCTGAAAAACAATCTAAGAGTGGGGTTGATGCTTTTAAAGTCTTTTTTTGTTTTTAAAACAAAATGACTCTAGCATATTAAAGGTGAAGACACTTTATGTTCTTGGTAAGTAGACTGAGGGAAGACAGAATGTTACATTTTCCAGAATGCACTCATGTTGGTAATACCATGTGTATATGTACTGATGTTCTCCAATCCTAGAACAGCAAAATGGTGAGTGACCTTCTGAGGATTCAGAAATACAATCTTCAGATTATTCTAAGAACTCTACACCAATCTAAGCCCCGAGCTACCTTAATTGTATACTTTCCTGAGAATAAATTTACTAACAGGGCACAACCCTGCAACAGGCACTGTAACATTCAGGCTATCCAGCAGGAGTTAAAACGTGCTTGTGGTAAACCAAGTCCTGTAGAAAGCACGCTAGTAGATAAGATCCTAATGCAGCTTTCCTTTGAAAGTGAACATAGTGCTTGAATCTTTGGTAGCAAGCTCTGAGATAGGGTGCTTTTCTTTGCTGCCAGTCAGTAGGACAGGAGACATAATAAGGTCTAATTCAGGGGTGTCATCTGCCATTTAGTGGGTTATTTTGTAACAGAATCTTATAACCTCAGTACAATACAACTGTAATCCAGGAATCCGAAAGAATCACAATCGGACTATTCTATAAGCACTCCCTTTAAACTTGCAATACTTGTCTGTAGCAAGTCTAAGACAAAACATTTTCTAATTAGACTAAAAGTGCAGCACAAGCTTCATTATCATATGCAATGATTCTTTAATACTTGCCCATCCTGTAACATGTTATCTTATCTCTGCTATGTTTAACTCTTTTTGTAGTGACCTATTTTTGCTCTTTTACTCATGACTGATGCGAGCCATACAGCTAATGTATCTGTTAATCTAAAATCTTCACTTGGTCTGCTTATTATGTGAAAATGCCTGATTGCTGTCTATGCAAAGTGCCTATTGCTATACATGTTAGGTAAAAAAATATAACTCTTCAATAAAGAGACTTTATATAAAATCACTACTTTTTTTCTTTTTTTACATGGGGTCTCTAGTTGGCAGTGTTTTTCACCCTGGACAAGTAGGGACTCACTCTAGTCAGGGTAAGGGAGTCACACAGCTAAGAAAACTCCTGCTCACTCCCTTGGTAGCTTGGCACGGATAGTATGGCTTATCTCAGAGGCAATGTGTAAAGCATTTGTTCACACACAATAATACAGTGAAAACACTACAAAGGGATTCCACGCCAGTTTAGAATGATAGCCAATACTTAACTGAGCAAAACAAGACCAAAACAACAAATATCAAGATATCACTTTTAAAAGTGTAAGGAAATCTTAGTCCATAGGAATCCATGACTGTATCTCTTTAGCACAAAGTACCTGGGATGCGTAAAAAAACAAAGTATATGGACCACAGGGGAGGTGAGGCTCTGGAAAAACAAAGCAATGTGTTGGTTCCTTACTGTGCAGGGGAGTTGGTGATGCGGATTCTTTCCTCGCAGGTGAAGTGATGTTGGTTCCTTACTTGCAAAGAAGAGATGTGTCGATTCTTTCATCGCAGAAAAGTGAATACGTTGATTTCCAGACATACGGCCTTGGCTTCTTACTCCGGTGCGAGGTCGATGAGAAATTAGTGCCCAGGTACGATGCTTGGAAAATCCAGACGTGCTGTGGTGAAACAGGTGCCACGTCGATTCTGCAACCACAGGACAAGCGATGCATCGACTCTACAGCCACAGGGCAGGCGTTCTGTCGATTCATCCGCCGCGACACGTTGATGCGTGGATCTTCTCCTTCAGATCACCAGCTTGCACTTCCAAGGGCTGGAAGTTGACACCACTTGGCAAGTCAGGACTCATCAGAAGAGCCCGAGCACTGGCAGATGAAGGCTTTGTTAGCCCTGAGATTTCTTAGCAGGAGGCAAGCTCCGTTCAAGTCCTTGGAGAACCTTTGGAAGCAGGATGTAGAAAGCCAAGTCCAGTCCTTTCACTCCAAGAACAGAAGCAGCAGGCTAGCACAACAAAGCAACTGGCAGAGTGACAGTCCCTCCTACAGCATCCAGATATTCTTCCTGGCAGAATTTCCTCAGACCAGAAGGATTCTAACTAATTGGTGTCAGAGTTCCAGTACTTCTACCTGTTTCTGTCTTTGAAGTAGGCAAGCTTCAAAGATAAGTCTTTGTAGGGCACGAGACCCTGTTGTTCCTTGCCCTGGCCCCAGATATACTCCAGGGGGTTAGTGACTGTATTGTGTGAGGACAGGCACATCTATTCAGGTGCAAGTGTCAGCTCTTCCCACCACTGTAGCCCAGGAAGATCCATCAGATATGCAGGGCACACCTCAGCTCCCTTTGTGTGACTGTCTAGAATGAATGCACAAACAGCCCAACTGTCAGTCTGACCCAGATATGTATTCGGCAGACAGACAGAGCCACAGAATGTTTAAGCAAGAAAATGGCAATTTTTTAAAAATTGCATTTTCAATCTCACAGTTCAAAAACCAACTTCACCATAAGGTGTATTTTAAATTGTGAGTTCAGCGACCCCAAACTCCATTTCTCTTTCTGCTCCCAATGGAAAACTACACTTTAAAGATATTTCAAGGTATTGAGGTGAGAGATGGTCTTTGCAATAGTAAAAAAAAAAATGTAACACAGCATCTCACTATCGAGACATGTAAAAACACACCAGTATATGTCCTACATTCTACATACACTACACTCTGCCCATGGATGCACTTGCCAGGAGGAAATGGCAGTTTAAAACTGCACGCACAGCCACTGCAGTGGCAGGGCTGAGACAGGTTTTCAGGGCTACTCCTGTGGGTTGCACAATACGTGCTGTAGGCCCACTAGTAGCATTTGATTTACCGACCCTGGGCACACCCTGTGCACATATTAGGGACTTACTAGTAAATCAGTATGCCAGTCATGGAGAATCCAATCCCCAATAAAATTTGGACAGAGAGCACTAGCACTGGCCAGCAGTGGTAAAGTGTCCAGAGTCCTAAAGCCAGCAAAAATGAAATCAGCACACAATCACAAACAGGAGCTCAGAGGCACAAAGTTTAGGGATAACCCTGCAAAAAGGGCCATTTCTAACAATCGTTCGAAGGAGGAACGGATCTTTAGTGTTTGAATCATTCACTAGCATCCTTAGCTTGCACAGAAAGGCTGGACATTGGGATATTCCTGCCTCATGGTGCCCCCAGGCTCTACATCAAACCATACCTCAAATGGCGAGGGGGCTCAGACAGACACACCCTCGCAACGCAATACTGAAACTACAAGACTATTTCATCAAATATAAAAGTACATTACAGGGCCAGCCATGTTAGGGCCAGGCTAAACAACCTAGTTCAGCCCATTTTTGACTCCAGTGGCATGGCCGTATTATAGCGGCGAACACGATTGGTTCAGGCAGTGTGCAACAGGCACTTGTGTGCTGACATTATAATGGTGGCTATTTTGAAGAGGGATGATTTCTCTTTGATTGGGTATATGGCTCTTCTGGCTAGTTTTGATGGCGTACCAGGGTGCTGCGGTTAACATATTGGGAACTGCTGCTTTAAACCATGGGACTTTCAGATAGAGGGACTCTGTGCTTCTCTGGTGATTTCAGTGTTTTCTCTGGTAGCCCTAGAAGATAGAATTCCGCTATTTCATTAGCCAGGTCATTAGCTGTAGTTGCCCAGGGTTTGGTGAAAAATGTCTCTTGCTTTTGTTGACACTGTTTTGTAACCTTGACACAATTCCCCTGAGGTCTCTGCACTATGTATGACAACCACGGTTAGCATGGTTACCTCTGGGCACTAGGATCGGTTATGTTGGTGTTTTTCGCATTTGTATTATCGGGGAAATCAGGGTTCTCTTCCAGGGGATCCTCATCAAAGTCATAAACATTGAATATTCCCGCCCTTGTGCGGGGACCCCGGAGCATATATAAAATACATACACATTATACATGTGTAACAAACAGTCATGCAGGCTATCATGTTAAAAACAGGCTAAAATGCTTTATTTCTATGAAGTTTTTTTTTTTTTTTTTTTTTTTTTTTTTTTTTTAAATACTACAATAGAGCATAAATAAGTACCCAAGCTCCTAAAACTAGGCTTGGGGAAGTAAGCAGTAGCAAACTCTAGTGAAAAAATAGAGAAAACTGCATTGAAAAACAATGAAGCATTCTTAGCCAATAGGCTGCATGTAGGTTAACACAGGAGAACCATAAAAACTTTGGCACTGTGCCTTTAAGACCCTGAGCACCTCCAGTATCCCACCATGCCTCAGGGGTGAAGGAAAGGTGACAGTTGGTTCACAGTTAGGTCAGTTCTTTTTTCCGGCTTCTTCTGAGAGGATCCTGGAGCATTGAGCTCTCAGTTTTTCTGAGTTTTCCTCAGAAAAATTCTTTAAAAAAGCGTTTTTTCACTTTTCACTCGACAAGTAACATCTTTGTCTGAGCTAGGAAGGTTTTTTTCTGACAGAAAAATGCCTTCTCTTTTTGTCAAATGCCCTGCTTGTGGGAAGAAGAAGGCCCAGTCAGATCCCCACTCTCTGTGCATAGTGTGCCTGCCTCAGAGTCACTGCCCTGACACTTGTAAGTACTGTAAGAACATGTCTAGGAGGACTCTGAAAGACAGAGAGAAGATCCGACTTCATGGGCTTCAGGAGAGGAAAAGAACATCGTCCTCCTCACTCCCCAGGCATCCAGAAGGCCATTCTCAGGAGAGAATGGCCCGGTCGACGTCGACAGGTAGGAAAATACCTGTTTGTTCACCGTCGACGTCGTCGCTACCACCGTCCCACCGGCATAGATCGCCGTCGACGGCGACACACCCGACGTCGAAGGGAACGGCGTCGAGGGAACATCAGAGCAGGGGCAGGTCTCCGTCGACGGCAGCCCGCCGATCGACGTCGAGCCATCGCCGGCATGCCCGGTCGCCGCCAAAGGCTGTGCGCCCCCCGACGTCAGGACACACGGCGTCGAGATCTCCACGACGGCACGAGAAACATCCGCCGTCAACCTCCCATCGCTCCACGTCGAGGCACACGACGGCGAGCAGGTCGAGGTCCAAGGAACGCCGTTCGACGTCAAGGCACTCAACGTCGAGGCAATCAACGTCGAGGCAGGACCAAGCGACTGGGCGTCCTTCGACGTCGAAACAGCCATCGACGTCGACGCAGGTTTTACCTGTCCAACAGGGAGCAGAACATCGCCCCTCGCCAGACAAGGCTCAGTCTCCAGTGGTCTCCATACCGAGCGACTCTTCTCGGTCAAGAGCATCTCCTGGGCATGTCTCGCCCATCAACCTATCTCCGAGATGGCTGGAGAGCCTCAACAGACCAGCGGCCTCCCCAGATTCGCAATATTCGCGAATGTATTCACCCACTGCCTCCCCGCCAAGAACGCCATCGCCGACAGCAGGGGCAGAACGGGCTCGTTCAGCTCCTCGACAGCCGACCGCGAGGCCTAGGCGCTCGGCTACAGCGTCCCGCAGCAGATCTCGCTCTCAACGGAGATCCAGGTCGCGCTCAAGAAGATCACCCTCTTGGTCTTCATCAGGTTCTTCTGTCGGGCGTTACTCACCTACTCTTACAGATTCACCACCTGCTAGAGTCTCACCAGTGGATGACATAACCACTTTCAACGAGGTGTTGCTAAGAGGAGCGCAGAAACTCAATATAGAGGTTCCAGAACCGTCTACCTCCTCATCAATCATCTTTGAGACGCTACAACAGAGATCAGCGTCGAAAAAGTTGCTGCCTCTAGTGCCTGGTTTGTTGCAGCCAACCATGGACACTTTTCTGGCCCCAGCCTCGCTTAAGTCTGCCCCGGCTCGGATTCTTAAAAAGTACAAGGCTCCAGAGCAAGACCCTTTATTCCTTAGGAAGGATCCGCCACCAGACTCAGTGATCATAGCTGCCGCCCGAAAGACCCACTCGGTGGCATCTTCATCCACGGTACCCCCGGATAAAGAGAGCAGGCATTTAGACTCTCTGGGAAGAAAGATGTGCGGGACAGCGGCTTCAGCAATGAAGGTCTCTAGTGCGTCTGCGCTCCTGGGCAGGTACGATCGTTCTCTGTGGGATTCCCTCAGTAGATTTACAGAAAAACTGCCCAGAGAAGACAGGCAAGATTTCCAAGAGATTCTACAGGAAGGATGCCTGGTATCTAACCAAGTTATCAGCGCGGCAGCGGATGGGGCGGATTTGGCGGCTCATGGGTACGCACATGGTATCTGTGCGAGGAGATCTTCCTGGCTGAGGCTCACTGGCTTGAAACAGGAGGCACAACAACGTATCCTGAATCTCCCATTTGCCGGGAATTCTCTATTCGGTGCCCATGCAGACGAAGAGATGGCCCGCATGAAGACCGAGGTGGATACCATGAAGGCGGTAGGCTCGAAAGAAGGAAAGATTTCAGGCGGAGGTACAGACCGTACGATAGACGCCCTTTCCAACAGAGGGTTCAAACCCCTCATTGGTCGCAAAGGTCTCAGCAACGACAGGGACGCCCTCTGTTTCAGCGAAGAAACACAAGGGAGCGAGGGTCAAGTAGACCTCAACAGTCCACTCCAAAAGCACCCACTAAGCAATGAAGTCTCGCTTCCCTCGACACTGTACACCACTCCGGTGGGGGGAAGTATTATTGCTCATCTTCACGAGTGGCACTCTATCACAAGAGACAAATGGGTGCTCAATATTGTCGAACATGGCTATTCTCTCCTTTTCAAGCAGCCTCCACCACACTTGCCACCAACCAAACACAATCCGGCTCATCTCACCTTGCTACGCAAGGAGGCTCTCGCCCTCCTAAGAAAGAATGCCATAGAAAGGGTTCCACCTGCCCACAGAGGAAAGGGGGTCTACTCCCGTTACTTTCTAGTAGCAAAGAAGGGTCAAGAGGGCGTTTTCAGGCCAATCCTGGATCTAAGACTGCTGAACAAATACATAAGAAAGCAGAAGTTCAGAATGCTAGCGCTTCACCAAATTTTCCCTCAACTGCATCAGGGAGACTGGATGTGCTCCATCGACCTGCAGGATGCGTATTTCCACATCCCAATAGCTCCAAAGCATCGAAAATTCCTGCGCTTTCGAGTAGCGTTACAGCATTACCAGTTCAGGGTTCTACCCTTTGGCCTGAAATCTGCTCCAAGAGTTTTCTCGAAATGTATGGCAGTGGTGGCGGCGCATCTACGAAGACAAAGGATATACATATATCCATACCTAGACGACTGGCTACTAAAGGCTTCTTCTCCGGAGCAGGCGAGAAGCCATCGGGACATTGTACTAGGAGTTTGCGAAGCTCTAGGTCTTCAGGTCAATTACCAGAAGTCAACCTTGACTCCAACGCAGAGTCTTCACTACCTAGGAGCTATCATAAACACAGAACTACAAAAAGTGTATCCTTCGGAGGAACGACTGTCCTCAATAAACAAGAAGTGCCAGGACCTGTTGAGAGCCAGCACACCTACGGCACGTCAGGTGACATCACTACTGGGCTCCATGGCATCGTGCATCTTTATTGTCCCAAATGCCAGACTCCACATGAGACCCCTCCAAGAGGCATTGGAGGCCAATTGGAGCCAAAGAACAGGTCGCTGGGAAGACACAATGCGGCTACCGGAGGTAGCACTGCAGTCATTGAGATGGTGGATGCACAGACCTCACCTGTCAGTGGGCGCTCCGTTTCACCAGGTACTTCCATCCGACACTCTGGTAACGGATGCGTCTCTTCAGGGATGGGGGGCTCATCTGGGTCCTTTTCAAGCGCAGGGTCTGTGGTCAGACAAGGAGAAGCAGTACCACATCAATCTGCTAGAACTCAGAGCGGTCCATCTGGCTCTCAAGTCTTTCACACCGCTAATTCAGGGGAAAACTCTATTGATACAGACGGACAATACAACCACGATGTATTACTTAAACAAATAAGGGGGAACGAGATCCCTACCCCTTTCACGAGAGTCCCAAGCGATATGGCATTGGCTCCTGGCCAGAGGAATGTCAATCACAGCAGTTCACCTGCCAGGTCAGCAGAACGTAGAAGCAGACTTTCTAAGCAGACACCTGGAGGACGTTCACGATTGGGTCCTGCACGACGAAGTCGCAGAATACATCTTCGCGCAATGGGGTCGGCCTCAACTGGACCTCTTCGCAGACGATGTAAACAGGAAATGCCCAGACTTCGCATCCAGGTTCTACCGTCCAGGATCTCGAGGGAATGCCCTGTTGATCGACTGGTCAGGGACATTTCTTTACGCTTTTCCGCCGATTCCCCTCATTCCGGCAGTGATCAGCAAACTTTACGGATCCAGGACCAGAATGATTCTTATAGCGCCACAATGGCCTCGACAATTCTGGTACACGGATCTCCTCAACCTGTCGGAAAAACCTCACAGGAGGCTGCCGTGCAGACCGGATCTTCTGAGCAGAATGGAGGGCAGGATTCTGCATCCCAACCTACCCTCTCTGAGCTTAACAGCATGGCTCCTGAATTCCTGCAGTATGGGCACCTAGGACTCTCGCAGGAGTGCATGAACATCTTGAAAGAGTCCAAACGGCCTTCCACGCGGCGTTCCTACGCTTTTAAGTGGAAGAGATTCTACATATGGTGCTGTCAGCAAGGCCATAATCCCATACGGGCGCAGGAGGACGTCATACTGTCCTATTTGCTTCACCTAGCGAAATCCGGTCTGCAGGTATCATCTATTAAGGTACATTTGTCTGCTATTACTGCCTATCGCAAGTCACCTTCTCAGGAATCCTTCTTTACGAAACCTGTAGTCAAGGATTTCTTAGAAGGTTTGAAGAAAGTTTTTCCGCCAATTCGGAGGCCTTCTCCTCCGTGGGAACTGAACATAGTCCTAGCAAAACTTATGGGCCCTCCTTTCGAGCCTATCCATAAGGCCTCCTTACAACACCTTACGTGGAAAACGGCTTTTCTGGTGGCCATTACTTCAGCGAGGAGGGTCAGTGAGATCCAGGCCTTGTCTGCAAAAGAACCGTACACGGTTTTTCATGACAATAGAGTAGTTCTACGAACTCACCCATCTTTCCTTCCGAAGGTGGTGTCAGAATTCCATATTAATCAGACCATAACTTTACCGACGTTCTTTCCCAATCCGGAAACTCCGGCTGAGAAAGCATTGCACTCATTAGACTTGAAAAGAGTGCTGAAATTTTATCTGGACAAGACAAAATCGATTAGACACTCTAACCGCTTGTTTGTGAACTATGGTCATTTAAGGACAGGCGAAGCAGCATCTAAGCGAACAATATCAAGATGGATAGTCTCTTGTATTGTTAATACTTCCCAGCTAGCTAATAGACAATTGCTAGCGCGACCTAGAGCGCATTCCACAAGGGGAAAAGCGGCTACTGCTGCTCTCCTTAACAATGTTCCTATATCTGAGATTTGTAAGGCTGCTACATGGAAGTCTGTCCATACTTTTACAAGACATTATTGTTTAGACTCAGATGCAAGAGCGGATGCCCAAGTGGGGCAGGCCTCTCTAAGGAATTTATTTGCGTAAGACATGTCTATTCCTGCACTTCTATCGGACAGTCCGCTGGGTTTAGGGATGGGCTTGCTAATCTATTCAATGTTTATGACTATTGATGAGGATCCCCTGGAAGAGAAGGATAAGTTACTTACCTGTAAATCCTAGTTCTCTTCCAGGGGTATCCTCATCAAAGTCATAAACAACCCACCCTCCTCCCCGGACACACGTCTACTGGAAGTGCAGGACAGACAGTATTTTGATTCAATTATACAAATTGTCACCGTAAAAAGAACTGACCTAACTGTGAACCAACTGTCACCTTTCCTTCACCCCTGAGGCATGGTGGGATACTGGAGGTGCTCAGGGTCTTAAAGGCACAGTGCCAAAGTTTTTATGGTTCTCCTGTGTTAACCTACATGCAGCCTATTGGCTAAGAATGCTTCATTGTTTTTCAATGCAGTTTTCTCTATTTTTTCACTAGAGTTTGCTACTGCTTACTTCCCCAAGCCTAGTTTTAGGAGCTTGGGTACTTATTTATGCTCTATTGTAGTATTTAAAAAAAAAAAAAAAAAAAAAAAAAAAAACTTCATAGAAATAAAGCATTTTAGCCTGTTTTTAACATGATAGCCTGCATGACTGTTTGTTACACATGTATAATGTGTATGTATTTTATATATGCTCCGGGGTCCCCGCACAAGGGCGGGAATATTCAATGTTTATGACTTTGATGAGGATACCCCTGGAAGAGAACTAGGATTTACAGGTAAGTAACTTATCCTTACTGGAGGAAAAGAGTTGACAAACGCCCTGTACCAGTTTGTTGGCAGTGTATTTCCTGGTATTTGTGGATAGTAGATTTTGGATGCAAGGGACTAGTATTTGGTGTTTTCGGCCATTGCAAATAGGTCTACCTGTGGTGTTACCCACTGTTGGAAAATTGTGCCTATCTACTTTTGTTTTAATACCCATTTGTGGTAGATGTTTGCCCTTCTGCTGAGTTTGTCTGTGTTTTCCACCTGTGGGTATCATCTACTATGAGCTGTATGTGTTTTGCTGTTGACAACTTGCTAATGGACTGAACTAGTTTGGACAGTGGATAAGAGACTACTCGTTTCCCCTGCTTGCTTAGATAGCATATGGCAGTTGTGTTGTTGGTCTGTTTTTATACTCTCTTCTCTTGGATCTGACTTTGGAATGTCTTCATTGCTAGGAATATTGTTTTTAGTTCCAGCTAGTTCATACGCATGGTAGCCTCTTGGTTTGACCATAGCCCTGTCATTTGTCCCATGTTTGCTTTATCTCACCTGCGACACATCTGTTGTCATGTTGACCTGTGGTAGCGGCTATTGAAAGGCCTTCCCATCAACATGTTTTCTGTGATCTACCGCTTTTATTCTTTGCTGACCTTCTCAGTGACCGCCACTAAATCTTCACAGTTCCCTGTTTTTTGTGACCTCTGACTATCCAACCTTCTTGAAGGCTGTCTCATGTGTAACCTTGTGTTAGGGAATAATTGGATACACAGGGCCATCATATGCAACAGCC